>NC_066378.1:15134060-15434060 GCF_013377495.2 Cygnus atratus | reverse complement strand
ATATGATTAATATATATGATATTAATATGATATAATATGATATATTATTTATCTATATATAATCTGTATATATATTTTATATCTCTCTATATCTATACATCATATATATATAGACAGATATACATGTATATCATATATATTATTTAATAACATATTAATATGATATAATCATATAATCATTTTGATTTATCATATAAGATAGATCCTCTTAAGAACTAAGATGCTGACCAGGAGAAAGAGTGAATATGCCTGCACTTTTTTCAAAAAAATAACTGCAAATATAAGAAAATATAAGTAATTTTATTTCTGAAGAGCCTTTTTTTTTTTTTTTTTTTAAACTTGCTATATTCTTCTAGCACTGGCTTAATTTTGGATATGTAAAGAAAGCCATCCCCTCTTCTCTGATGCAGAGAATGTGGTGATTTGCACAAACTGCAAAAAAAACGTGAATTCATTTTTAGATTCTCTTTCAAACCAAGAGATGCTATTCTGCGCTAAGAAGTGGAGAACTATATTTGGGCATGGATATGCCACATTACCGTGCTGATACAAAGATTAAATTCTTCTATCATACAGTTCATGAGCCATTCCTTAGAGCAGAGCAGTCCTAACTACCACAGCCTCCGAAGGCAGAAAAAGTGCTACAGGGTATTCTCCAGCTGTTCAGTTTTTACAGCTTGTTATACACCCAGTGACTGCTTTAGGACTTCTCTCTTCTAACGATTGTTTGTCTTCTCTATATTATAATGAGTGTCTTGTTATTTTCTTTCTGGCAAGAATGCTATAAAAAAGTGAAGTTCCCTTCCCCACAACCTTCCCTAGACGGCTATCGAGGACTTCTACTACTTCTCTCAACCCTTCCTAACTGACCAGCTAGTTCTAATCTAGGTCTGAATTCTGTCTTCTTAAGAGTGTGATCAGCATTAATCTCCAGTATGTACAGCATCAATTTATATATTTTGTTTTGAAGAATGCAGCATATTTATCAGGAATATGTTTATAGTAACTAGATTTCAAGATTCAGCAGCACTTGGATAGTACAGCTGCAAAAACATATCCTTCAGTTTCCCAGGCAGTGCAACTGTGTTCAGCTCTGGGGCCCCCAGCACAAGAAGGACTTGGACCTATTAGAATGAGTCCAAAGGAGGCCACAAAGATGATCAAGGGGCTGGAGCACCTCTCCTATGAGGACAGGCTGAGAGAGTTGGGGTTGTTCAGCCTGGAGAAGAAAAGGCTCCGGGGAGACCTTAGAGCGGCCTGCCAGTACCTAAAGGGGGCCTACAGAAAAGCTGGGGAGGGACTTTGTGTCAGGGAGCAAAGTGATAGGACAAGGGGTAATGGCTTTAAACTAACAAAGGGTAGATTCAGATTAGATATGAAGAGGGAATTCTTTACTCAGAGGGTGGTGAGGCACTGGGACAGGTTGCGGATGCCCCATCCCTGGAAGTGTTCAAGGCCGGGTTGGATGGGGCTTTGAGCAACCTGATCCAGTGGGAGGTGTCCCTGCCCATGGCAGGGGGGCTGGAATTAGGTGATTTTTAAGGTTCCTTCCAACCCAAACCATTCTACGATTCTATGAACCTAACCCAGCAAAGATCTTTATATAGGAGGTTATTAACTAGCAATATCTTTATCAGCAACAGTATGTCACATTGCTTACATAGGGAGCAAATACTTCCCTAGCTTCACCAATTCCAATTCAAAGAGACCGACTATAACTTAGGACACTGGAATAGGCTGCCCAGAAAAGCTGTGGATCATAGGAGATCATCATAGGAGATGCTCAATAACCTTCATGAGATGGAGGTAACTCCTTCTAAAGTAGAAGGATTTTCCAAAGTCCATTCCTTCTCTAAACATAAGGTAGAGCAACATTTGTCAAGTGCAGCACTTAATATTTAGTTCCCTTACAGGTTACAACCATTTGAATAACCTGAGAAAAAAACTATTATAAAGCTGTGGACTCATTGGCTCAGCCACAGGGGCTCCAGCTACTGCTTGCATATGTGTTCATCAATGACTTCAGATCATGAAACATCCCTAAAAAAATATAGTCACTAGAGAAGCAGATTTGGAAACTGGATGAACAATTAAACAATTAGAACACAAACTTCTCATTTGTGCCAATAGTTAAATATGGATGCTGATAGGACCAAGGTCTCTGCTATGAGCACAGTAACGGTTCTTCCCCAGCATAACTTCTTTACCATGAAAGGTGCACCTTGAGACACTGTGCTCACAAGCACAGCACTCCTCTACAGAACACTTTGTTAGTGTAAGAATTTATTTAAGTCCATCCAGCCCCTGAACACTTGACACTATTCCAAATCACTTTTGAAAAGGGCAGGAAAAGAGTAAGGAAAAGCAGACTTTTTACACAGAGAAGCCCATTTCTTCCCCTCTCCTTTGTATCATGGGATATTCATGTGTCAGAAGCCCTAGGAGCATTTGGGCCCTTGTAGCAATTTTTCCTCTGGTCTTGATGATGTCAGGCAAGATTGCTCAGCAGAAAGGAGGGACCAGCAGGCCCTGGAACAAGGACGAGGAGACATCTGTCTCAGTTACAGAACATTGACAATGATGCTGGTTGTGACACAGGACCACATGTAGAGGAAGCAAGCTCTATCAAGAGGAGTTCACTCATTTGAAAAAGAGGTATCAATGTAATCTGAGTTACTACCACAAAACCAGGTTTTACAGTGCCAAAGCTCTTTCCAGAGATGTGAGCTCAAGTAAGAAAATAATCACTAGAAAAGAAAATGTGGTGGCTTCAGGCTGACATTTTACTTTTCAAATGGGGAAAGGGAAGGGTGAGCATATAACGTGCTAACCTTTCAGTTCATGGATGGCAACTTACAGTATAGCAGCTCAACCTCTTTTGTCTAGGTAATCATTCTGCAACAGGTTGTACAGAAGAAAGCTTGTGAAAAAAAAGCAGGTAAGTGCACAGACATGTCAATGGCAGCCACCAGCCCTGAAAACTGATCTTAAACCAGCAGCAGTAAAGAAATCACAGAAATTAAAACTCTTGTTCTACAAAGCTAAAAATCAGAAAGATTTTTATTTTTTTTAATTTGACTTGCAGTTTCATCCTAGTATTAGATACAGATTGGTATTAATTTCCAAGTTGAGAGGTGACAAGGAAGAAAATATCGCTTTCTCCTTTCTACTGTCCTTTTAACTGAAATTTTGGTACTGGGTTATTTGGAATGGGAAGGGACATACTTCAAAAATCCCTGAGAAACTTATTTCAAAAGAAGCTCTACTCACAGCCTTGAAGAGGCATACTAGTTTTTTAATTACAATGCATCTTTTGTTGACAAAGATACTTGAAAGTTAAAACTTCAGGTGGCAATGCAGTTCCTGTTTGAGTCACAATCTTGGTATTACTGCTCATTCCTAAGTGACATAAGTTTAGAGCTGTTTCTTCAATCTTAGTAAGTGCTTTTGTTGGATAAAAGTATCCTTTCTAAGTTGTGTAAGCATCCAAAAATGTCTTTTAAGAAGTTACCGAATCTAGACTCAAAGTAATATGTAAATTCTATATGAACTGTAAAGCCTCAAAAAAACTACCCAAATACTCAGGGTATTTTTCTATTTTCTCAGGAAAACGTTGCAGAGATGGTTAAAAATCTCACACGTGCCATACACAGCTTGCATTTTGTTTCTTTTGTATTCTATAATTCTTTCTGACTACAATAGTACCATATGCCAGAGGTAGGAGGGAGGTCCAGCTTTTTTACAGCTTTACCAAAGCTCTACCAAAACCAAACTAAAACTAAACTGTGATCTCTGGATAAATCCTTCTCAGAGACAAAAGCATTGAATATTTTAATACTTCAGAAATTTTCCTGTCTCACAAGACAGAAAAATGAAGTGACAATCACATCCATCCATCTTTAGATGCAAGCACTGAAAATTGTATTGCAGCAGCCACATAATTTAGACAAGGACTTCGTACCAGCATTAGTAGAATGCACACAAATGACGCTGACTTCCTGAAGACTACACAGCTGCTTCACTTTCTAAATAGCTCTTCCCTTAAAATTAACCATGAAAAAGTAGTATTTAGATGCCACAGGCAATTTGTTTTGTTTTGTTTCTTCTAGAAGAAGCAATACCAAGATCTTTGCCCAGTTTGTATGTTAGTAAAGTTCAGTTTATTAGTATATTTTAGAAACTCTACATTAGTGAGTTACAGGTCTTTTTTCCCGCAGAATTTCCCTAACAAGACACATTACTCTCTGAGCAAACTGTTTGCATCAAATAGACATGCAGGCAGTGTGGATAATCAAGCACTCTTCATCTGTGCTTGATTCTTGTCACTATTTACCTATGTAGGCAGTGACATAATTGATTTCATTTGCTGAACTAGAATAGGCTGTACCAACAAAGAGCTTCTATAGCAGGAATGTCTAAATTTACAAACTTTTTTTTCACTGTAGGCAATGCTTTAAAACAAGTTACCATCAGAAAGGTGGAAAGACATAATATCTACATGAAAAATCTGCTACTTAAATAACTGAGTTCCCAATTAAGCATATGAGAAGAAAATTCTAATTAGGAGATCATCATATGACACAAAACACAGTGAAGTTCACAACAAAAACAAGGCACGGCACAGCAAAATACAGAAAACTGCCTCAACATAGAAAAGTTCTAGGAAAAACAAAACAAAACAAAGCTTTGCTTTCCCTTCTAACTCAGGATATTCTACGGTTCTGTGATTTTATTCTATGATTCCATGTCCCAGTTGACCATGACAAGGTTTTCTCTGGGATAAGGCAGTCTATGCGAGATCCACAAGAGAAAGTTGGGAGGATAAAGTAGAACAGAAACATCGCAGAAAAAGGAAGAAAAAGTTTACTGCAAAAGCTAGTCTGGGGAAACACTTTCATATGACATACACACTTCCTCCTCTGCCATAAACAAGGCAAAGATTCAAACCACAATCAGGCCTTTCTATGACACCAAAACTACTAAAAGTGGCAAAACAAACCCACCATGTTTCCATTTTTGAGAGGACCCACAGTGCCAGCTCTGACGGAGACACCTCCTGGTCTGCATGGGTGCTGGAAGGCCTCAGAATTAGAGACAGTATGTTCAGCAAGCTACTGAGGCAAAAAAAAAAAAAAAAAAAAAAAGCTGCAAAGTCAAAAAATTAGCTGATAGCTGATTCAATGGGTATCTTTTTTAAGATTCCTGCCTGAGTTTGATCAGAGTTTCATGTAAGTCAAATATGAGTGGAATTGTTCATTTTTAGAAAACTGGCAAATTCCAATTAAAACTTTTTTTTCCATAATTTCTGATCAGTTCCCACTGAGAGCCTAACCCCAAAGTTTCAGTTCCTCTTTAAACCACAAACTAATCTGAAAGCTTCTTCCTTGGAGTATCTAAGAGACACCTCTGTGCATTCCTGAGAGGGCTCATGATGACTGACTCCAACAGATCTCAGGTCTGATCTCCTGTGGATACACGAATGTTCCCAGAGACCAGGGGAGAAGGCTGCATGATAACTGCATTTTGCTTAAGTTCTATTTTTCTAAATCTGTCTCTTCCACAATGCAAGTATCTGTACGTTGTTTCAAACAAGGAGCTAAAAGGCAGTAACTGGACTACCCCAAAACTGCAAAGAGTAGAAGGGAAATCAAGTGTCTCCTCCCCCACATAAACGGTATTTTTGTAACATAAAACTACTCAGATGAGTGCAAATCCTAAAGAGACCCGAGAGTAAACGGAGGGAATGAAAGTTTGTTATGTGAGGAGGAACTTCTGCTCCAGTTAAGAATACATACTGCAGTGATCTGAAGCTTCCTATAAATATTTGAGCACATCAAAGCCAGTCCTGTTAAATTAAAAATGCTGTCACACAGATAGGAACTAGCCTCTAGCACTGCCAGCTTCAACATGTGAGCCTCTGATCTGAGAAGCAGAGGCTCAGCTCTTCAAGAAATTTTGTTCACCATAAGAAGAAAAAAAAAAGTGAACCAGCAGTTGAGTTTAATAAGGATATTAAATACCTTATGAGTGAGCTAATTAGAACTTAACTCTTTCAGAACACTTCAGACCTCTTGCTGACAAGGATGGTAGTTTCTTCCCATATTACCTGCACAGTTGGAGCGTGTCTCTAGGCTTCAGACACACTCCTATCCAAGCCCTGGAAACAAATACTTGCGCAGTCTTAATATATATATAAGATTTTCCTGGTTTCATCTTTGTGTAACTTTACTTTAATTGTACTGCATACACCACACATACACACACATGAGCAAACATATCAGCTGACTCTTCCACATCAGGGTTCTATACTTAATACTAAAGCTGTCTGAAAGACTTCAGATCTCCTGGATCTTCCCACGGTTGTCTGAAGATGGCAAAAGGGGTAGACAAAAGGAGACCCGATCTCTTTCTTTAACTTCTGTTACTTGGAGAGACTCAGCTCCCAGAGTCAACTGAATATACACAAAATACACGTGGTTGAGAAATTTATCCCAATGAGCCGCTGCAACTCCCTATAGAAAAATCTCTGTAAATTCCATGTATCAAAACCTACAAAGAGATTACTGAAAGTTATAAATGTGGTGGGGAAGGAGGAGCTCTGGCAATACAGTTTTCTCAAATAAGCAAAAGACTGAGAATTTTTTCGCATCAACTACTCTACAATGTCCTTCCCTCAGACACAGTCTTGGGATGCAGAAGATACTGTCATTTAAACAGACGAAACACAGCCAGCTTCCAGACAGGGAATACCTTGCCTCTGAGTAAAAAGAGGTCTATAGGCCTTGGCTCCTATTAAGTACTAAACTCAACAGCATCCTCTGGCTCTGTTTCACAGGTTCATTTCTCAGCTCTCAGCTTTGCTACACACCATTCAGGATGTCTGCCAGCTTGGCATCCAGACCATAAGGTGTTCATTTACCCTTTACCATCAGAGCATGCTAGACAGTATGTGCTCTAAAGGTCTTCTAAATAAATACAAAACAGGTATGGGAAAGTATGCTGGACAACTGTAAAGTACAACACTGGAATGGGAACCAATATGCTTTCCTGTTACAGAGTACATACCATCAATGGGCTTTAGATGCTGCCTTAGGAGAAATGCCAGTCTGCTTGAAAAAAGGCAGCAACTGCTGCATTGAGTATCCCAACCACTATCCTTATCTCCAAAATCAGCAAGAACAGATAAAACTTCGGTGGAGGAGGAACAGAGAGCATTAGTGTGCACAACTAGCACACTATATATAACTATATATATAATATTGACATTTCTTCTAGAAGCTACAGATTTCATCATCAACATTATATTGTTATTATTACTACTACTACTACTACTACTATTTAGGCAGAACCTGTCAGGGCTTAATTGCAACTGCCACCCTATAGCCAGGCCCGAAGAAATAAATCTTCAAGGACAGTCTCTGCAGAAAATAAGTAAATAAATCACAGCCTTTAAAATAGATTCTTCTCCATGAACTACAAACTTTCAGGAGAATTGACCCATCGGTATATAAAAAGAAACAGAATAATATCTATAATTCCAAGTCAGTTTTCCAAATCCACACTTCTCTTAAGCTGTCACCAAAGTGGACTGTTCAGTTCCAAAGGTGAATTCATCGAAAAGTTTGGCTGGAGTCTCTTCTGTGCTGGGGGGGAGGGGAGGAGAGAGAAATAAAGGAGAAGGATTTTTCCCACCCAAAATTAATACACTTTTTGTTTTTTTAAAGCAGGCAAGTATCAAAAGGCTTAAATTAGGAAAACAGATGTTGGCAGAAACTGCGCAAACTAGGGTCTTTCCTGAATCAAAAGCAAATTCTAAATGCTTCTGATTGTAGTGTTGCAAAAGTTGCTTACCAAGCACATGCAATAAATTCACAGCAGGAGGCACATACTTGCAACATGCATGCCTGTAAGATAATTAAACAGTTGTACTCAAATCATGACTGCAGACTCTAAAATATGCCCCTTACTTCCTTGGCAGGAGAGTCACCTCCTCACTGATTCTTCTGCTTGCTTGACTACTAAAGATGATACAAAATGATAAAACAGCTTAAGCTCAAGAAAACAAACAAAAAAAGTTTAAGCTGGCCAGCAGCTTTAGAAAACAACAAAAATCCTTGCATCAATGTACAGAGTAACATATGTCTGGGAAGCCTAGAGTGTCTGCATATATTAAGCTGCATATTTATGGGTGTACTTGTGTCTGGAACATAACAGGCACCTAATCAACCTTTGTAAACTGGCTTTTCATCTTAAAGCCAAATGCAACAACAAAAGTCTTTTAAAGCACCATGAAAACGAAATAAAAAAAATGAATGACTGCAGTTCATCACCATGAGGAGGACACTCTAAGACACCAGAACCCTATTTTCTAAGCACTTCTACTCAAGCCTACCATAAACATAACTTCACCGATGGTGTAAGTGCAGTAAAGAACAAATTTTGATAGTCAACTTGGTATCCAAAAGATCACACTTCCCTGGTCATTTCTGGTTCAAGTGTCAAGCAGTCAAGAAAAATGCAGAAAAATGATTTATTTATTTTTTTAACATAAATCTTCTGTCGGTGTTATAACAATTTCAAAACATGTCTTTGTTTAAAAATAATCTCTTTTTCCTTTGCCTATCTTCTTTAATGTGAAGGGCTCTCCATTCAAGTCAGGAAACATGAGAAATGAGGCCAAGCATTCAACTTGTATTCATTCTGTTTTCATATGTAGGCACAACAACCTCTGATCTGACCACATGTGTATACTGAAGTGAAGATGCCCAAAAGAAGAGATAATATGTACAAGTTAATATTTAACACATCCTAAATAGAGCACTTTTAATATATTAAGTATTAATGCAAATACACACGCCACTTACATAACTGGCTAAAGAAATCTCACAGATACAGGAGATTACTGCCTCCAGATGTTACCTTTCCTTAACCTATAAGATGCTGGCCTCTTGGAAGCATTCACACTTCGAAAAACTATGTTTGTGAAAGTTATTTTGGTCCAGAAGGGCCTCACTTTGAAATTCCAAAACATGGACTAGAGAACTGTAATAAAAAAGGGAGCATTTTTAAATACACGCTCCACCACAAGATGGTATAAACTGGAAGAAAATTACTATGTATGCTAATCAATGGTTTTATACAACTACTCAAAACTTTCCTATAAGATCTGCTTAGAGAAAAGCTGCCTGCATTTCTTTCTTTACCAAGTTATGCCACACCAAATCATGACCTCTACATGCTTCATCTAGAAAAATTTCAGAAGCCCTTCACTAGACAAAGCAATTAAAACAAAGTTACCCTGTCCCATAATCACATCCACCAGTGGTGTGCTCAGAGAGAGCATGTGCCAATTCTATCCGTGGGGCATGGCTGGCCACAAGTGTTGGTAACACTACGAAGCAGGCTGTAATTACATCTAAACCATCATATTCACATACATACAGTCTTAACATAAATACATATAAATGAAAAAAGTTCTCCAAAAGGCTCCATGTTTAACAATTTTTGAGTGTCTCTCCTCTTTCAGATTTCTTCTTAGTTCCACCTCCCAAATGAGCAACAAGAGTACATGGAAGAGGAAGCAGTCAGCATTCTGCCAACTAGCACAAATTTCACAGCAATGCAGACCTTAAAAGGCTGTGCGGAGGTTTAACTAAACTTACGAGCTATGCTGAAAAAGTCACCTGAACCACCACAAACGACATTTTCATCCATTATATTCCCCACCTTTATCTAGAAATTAACAGAAATTGTACTAGTTGGCCTGAATTCAGGATCCAGCGTTGTAAGCTTTCCGCTTCTATTTACTTTCTTAACTTACTTCATTCTTATTCCTCTAGATAGGTCACATAAGCAATTTTTGCTCTTTCCATTGTACCTTTTTCTCCGTACTTTGATACCTTTTACCTCATTTTCTTATACGGTGTCTCCTACCTTGCCCTCAAGTGACTGTCTCAGCCTCGAATGCTGACAAGGCTCTGGTAGAAGGATTCAAGTATTGCTGTAACTCTGAGCCACTACAACAGACACTTCCTCTAGAAACAGCAATTCACCACTGAATTTGGTACCTTATATTTTGGACAACCCTTTCCCCTGTAGCAATGCTTAGAAACATTTATTTATTATTCTCTTAGACTCACTGAGAAACAGTTTTCGTTGGTACCCTTATGCTCCAAGGTCTAATGAATTATATGTGTACAGATTTTAAGTTCAAAGTTTTTAACTAGGTAAATACAAATTGTCAGCCCTTAAAACTCTATGATAATTTTGGCCTTATACTATTTTCATAAGGTGATTCTTTCTGCGGAAGTTATGAAAGCAGGTATGAAACTGTCCAATGGATGAAGAGAGCATGATGTGCTCACAGAAGATTTAAACAGCCAAATGTCCCTTTTCAGCATGGTCTTTGGGCCTTGCCTCTTACATTTTCTTACTGTTGCAGTATACCCTAATAGGACATTGCAAGTACAGGATTCTCAAAGCAGAGCACTATAGCTGTACAGAGACATCACGCAACAGCAGAAAGCTAGCACAGGAGTTATCGTGCACTTTTATCCCCATTCCAAGAGACATCTTGGATATCGCAACACTGAGGAGTTCATAAATACAATGATCCTTCTTTATAATACTGTGTTCAGAAGCCAAGGAGAAAGCCAACCTCTTGTAAATTAACGCAGCAATGACATAACTCGGTTGGAGCTCACAGCATGAGGACAGTGCACAGTATCAAGACACAACAGTGTAAGAGAACGAGAAACCTACGCAAAACACTTTGATGGGCTGTCTTCAGCTCTCCCCAAGTACTAGGGTGCACCACAGTATGTGATGGACTAAAGCATGATGGAAACTGAAAAAGAGGAGTGGGCGGAGGGAACAGAGGGAAGGATGGAAACAGTGAAACAGCCAGGCTAATCTAATCTGAAATCAAGCCCACTACAATACCTTTACTGCAAGCAAACTGCTGTTGCGTTACACAAGCTGAAGGCTGCCCAGGTGCCAAAACTGTGCATATCTTTACCTCAACAATTGCCTATTTTAAACGTGAATTATGCTTCCTTTATCATCTTAGCCTTCTCCTGCAGAACACTTAGTAGCACCTGTAGTTACTCATTCCATACACACAAAAAATGCCTTCCTTTCACAGCACAGAACTTAACAGGTAGCGATAGAGTATGGGACCCCAGCCCTGAAAGCAGCCACACAACTCTGGGCGTAGGCAATCTTCATTCTTCTGTCCAACTACTGAAGAATAAGCACCAACCAAGCTCAGATGAGGCACAGAACACAGCAGGAACTGCAGCAGAAGTAGCGTGAGGTCCAGAGCACTAAACCTGCATTTTTCATCTTTTATTCACCTATCAACACTCTTCCAAAACAGAGAGAGATTACAAGCCCTGCCAACTCAGAGAACAATTTGAAACCTCCAGTTCAGGCTTCAAAACTATTTATATGTTTTAAAGAACTGAGATTTTAGAAAATATACGATTAGAACTGGCAAAATATTTTGCTATTCCAAGCATGTAGCAAGGCTGTAGTATAGAAGAGTTTTGTTTCCACCAGCTGGATAACTCAAGTTAAGACTTAAGCGCCAAGAGTAAGTAGTTAGTACACTGTACTAAGGTACAATGATAACCAGAAAACAAAAGGAAAACTGAAGCTTAGATTAGACAAGGTTTCTGATCCACAAAACAGCAAAGCAACAAACATAGAAATTATTCGCTGCTCTGAGTACATAGCAACAGACACACACCCGATGCTGTTATAAACAAAAAGGAGGTGGAATTAAATTGCCTTTATTTAAAATAATAAAAAATAAAACAGGAAACAAGCACTACGGAAGCTCAGACATTTATTTACTTATTTATAAAGACAGCAGCAATTAAGTCTCTTCCATCCATGATTTAGCCTAATTACCTGTTTAAAGTTAACTCCTTAACTTGGGTCAGGCCTTCAGAATGATGGGACTCACAGTTCTGTCTGAAACAAGTTCAAATGGCAAGCTCAAGCAGAATAGTGTTCACATTCAATGGCTTTTCAGACATTGTCATGGACATCTCATTTGCCTTGCAGCATTTGCCCAGTGAGAGGATTTGTTCACAACATCAAAGACTAAGATCAGAGAGAACAAAATCCATAACCTAGTCCGGCTTTCCATATAAGACAAAACAGAAACATTCTAGGTCTTCCCTCTGTGTACCAAAACAGAGAAACACAGTAAATGCTCAACAGCCTTTCCCCTCATCCTATTCTAAGTATCCACAGAGTGTCAGTTATTTAGGTCAGAAAGACAGCACCACATTTCAATGACTGCTCAACTCCAACATACTCCACTCCAAAGACATGATGGCAATGCAAACCCGAGCCTTCCAAACAGGTACCAGGAAATCAGTTTTATCAGATAAATATATTATCCTTGATGTCCTTGGGACCGTTACTGGGAGCCAGCGCTTTACATTTAAGGTATGGGAACTAACATAAAACCAGTCACTGTTGTCTTCATATTCTAAGAGCATAACTAGCAAAGAAAACATCCAACAAGGTGGTGACTCAAAGCCACAAATAATTCCACTTCCTCAGTTTGAATGGCCTTCAGGCAGTCAACTCAAGCAAGAAGAAAGAAACTCAACCTGCCTGCTCACAAAATAAAACAAAAAAATTATGATTTTTTTTGGTGGTGTTTTCTATTCTCACAGGACACAAGCATTTCCTTGATTCAGTCTCCTGTGATTATTGCCAGACTTCTACATATCCACACAGTTATCTCAAGTCACTGTTTTCGACACTGTTAAAAACTCTGCTAATACTTTGGAGTGAAAAGCCTACCTGGCAATTTTGCAATTTTTGCATTTTGAGAAAACAGATGAAAGATCAAAAGTTATTCAAGTAAATAAGGGGTGGGAGGCACACTGAAGAAAGGAACACACAGGCACATGGTGTTGCAGTCTAGTTCTAAGCTTCCCCATCTTCTGCAACTGGAAGAAGATGGGCAGTGGCACTGCTATAAGGAACGACTGCAAGAAGTTCAGAAATGCCCTACTTCTGTTTTCTTTCTGGAGCTTAAGCTCAGAGCTATGCTTGTTCTCCTGAAACTGTTAACTTTTGAGTACAAAAAATATAAGCAACTGGAGATTATGTAATCCATATGTCACTTCTGTTCAATGGCTACATGAAGTTCATTATTCCCCTACTGAGGCTTCCAAGCAGAGTCAAATCAACCAAAACCCAAACTTTTATCACACATGAAAAACCATGAATAATATTCCTAAATCTTTCCTCCATACTGCTTCTCTTTAAAAAATGTATATATTGGTAAACCATCTATATGACTGTATTCAGCAGCACACCTAAGGGAGTAGTAGCAAAAAGAAAGACTTAGAGAATTAACAACATCATGTGTATCATTTTTTAATAACCCAGAATTTTTTATATAATCCAAAACAAAGACTAAGTTCAATCCTCATTTCCCAGCACCTCACCTGACCAGTATCATCATAACAACAATTTTGCAAGAAACAAGGCATTTGATGTTCCACACCTTAGCTATCAGACAGAACAAGCAACTGGAAGAGAACCTTGCCCAGTACAAGCAGAATTGAGATATATAATCCCTCTCCAAGCAAAAGAGGCACTGCTAGTCAAATCAGTGATGCCTGCTATCCTAGCACTATAAGTCTGTGGCCATGTAGCATCCAGTTTGACACAGAACTGCATCTGAGCTTTTGGTCAGAGTGCTGCAAGAAATCTCAACTGTAAGGACTTCATTGGTCATAACTTCATTTTAGAGGTTTCAACAAAGTCTTGTTTTCCCAATCACTCTCTAATCAGAAGTTTTCAATTTCCAGTCTCAACCATACTAATGCCAGGATATTGCCCCAAGAAACACAAAATATTCCAGTATGCCAGATACCACTGAGACAGTTAGACTTTTGAGCAGTTTAAGGACCAGCTGACACAGCAACCTAGGGATGAGTTTGCCGAATACAAACTGTGGCCACATTAAAGAAGGCATATGAACATTTCATCTCTCTGAAGAGTTATTCTGGTAGACACTTGACCCTAATAAGACTTGGTCATAATAACATGAGAAACAATATAATAGCATACCACTGCTGGATAGGAATCTGACCAATAACCAGTTTAAGAGTGAATGTGTGACCTATCAAAAGCTGAAAGTGCATTGTTTTTAAAGTTTTTTGTTGTTGTTGTTCAGAGACTTTCAACACCGATGAGTAATTGATGCTATTAACATAAACAAAAGTAAGTCTTTGTGTAGTCCAAAAACCACAATTCCTTTGATTCATTCTTTAATGCGTGCCTGATTTTCAAGAATTTCTAATATTTCATTTTAATGAAAAACACATTTTGAAAGAGCCATGCGCATTGACAAAATGGTTGGGGCCAAGAGACGCTCGTTTAACTGACTGATGAACCACTGCTGAACAGGTTCTTAATACCATGAGCTGCACGATCCCTTTCTAAATGTCACAGTGAGCTTTAAATGGTGATCCAAACCAGCAAATTCATACAGTTTCATAAATATACAGCCCAGTTGAAAAGCAGAGGCAAGACAACATTGTGAAAATGTTTGCGAGTTTTGGCTCTGAAAAATTCACTTTCAGGAGATGAAGGAAGCTTGACACTGACAAGGATGCGATGTATAATATAAAACATCAATGGTGAAAATGCAACTGATAGTATTTAGTCTAGCTGCTCTGGAGCAATGTTTGACGTTTTCTCTTCTCCAAAACACAACTAGCATACCCCATGGCTCAGAAAAAAAGAAAAAAAAAAAAAAAAAAAACAGGCTATACATAATGTAAGTATGTTATCTAGCAAACATACAGATGAACAAGCAAAACAGTTTATTGAGTGGTAAATGACTGTAAAAGATTTGCCACATGATTTGGTAAATCTTTTTAGTCTTTCCTATTTTGGAGGCTGTCTATTCAGGTATTAGAGGAAGCAGATGGTTGATGTTACACATAACAAGCCTCCAAAACTCCGTTTAACACATCTCCTTAAAGTTATTCAAACCTGAGTCTTGAACAAAGAGTGTATTTCTTTTTCTCCACTTTCACCTACAATCTCAAGAAAAGTATGACCTCAGCAAACAGCCTCTGTTCTACTCTTAACACCGACACCTGACGCATAGTGAAACTTTAGTGCCTCTTGCTTTCCCCAAAGTCACAGAGTTGAGTCTAACACATATTGTTTTATAATGTACCAAAAGGATAGAAAATGTCAGTATCAGCTTCAACCCCTAATAGCATTACCTTTTTTAAAATGTCAGAAACATGCATTAATTGTTCCATCCCTATTTTCTCTGGAAGGATAAATAAAAATGGTTATCAGCAGCTTGTCCTCACAACTCTTTTGCCTGAAGTGAATTTTTACAACAAAGCCTCCTGGTTGAAACTATTTTGAAATTACATGCACTAAAAATCAGTATTCTTTTGAAGTAAAGAAGAATAAAAGTTTTGAGACTCACGTATTTGCGGTTTTAGCGTTTTACTAGTTTTTAGAGGTTACTAGCCACTAGATTTCTTTTTAATTATATATACACGCACACGGACACATGTATGTATGCATACATATACAGAACTCCGCAGCTGTTAATACGGACTGCTACTAGCAATTGCTTAACAGTCAAACTTATTAAAACACCATTTAAGTCATTTTTCTTTACTTAGCCAAAGGCAAAAAAAAATAAAGTCAACAATTACAAGTGACTACAAAGAAATTCGATAAGCACTTCAAGAGTTTCAAACAGAGCAAAGAACAGTTGCCTTCCGATTAACACAAACATTATTTATCCGGTGAAAAAGTCAAGAGAAGCTTTCATAAGAAGGAATCACTTCACAGAGATCCAAGAGCAGGCGTACCGGGCATGCGAACCCAGCGGTGCACGCAGAACCAACGTCCAGAAGGAAACAAAGATGAAAAGCAAGCGCCTGCCGCAGCGAGCGTTCTCCACGGCGCCTTCGCACCGGGCTGCTCGCTCGGGAGGCGCTGCCCCGACGGCGCCCCGGCGGCCGGGCCGGGCGGCAGCCGACCGAGCGCGCGCCCCGCAGCCCGGCGCGCAGCGAGGGGCCGTCCCCGCGCCGCGCTCGGCGGAGGGGTCCGGGCCCGCGCCCCCGCCGCTGCCCCGACGGCCGGGCCGGGCGCACGGCGCTGCGGAGCGGGGCCCGGCGCGGCCGCCCCGCCGCTCCCCGGCCGCAGACGGGGCCCGGCGCGGCCTCGCGCCGCGGACCGCGCGGCTCGGTCCGCCGCGGGGCAGCCGTCGCCGGGAGCCGCGGGCTGTCAAACCGGGCTCCGGCGCCGCCGCCGCCGGCAGCCCCGCGGGGCTCCGCGCCGGCCCGGCTCGGCGAGGCCCCGGCTCATCGGACCCGCCGCCGGCGCGGAGCGCGGCGGGGCCTTTGTGCGCCAGCGCGAATCTGTCACCGCGGCCGCGGCGCCCCGCGCCCCCAGGCCGCGCGGCGCACGTGGGGCCGCGGCCCGGCCCGGCCCGGCGCGGGCTTTGTGCCGCCAGGTGCCGGGCGGCCGGGCCCGCGGAGCCATCTTGGGGCAGGCGGCGCCCCCCGGCTGGCGCTCACCTGCACGATCTCGCCCTCAGCGCTCAGCGTGGCCCCCGCGCGGGAGAAGCGGCCCTGCAGCCCCGTGGTGTAGGTGGTGTAGTCGCCGCTGGGGCTGGACTCGAAGAGCACCACCTCCACGAATGCCGTCTCCTTGCCCAGCGCCGCGCCCGGCGCCGCGGCCAGCAGCAGCCCGAGCAGCAGCAGCGGCGGCGGCGGCGGAACGGCCAGCCCCGCGCCGGCCCCGCAGCCCCTCATCGCGCGGCGGGGGGGAGCGGCGCCCCGCCGCCGCGCATCGCTCGCGAGCGGCTCCAGCTCCGGGGCCGGGGTTCCGGGCGGGTCAGCGCCCCATGGCAGCGGCCCTCCTGCCGCGCTGCGCTGCACCCCGCTCCTCGCCGCCGCCAGCCCCGCGCTCCCCGTCCCTCGCCCCGGCTCCTCTCCGCCCTGCCAAGCCGCTTCCCTTTCATCTGCTCCACGTGACGGCCACCGCGGGGTTATCTCCGCCCTCCGCGCGTCTCTGACCCGCTCCGTCCCTCCCTCGGCGCACACACGGCCCGCGGCTCGCCGAGCCGAGCGGGGAGGCGCTGGGCGCAGCGTGCGGGCGGCCGTGGGGCGGCCCGGCCCGGCCCGGCCCGGCCCGGCCCGGCCCGGCCCGAGCACCGCCGGAGCCGCGAGGGCGGCCGGGCAGCACCGCGCCGCGCGGCGCTCAGGAAGGCCCTGGCAGGGCCGGGCTGCCCACGCGGGTCAGGCCTGCAGGGTCGGGAGCGCCTGGGCTGCCAGAAGCGGCCCGTGGCGCCCGCCGGGGCCCGACCCGCGGTGCCGGGGCTGTTGGGCTGCCCGACCCGCGAGGCCGTCGCGAAGCGGCGCAAGCGGTCTGCGGGCCGCGGCGGCTGGAGCGGGCCGGCCGCAGCCTCCGGCCGCCGGGCTCCTGCTAGCCTGTGCCTGCGGAGTGCCCGAGTGCAGGAGGCACGGAGCTCCTGGGCGCGATGGCTTCGCAGCTGCTGGTGGTACACGTCCCGTGAATGGACGCACCCTGAGCGGCCAAGAGCCCTCTTTATATCTTTATAACCAAATGCGCCATTCTTTCTGTGAAGGAGAGATGCTGCTCCTCTGCAGCATGTGTGTGGCAGTAATCTAACGTTTGCCATTTCCAGCATGCTGCTAGCATCCAGCATGTTCCTTATGTGTGTGTAGAGCAGGAATGATCCAGCTCCTTGAACTCAGTACTCTGCAAGAGTATGAGACGAGACAGTCAGATCCTTAGTGTGACACTGAGCAGCATTAGCTTAACAAGTCACCGAACATTTCCCCATTGAGGAAGGGTCAAGAAGGGATCAAAGAAACATACGTTCTGAGCTTCTACCACAGGCCACAAAATACCCCCACAACCAGAAAGACAAGTACAATGGATCCAAGGCTGCCAAAACTACTATATGCGTAGAATGGTAGCTGGAAGGAGCATCATTGTGGTGCTCTAGCCAGGTTACAATAGAGAGTGCACTACGCAAGCTCAAATGTGGTCAACACGCATAATTTTTATATTATGAACTTATGGTTCAGTATGATTTCAGAGAGGCATAGCATCTAGTGCACTGAGTAGATCTAGTGCACATTAATCCCTTACTGCAAACTACCCCTACTTGAATTTCCTTCATCTGTGAAACAAATGGCTGATGTTTGGGTATCATAGGCTTCCCTGCATCATAATCAACATGGGAACAGGTTAAATGATGAGACCTCTGGGAGATTTTCTCCCAGTCAGCTACGTTATCTCAAAACATGTAGCAAAAGGTGAGATGTATACAGGGGTGACTGTTACTATGATGAGGGTTGCTGTTATCTGGTCCCTCCTGAATTTATCACGAGGAAAGTCTTTTGACATTCAGCTAGTTTTCTTTCTTCAATAACTTCAGTGGTTTAAGCAAATGACATCTGGACTTTTTAACCTGATGCCTTCTCATTCCTTCAGGATTCCAGAAGAGGTTCTGTAGGCCCTATGCTCTTCTGTTCTTCTTCCCTCTAATGAGAATAGGTCTCTAAAATGAAGAATCAAAACATACCATGTCCTCTTGCTGCTCCACGGATGACTCACTTTTCTTACACCCTATTCACCTGTTTCAAGAAGTCCTTTCCAAAAGTCTTGAGTAGGATTTTTTACCTCAAGGAAAATATTTTAGAGATAGCTCTGCTCTCCAGTGCTGTAATAAATGCATTAGGCTTCCCTGTTTATCCT
Organism: Cygnus atratus; assembly: GCF_013377495.2. Lineage (NCBI taxonomy): Eukaryota > Metazoa > Chordata > Aves > Anseriformes > Anatidae > Cygnus > Cygnus atratus. Next base: position 15,415,256 of record NC_066378.1, on the reverse strand, counting down.
ACCTGACCTGTGCCAAGGGGTAGATCTGATCATGGGGTCCTTCCTACCAGCCCAGCCACATTTTGCTTCTTTCAGGATAGGAAGAACAAGAAAAGAACAGGAAGCCATGAGCTGCTGAAGGACAACTGCCTACTTCGCAAATCTCCCCAAGCAGCTGCTTCCTGTATCAGAATGGGACTTAATCAATCACAGTGCTGAAGGAACCATAAACTACTATAGAGCAGACAGCACTGAGGACATGCAGCAACAAAGCGTTAAAGGAGTAAACTCCTACCGCATGGAATACCTATCCATTTGCACGTGAAAGGCAGTGAAGCAACTCATTTTTAGTTAATAGTTTTATTTCTACTTAGAGTGTTTGAAAGCAGCTTGCTTTTCTAAATCCATCCTCCGTCAATGTTTTGAGATCAAGTCACCATTAAGAACAATGGAATTTTGTCCTGACATTCATCTGACCCATTTATGACATTGTTAAATTCCATAGACCCCCCCTTTTTATGTGAATTGTATTTAATTTCTAGTCTTTGGCAAGTTTTTATACCCTGCTTGTCAGATTTGGGATGTCTTTTTTCACGACGTATTTTTCTTGTAAAAAAATACCTGTGCCACTGTAAATCAAATTATTTCACTGAATGCTTTATTATTTAAGGTAAACAGTTTAAGTTGTTGCAGGTCAATGCATCTCAACTGTCCTAAACTCAATGGGTATCTAATCAGAAGACGGGCAGTAGAAAGAGTTAGAATTTCAGTGTCAGAAGTTAATGGGGTGTGCGCTTGTTGTCAAATAGAAGGTAACAAACACTGCCTCTTGCAGAATACGTTGTCCAGTAGGACACCCTTACATAGCTTGGAGGAACTGCCCAGCATTATTATATTTGTTCCCCACTGTTGCAGGCACAGTCAGAGCCCGAGGACAGTTTCAGACTGGATGTGCCAACTGATGAGTTTTGTACTGAGCACGCCTTGCCATACTTCGCAGAAGTTTGCCTGTTTTGGTGGAAGTACTTATTTTAAACAGCTCTTCCTTTATCACTTGTTCCACTTCAGTGATGCCTCCTTAACCATGCCAATGTAGCTTTTGTGGAGCTGTGTGGCAAATTGGATTAGGGAAGAGACCCATGCTAAAAACAGCCCAGGAGGGGAAAGATTATTTTTATATTGAAGCAGCAAGCTAAAATAGTATTGGGAAGGGTAATTTTAGGTGTGGAGATGTGAGCTGGAAATCTAGGAGTTCTAGGAGGCCTGGACAAGAGCTCAGCGTGTGTGAAAGACAGCTTCAGTCCTACAAAAGCTGAAAAGAACTTGACATCCCTGATTCCTAGCTGTGAAACTGAGAAGTTGAGAATGCTGTGTCCTTCTCTGCTGGTCAACAAAGTGGATTTGAATTTACTGCGGCAGTCTAAGGGTTCAAATGTTAGGCAACTCTGTAAGTTTCATTGCATCAAACTTAAATGCCCCCAGTAAGCATCCATGAACACTACATTCCCCCCCCCCCTTCTATTTAATCTTTTAAAATTACATAAACACCATACCCTGAGATATTAGTAAGATTTCAGATTTAAAGATCAAGAAAATAGGGAGTACCCAGATTAGACAATTTAACAGTGATCTTGTTCCCTGTCCACACATACTATGAAAGTCTTCTGTTACATGGGTACGTTTTTCCCCACAGGGCTTTGCTTCACAGAAGGATCCCATTGCAGATAAAAATCAAGGAAGTACAGGGAAAAAATATTATAGATAAGACCCTTGCCTTAGTTGTTAATGAAACACAATCATCAGTACTCTTTGGATATTTTCTAGGAATAGGCTCTCTTATACCCACCTAGAAGTGGTGTCTTTCCAGATTAGGTTGAGAGTTAGGAATGCAGAAATGGCAGGACAAATAAATCTGGAAACTAACTAGTGAAAAACATAGGAATGGGGCTCTATACAACAAGTAGACAGCATCCTAGCCCCAAAATAAAAGCCAGTGAAGGTATGATCCACCCTCCAAAATGATCCATATCTGTGGACTGCAGGCACAGCAAAATCTCCCCGCAGTAAAATACCAAAGACTGACATGAGGCACTAGGTCTCAGGTCCCTGAGTTCCCCCTACTTGGGCAGAAATCCAAGCAGGAGGTTGCAGAAAAAGAAAGGACTGTCTATCATTAAAGCAATCAAATATTTCTAATTGGCTTCCTTCCCAGCTAGCAGCATATAGCTGCCAATTCAGTTATGCCATAATACTTCAAATACGTTTTCTTTTTTCCCCCTACACAGCAAACCAAGGTACAAGTTCTGAAATACAGAAGCCTCAAACATTTATAACTGCAACTGAGGTCAATGAGAGCTGTGATTTTAACATAATGAAATGATATATAACGCCAAATGGTCTGAGAAAGTATGTCCTGAAAAGAGGGCAGTCAACATCAACGGATGCTTTTGACACTAAACTTCCTACGTCTCATTTTCCTGGCAAAGAAATAGGTACTATAGGGCCCTCCTCCTCCCACACTGCTCCTGAGAGAAAACAATGTTAGTGTAGTACCCACAGACTATTGTGATTAATGTTACAGAAAAAGCCCAAAACAAAATTAATGATTTTGTACTGAGAGCAAAGATGGAATATTGTGCAGGAAGTACAGCTCTGCACATCAGACAAGAAGAAAACAAAACACTGATAACCACTCATAATGTGATCACCAGCCATTCTCAATATTAAATGAGGCAGTAATCCAGCTTCCTTGATCTTTGCCATCTCTACATTTGAAAGATGTCTGAAAGCTGCTTTCTGTCACATCCATGCAGTCAACCACAAATACAGCACACTGGAGAACCCCTTGAGAACCTCTTTTAGCCTCATTTCATAATGAAATTAAATATGTGTTACCTGCCTGACAGCCCCGTCACCGTTAAGGACATATTAGCTACTTTTAACAAAGCTTAAGGGCAGATCAGAGGTCTTAAGACAGTACATTCTTGCAAATTTTGTGAAAATCAGATGCTCTGGACTTGGTACTGCAGCAGCATCCAGAAGGACATGCAGGAGACAGGAAAAGCCAGGGCAGCAGAAAAACATCTAGGAAACTGAGCTTTTTCAATTCTACTGCCCAAAGAACAGTCTGTTTGTTGTTGATCTTACAGGTTTGTTTGTTTGTTTGTTTGTTTAAAAAGGATCCTTTCTAATGTATCCCATTTAATTAACATGAAGCTTTTGTAACTAATGTGCATTTTAAGGAGTTACCACTGTGAAATGACATAAAGAAATGTGTGCATGTAAATGTTTGGTATAGAACAGTGTCCCTTGGAGGGGGGGATGGTGTTCAGCTGTTACACATTCTGCGTGGCAGAAGCCAGAAAAAACGTATGTGCACAGCAGCAGATTAGCCACAGCATATGTTGTCTTTTGCACGATGGGGATGCTTAAGGAATGTGAAAAGCAGGGAAGACGAGAACTCAGGTTGCTGAAGGGAGGCAATAAGGGCAGGGGCCCAGCACTATTAAGAAAAAATATGCTGAAAACAAGGTATCTTTGGGTCTACTGTTTTGGCACTAGCTTGTTTATCCTCCTGGCTACTGAGAGACCCTGGCTGAAACCTAGTATCAGTTATTAGTATAGCAAAGAGCAGATGACATTTTCAATTAAGTGCTTTCTTATGACAAATTACCAAAACCCAACCTCTTCTAAGCTACCTGACAACCTGCAATGCTCTTAGGTTTTGCTTATTTAGTCTGTGATAAGTAGAGCAAAAACAGCACTCAAAAGACTGGCTGAACTTTCAGCCAGTAATAATGTGAACTTTTAAAGAATTTTTCTCAGATATCATCAAAAATTTTAGCATAACAATGGAAAATATGGTCCCTTCTCAAAGAAATAAAGAAACTAACCAATGAGCATGGATTAGAAGTTTACTTCAGTTACTGCGAATTTTGAATTTGTCTGATTGAGACTGTCTCCAGTGTCAACAAGACCTTGTGTGGAGCATAATTCATCTTTCATTTACTTTGTAAAGAAAAAAGAAAATCTCTTAAAAGGGGCAGCTCGAACACATGAAGTAGTAAGAAAAACATGGTTCTTACTCCTGTGACTTATCATAAGAAGTGATCTGATAACACCAGATAATTCAGACTGGCATATTTCAGTGGGACATCCATTTACAATGGTAAGGGCAACATGTCACTGCAGAGTCCAGTGACTGTCTCCCCCCACTGGTGAGCAATGACCTTTTCATATTTGCGTTGTAACAACTGAAGTATTTGCAATACTGTAACCACATAGAAGGTAATGGCACTCTTTTTCCTTTTAACTAACTGGTATTCATCAGAAGTTTCACCACAAGCTGCCATTTAAGAAAAAAAAAAAAGAGAGAGGAGAGAGGAGGGGAGGAGAGGGGATTATTGCTATCTCCAACTAATAAAAAATTTCTGATTATACAGGACCAAAAGAGAACGCTAGATGAGAATAATAATTTAATTTGGGGGAGGGGGGGAGCAAAGTCCATTAAAGAATCACCTTCTTTCTCCCCCCGTGAAGAACAATAGTATCTCACTTCAGCATTAGACTTTAAATAATAATTCTGACACACCTTCAGGTTGAAAAATCAGTCTGTGTATGATGACTGCAGACAGTTGTGCTAATTCCTAAATTATCGCTCCAAAGCATTTGGAGAAGGATTGAGAATGTGAGCATAAAAGCAAGTTACCATGAAATAACTGTGGGCATGAGATTACTTCACATTAACTAGAGGACGTAAACGTGCATACAGTTACCTCAAATTGCTTCTAGGTTATAAATTCACACAGTAGCTTAATCATAGTCATTCACTTGTTCATCCATGCCTAAGACACTGCCTTTTCTTTCAAAGTCCAGGTCAGACACAAGAGAAACTGAGAAAAATATCACTGACTGATCAAAAAGAAGCACGCCAATACAACTGGATTGAAATAAAAGAATTATGATTAAACATTACATTTTAAACACTGCCAAAATAAAGTCTGGATAGTACCAGTGGATTTGTTGGTAACTCCTGTTTAAAAATTAGTCAAAGTATTCTAAGTATTCTTAATAATGGTTTATAAATACCATAAATGCCTGTTTTAACTGCAACTAGCAATTTTCCTTTGAAGTTGATTTGCATCTCCGTTTCCGTCTGCTGTCCTTCCTAGAGGAAGAACTGTCTGCCATTTCCTTTGATCAAATCATTAAACTTAAGCAAAGGAAAAAAAGGGTCCCATAGTATAACTGTAAACTACATTGACTCAGCATCTTCCTTCTACATTACAGATATTTGTTTAGCATTTACTTTGGCATTCTGGGCTGTTATGCTACACTCAAGTTTAAGAAGCAAGTGGTGTTTCAGAGGCCCCCTTGTGTAGATTAAAGAACATCATTGAGGGATTCAGTACATACTTTGATTGCACTGTGCAGTGCAGTGACATCTACCCTTGCTTTAAATGGGTATCAGAAGCAATTTAACATCAGCAGCAGAGTTCTGTACAACTGGATAGAGGTTCTGATGACCAGAGGGACTTACTTGACTCTCAACTGAGTAAGAAGGTAAGTTTTCCATTAGAGTAATTCTTAAACCAAACTTGAGAACTGTGTTTTCACAGTAAACTGTACCTCAGAAGTCCTCACAGCAGAACAAGTAGCCATACAAAGGATGAAGAGAGCCGCTTATCTCAGTCATACCACCACATGTGCCTTTCCAGATGATTTCAGTAACTGATAACTCAGACTTTCTACTGTCCATGTTCCCTACATGTTTTAACACCACCCTCTGCGGAGACCAGGACTACAGCATATTTCATAAGCAAATGAAATTGCTGTACCTCCTAATAAGCATGTAAACAGGAGATACATCATTTTCTGTGTAAATTCATGTACATGCCTGCCCATTTTAATCACCAGGTAAAATTGTTATCCTACATCTCTGGAGACATGATTGCACAGCACAAAGGCTTAGGTTTGACTGAAAGCTTTACTCAAATATGCCTGAGTGCCTGATGAGTTTCCATTACTGAAGCAGCATCAACAGTTACCATCTTTTGGTACATGGAAATGTATCTCCAACACCCCTTAGGTCACACCTGCTGCTGCATTTCAGGAAGAGATGCTGAGATGCACTAAAGCAGAGCAACCAGTAGGTGACCTCCTACACTTGAAAAGCTAGAGAAGTTCCTTTGCCCACTGGCGAAACACACCAAGTATGTATGAAATGTGCCAAAATATCTCCAGAAACATTAGTCTGAATTAAAGATGCCTCTCATACCCTTCATTTTCATGCACTCAAATTTTACTGTTGCAGTTATGAACAAAAGGCCAACTGAAATGGGCAAAATGTTTTTAATATTTATGAAAGATATGTTTTCATCATTATCATCAATTACTCTAATTTAAATTAACAAACTATTGTCACTTGTCAGCTCAATTAAAAAAACAAAACAAAAAACACTGTGTCAATTTATGTTAAGAAAAAAATGTCATCTAGCTGTGACTTTCTCTTGCTATTTAAAGTTAAAATTTGGAAACACAATTTTTCTAAGTTAACCAGCATTGAAGCAATCCAAATTAATCAACAGACTAGTCACAACATCTTCAATGATATTAAAAAAAAAAAAAAAGTGAACAAAACTCCCCGCTAATGTTTGAAAAATTAAGGTTTCCAACGTCTTGAACAATGTGTATTTATTTAAATCTGTATGAAGTGCAAACATTCTGATTTAGGAACCCTTCACTCTTTCTGTAAAAGTACAATTGTCTACTGAAGGGAAAAGATAATAATTAATCAGACCTGCAAAACTGAAATATGTTAAACCATACTAAAAATATCCTTATTTAGTTAACTGCAGCCTTTTCTTTTTGCAAACTATTGTACAATATACAGCACATGTTTATATGAGAGTTGCAATGCAGTGCAGATATGCATGATGTACTGATTCTTTCAGGGCAGGCACAAGAGATCATGTAAGCAAAGAAAGAAAAATGAGTACTAAGAAATAAACTAAAATTGTTACTATATGCTATTTGCTCATGTAAAATCTTCACAAGGACAGGCAGGATCAGTAAGAACATCTGGAGCCAAATTTTCCAAAATTATCTTTGGAAGCAATATCCATTCTGCAAGAAGTACTTTCAAATACATCCACACAGATGTCTTTCTCTGTATTTCTAAACCTGCACCCCCAATTGCTATACATCAGCTCTACTCAGTTCCAGTTACAACTTCACTGAATCCTAGATTATTGTTAATTTTATGTGTTCATCATGGCATCATTGTAGAAAGCAGACTGCTTAGCATTAGCTGCTTAGCACTAAAGTTAATCAAGCCTTAGGCTGTGAGAAACTACACTTGTAACATTGGTGTTAAACTGCATAGCTAAGATCAGAAGAACTAGCTTTGACCAGCAGATAAGGGAAATATGCATAAAACTTGAAAAGGCCACAGGCCAAAGATACCACCAAGGAAACCACAGACGAATGAACTGAGAAACAAGGAGACCCCAGACAATAATGACTGACTGGAGAACAGCAGAGAACTGACAGTGTCGCTATAGGGAGGTTACTTCATAAAAACTACATAAAACCAAAGCCAATATGAAATGGGGTCCCTCTTGAGAGGCACCCAGCTCGAGCTGTAGAATTGTGTGAGACGAATAACCATCTTTCAGATTACCTGATTCTTAAGCCATGGGACCCTAGGGTCAGATCAAAAGAATGTTGACAGTAGAATAATTCTGCATTAATTCCTGTATTAATGGGGGCAGTGGTGTAATTCCTTCAACAGTTTTGGTGACCCAGGTAGGCTGCTGGGCAATCACCATTAGACCCTCTCACCTCCAACTGTCTATTTGCTGGCATCAGGTGAGTTCACCCAGGGCCTTGGGGATGGGAGGTGCTGACTGGTGAGTTTTAAATTTACGTTTTAAATATAGGTTAAATTCTGGGAGCGTGCTGAAGTGGGAAATATACCTACAATAGAAAAGGGGACACCTTTAGCCAAAGTACTGGGAAATTAGAGGAAAATAGATGAAACTACAGGTGGACCACAGCATATGGGTTATTATCTTTGCAAGTATCTCTATAGGTATCGTTGTATCTATACAGTACTGTAATTTGTGGTGTAACCAAAAATCAACTTATGTTAGAGGCTATTGTTATTCAACACCCATATAAGTAGCCGGTATGCTAATAAAAAAAAAAAAAAGAGACTGTAGAAAAAGAAATATGTAACAGCTTAGCACTAGTAACTAAAGTTGAGGAAGCCTTAGGCTGTGGGAATGTACTTTTAACCTTTTGTTTTTAAATGGAGAAACCAGTAACCCAGAACCAGTTGAAACTAGAATACAAGGGAGTAGGAACAAGACTAACTACAAAGTTTCCTAACTTTTGAGATAAGAGCAAGAGAGAAGTCATAAATACAAAGAAAGGCCTGGAGACAGAAAGACACCTATAAGGAGAAGGTGAAGCCCCAGGCTCAGAAATGCTGTTGGATAACATAGATGGCATGCAAAGGAGATGTGGAGGAGTGAGGACTATAAATCAGAAGGCTATCGGACAATCTAGGTCACTCCTTGGAGGCACCCAGCTCAAACTGTCAAGCATTATATTAATAAATGATCACTATTATAATAATGAGCTGGTTCGATTTGAGGCATTCAATTAGGGTTGAACCAAGTGAAGTCGGAGGTGGTGATAGCATAATTCCTGCAACAGGTGGCTACAGCATAATTGGAACCATGGTCCAGGTGGCAGCTGCGTAATTCCTACAATAGCATGTAGCAGTTTGTTCTCTTTGAAAAAGCATCCAACATAAATAACATACATCACATATTTCCGAAAAACACATTTACATACAATCTAAATACTAACTGATGAGCAGCAGAGAGAAAAAGTTAAAGGTTAAATTTAACATGCCTTGAGAAAAAAAGAAGCAAACAAGGGCAATTTAGTTGCATCCACCTGCATAAATTCACATTCTAGTACCAGTAATTCCTAATGAAAAGTTGGTTCTTGCTACTGCAATTGTCATAAACAAAGTTTTAAGCAGAATTAGATACATGGAGTATTTCCTGTGCTGTTGCTGTCTATTCAAGCAGAGCTTGGTCTTGGCAAGTGCCGCACACCTGGGCAAGTTTGGTCCTGATACAGCAGCTAGATTTGTGTCATTGAGCTGTTTTGTGAAACCTGATGGTTTCCACTGAGCTTTGCATAAATAGTGATTTTTTACAATAATCAAAAGTTTTTATTTATCTGATTACTTGGAAAGCAAAGCTACTCACAGTCTTGGTATAAAGCCCACTAAAAACCATGAAGAGCCTTCACAACTCCAACAGTATTTGAAGCCTTAAGACTATAAACGCTTCTCTATTTAATTTAACATTGTGACTAGTGTTTCTGGAATCAATGTATGGTACAAGTTGCTGTTCTTGCAGCCCCTACCTCAAGCAACCCACTATTTAAAGTGAACAATATATAAACAATACAAAATAATTTCAAAGCATGCAATTAATGTGTATAATGTGTCAGCTGTTGATACTAATTGCAATGGACAAATCCCACACTACTAAGTTTAAAGCCAAGAAATAGACTTCTGACTTCCAAAAAAAAAAAAAAAAGCAATTAAATTGGGACTGGCTAAAATGAAAAAATTACTACATTAAAAATTGATTCATTCATGCAAAGGTGAATTAAGCAACTATTTACTCTATTTCATCTTATGTATTAAAGACTCACCTAAGTTACAAACTCTGACAGGAACTTTTAACTAATCACCCTAAAGCACTGCATTTTCCACATTCAGTTACTAGTATACAATCCATTTAATTAGAATAGAAAGAGCTTCAACCGTCCCAGATCAATTACCTGAAAATTATCATTAAGATCAAGTGCTAACAGAACAAATGAAGTTACCAGAAAGGAATGATAATAGACTTGCCCCTCTGTGAGCACCAGCTGTTATCCTTCACCCCCAGAGCATTCAGCAAAATAAAAAGGTATGAGGTAGGAGGCATACAATTCTGATAACGCTCCTCACATTTTGGGTCATGCTGAACTTATGATGAGACTGAACTCATTCCTAACTTGTTATTTCCTGATAATTTTTCTCTGCCCCTTTTCATGGTGGCTCTCTTATGACAGCTGGATACAGGCTTCTGTGTACAAAAAAAATAAAATAGAATTAGGCGAAGGCACTCAAGCAGAAGAATGTATGGAAATCATTTCAAAATTACAAAACAATAAAGTTGCCAGGACTCTCAGGGGCTCTGAAGTTCTAAGAGAATTCCAAAGCCTAGGGAATAAAGCCTAAGAAATAGGAGAAGGTATTTCCTTTCAAAAGCTAGCACTGCTCCAAAGAAGAGCTAGGTTTTGCCAGCAGGAAGTAGTCATCAAATTTTCCTAAGCACAGTTGTTTACCTCCCAGAGTATTTCCAAGCAGAGGCTCCAGTTCTGAACCAGGATGCGCAAACAGGAAAATTTACTGGAACAGGAGCTTTCAGGTATGTGAGATTTCAACAGTTGGCTACTTTCCTCAGAGATCTCACTCAGTACGTTAAATATTTACACAGAATCCAGAACACAGGCTGCCAGTTCACTGGGACAGTAAAACAGCAAGTTCGGTCTCTCTTTTATTGCCTGTTCCTGCAACATCACCCCTAAAGATGCACTCAAAGTATCATCTCAATTGAGTATAGTACTTTTATCTTTGTCCTTTTACTTGTAACTACCACCACAAATGCATCATCACGCATCAATGTACAGAAGTGGACACAATACCTCTCAAACAACATCACTTCTAAAGAGAGCTTGCAGCACACAACTCTATCCTTTAGTTTGGCCAAGACCTTAATCACATCTGGAAATTATGTCAAAATGGGGCATCTTCCAGAACCTCAAAATCCTGCATAATCAGCACAACTTTCAGGTCCACATTTTCTCATCAGCTGTATTGGCAGAACTTTGCAGTGGAACACTGTGCTTAGGACCAAGCTAGAAAGAAAACAGCCAAGGAGCTGAAGTAGAACTACAGCATGGAAATAGGTATTACAGTCAAACAAGTCACAGCCAAGCACCAGAGATGCCAATAGTGGAACCTTTATAAAGGAAAAGGGAATCCATGCAATGAGATAGAGAGAAGGATGAAGGCATGGTGTTGGAAAGGGATGGGCTCAACATCCCTTAAGCAAGGTAGTTATAAACAGAAGCCAGAACAAAGCACATACCCAAAGCAGGACACTGAACAACCACCTCCCCTAGCCTGTGAGATTCATTCACAGATCAGATAGTTCCCTGATACCCACCAGATTCCCTGACCCGAGCCTACTTTCCTTGCCAGCTGGTCCACTGCTGTTTAATTCCCAGTTGAGTCTCTCAGGGACTGGCAGATGACATAAATCTTGCCAAGGGCATCCAGTCACTATGTATAAAACTCTGTTTACACGACCAATGTTTGCAGAGCTTTCCAGTAGTGTTTCATTTTTACAGAACTAGTAGCACAGGGTTGCTGGTAAACATTCCCTTCCCTTCACTGCCCTTCCATTTACTGTGTTGTCTATAACTTTTCTCCTTTTAAATTCCCATGAACTTAAAAGGAGAAATTACTCCAGTCTCTGAATATGCAGGAGAAATTTGTTTCTGTCAGACAAAACACGAATCAGACTAAGAGCTCTTTACCTCAAAATTCTGAAATTTCCTTGTAAACAAGTAAGGTTTGTCTTTAATAATCAGTATTCTGTGACTGGTGGGTGGGGGTAATCAGCTTTCAGATGAGAGCAGCAGGGATTGGCAGGCTACCTCTATACTGAGACCTCTGCTACTTAATACACATGCCAGTTTTCTGAAAAAAAAAGTAGTAAATTGACAAAAAAATGCAAATATTACTTAACTGTACAGATTTGTTTATTTCCGGTCTTACCTAAGACCAGGTAATTCTTTAGTTTTAGAGGAAACTAACAAAATGAAGCATATGGAACTATAATGCAAGTGAAATCCAGTGAACAGAAGAAATATATAGATGCAGGGAACATTCTGACCTCTTTATATAGGTCGCTTGATCTTAAAATTACTGTTATTACTCCAAAAAGAGACTACATATCATCAGAGCATGTTAAGATAAAACTGCTGCCTTGTATTCTGTTACAGTAAAATAAGGAATTACAAAAAATGTAAGAAGCCATGAAGCATGAATGATTTTGCTGACAAAAAAAAATCTGTGGTGCAAAAAAAGTTATTACAAGACAGGGTAACAATGGAGGATCATACTTAAAAAAAAAAAAAAAAAGTTAATCACTTTCTATACATGCTCCTATTGTCAGTCTTCCAGAACTTGCCTTTTCACCTGCCTGTTTTTATAAGGTCCTGCATGAAATTTATGCCTACTGAGCTACCAGCAAAACTTCGAATACGGCACAACCTCTTTGAACATGGGCAATGCTGCTAAACTGCCTAGAGGAGCTGCAAGGTGGGCTTCCATGCCTTTGGCTGCTGAGAATTCCAATGAAAATGGTTGAAGACCCTCCTTTCCTTGAAAAAAGCCCTTGTAAAAGGTCCAACCTCTAGCCAATCTTCATGAACGTCTGAGTTAACTCAGACATCTCTTGTGAATCAGAAGCAAAGCTTCACTATAATGGTGGGAAAAAGAATTCTATTGGGATGGGGAGACAGAATTCCAGTATCAGGACATGTGATCTGTGTCACAAGATGTACACTCTCTGAATGAACATACACTGTCTGTAGTGGCTAAGACACAGCTGTGGGAGAAAATATAGAACTTCAGCATGACGTTCCAAAGGCACTGGAAGAAAAGGTGTAACAAGATTCACTCAAGGTACAAATGTGATAGGATCTCTCCCTCAACCACAAAAGCAACTTGGGTCAAAGTACTGCACTATACTGATGACCAAAGTAAGAATCTCCAGACTATACCTGTGGCTCCCACACATGTCTAAGATGGAAATGAGGCAGACCTACCATTGTTCATTGTAATTCTGGGTAGTAACAGGTGCCAGTAACGTATGTGGACAGAACATCAGGGTGAAGAAATAGAATGCAAAGTGTTTGTAAGATGCTTGCATGAGAACCAGGGTTTGAAACTGGACTCAGTCTTTTCCACGCTTTTACGGTGACACACTGGAAGCAATCATAGACGCCAATGAGGCAAAGTTTCAATAATAAGTATTAATGGAGAAAGGATGATAGCCGAGCAAAAAATCACCTTTCTGCAGCACTTGCTTGAGACGCTGTAAAGAGAAGGCAAAGCCAACCTCACTTCCTACAGAATGCAGACAGGTTGGCAGCTCCACGCAGTAAGCAAAGGATACAGATTCTGCATAAGTCATCTTAGTATAGCAGTACCACCTTTCTGCCGAGGAAGAGGTATCTCACTTTTCCTGCTAGGCTTGACAGCCTTTGCTGAAAAGTGCTATACCTGTTATCACCACCTTACCTGTAAATTGTTGTGACCCACTACAAGAATTAAGAGCAGCCCTTCCATTCAAACCCAGAGGAGCAACAAAAATCCCATGTCTCCAAGAAGCCTGAACTGATAAGACCAGAAGAAATAGTGTTGCCAGTACCCCCAGAAAACCCAGTAATATGGCTGAAGCGAAACATTTCCCCTGCTCCAGCTAACAATAAACTCAGCAGCTATGTTAGTAGAGTTTTTTATAGAAAGATAAGGTGAATCTCCACCTGAAGACTGAAAGAACTAGAATTTTGAGAGATGCACTTTTCCATCCCAATGTGTATTGATGAAATTTAAGAATAAGTAAAATGGATACAAAGCATATTACAAACATTATGGGTTTGGAATAACCTCATTTTAGGCTGCAGAACAGTTCCCCTTCTCATTTATTCAGCTATTGATACAGAGCTGGGAATATGCCAGCTGTTGACATGAGCTCAACGCCCTAAGCAACCTTCCAAGTGTGTTAGACACGCATTGGGCAAACAAGCTCCTTCTCAGACTATTAGTTAAACCTATTAGTTAAACTATATTTTCTCTATACTCTCCCATTTCTTTCCCTCCTTTATTCACCCTTTTTTCACATGTAGATAACATTCAACTCATATTTCTTTCTCTGTATCTGAGAAAGGGGAAAGCCTATCCACCTTTGTTAAACAAAACTATTTCCTTTGGTGGGTCAGCCACCTGAACATACCACATAAAAGTGTGTTGGCAGGAACTAATGTTGTTTCTGGCGGGACAGCCAACAGTATCCTCACTGGCACATCCTTTAGATGGTGGTGCTGAACTAAAAGGCAGGGTAAGAAGCTTTCTTGAATAACTTGAGTACTGTCATGTGGATCACAGGCTTGAATCCAATGACTGAAAAAACAGAAATATGAAAAAAGGAACATGTAAACAGCAAGTTTGAAAAAAAAAGGCAAAAATCAGAATTAAACTTGAAGTCCTTTAATTACAACTTTCTGAAAGGGTGTCTCAGTTCAAGACAAGCTTTATTTAACTTTTTAGTTTCCACTTACCAGTAGATTACCATATAGTTAATAAAAGATTCTATGTATCCTAAGGCAGTAACATAATATTTATAAGCCTAAACATATTCTCAGTAACTATACCACTGCTAGCCTTAGCAATGCTACTACAATTACTCAACAAGGCAAGACTAGAGGGTCTCAGGGCTTTCCTTTGCCAGCTGTTACCACTAACACCAAGCATGTTAATGGATACCATTATTACATTCAGTAAGAGTGGAAACCACCAATGCCAATGGCAGCTTCCAGTTCTGTCACTGTTCCAGCCTGGTCACATACCACTGTTACATGGCTCTTGTACCCCTAGCAGCACATATGCACTTCTGAAGTTTACTCATGATTGTAACTGTTGGTTGTAGAAGGAAAATGATGCTTTTACTCTGGTTCTTTTTAAAATTAATCAGAAAAATTAAGTCACATAGAGATACAAAATTAGGGTTTTTCTTCAGCCATAATGCTAAGAAATCTGGGTATCTATATGACAAATCACATCATAGCTAGTTTTAGTAGTATAGCTACAAATATCAGAAAGCAGCACAAGCAGGGGCAGCCTGTCTGCTTTAAATGTTCAACATTTTCATTTGCTGTAAAAATGTGCAACTTATTTGACACAAATGTCTGATATTAGCAAAATATATTAATATTGTTCCGCATTTTGTTAGAAAACAGTAAAGCTTTTAATTTTGATTATAATTAGAGAATAAATATGATTACAAACCCCAAAGAGACATACAAAGGAGAAGCA
The DNA here is from genome assembly GCF_013377495.2 of Cygnus atratus. NCBI lineage: Eukaryota > Metazoa > Chordata > Aves > Anseriformes > Anatidae > Cygnus > Cygnus atratus. The sequence goes on along the minus strand of NC_066378.1, from coordinate 15,400,033 downwards.
GTTAGTTTTTAACAATAGGTATCTGAGGGGCCAAGCAGGACCAGAACAAACAAATTTTTTGCACTCAGAATAAAAGGCTTATCGAAAGTTGCCACAATTTTTACAAAAGCATCAAAGTAGAAATGTGAACTATCAGACTTAACTAAATGTCGTGCTGCAGTGAGTAAGGAAAGAACAAACCAAAACTTACAAATGCAGTTTGTTCTTTGTTATCGTGAAAGCCTGGCAGTACTCCAATACTGGAATAATTCCAGACAAGCACACCAGTTGTGCAGTGCCTTTGAACTTTTAAAGCTAATGTTTTTCCTTTAATGTTTAACATCTTATCTATTTTAAACTCACTGTATGGGTGGATTTCAGAAATAAACTCAAGGAACCAAAATTTTAACATTTCACAACCACTTGGTAACAGGCAACTGCCTTTGAGCAAATCCTGGGAAGCTTAGGGCACTGAGGTATGGCTGACATTTCAAAACAGAGTGCCCTAGGAAGCTGCCTATTATTGCTTGCACATTGTTGAACAGCTGAATTTGTACATGCATGATATTGCAAGGCTTCCTAGCTACAAAACTTCTAGTTGTCTGGGTCTGAAATAGCTTGGATTTAACGTCAACCCATTACACTTTGTCAACATTCCCCCCCATTAGATAATGTGAAAAGGGTACTTCTCACTTATCACATGGTATTGCTGCTGCTTATAAACACATACAATTCAAAATAGAACACCTGGAGCACTGCTGCAGGCTCTCTAGCAGCTTCTACTTGCCTGTCACTAACCTCTTCCCTGTTTTCAGACCCTTTACACAGCATCCAGCACAGCTCCGTTCCCAGCAGTTGCGTTCCCACAAATGCTGGCCCTTTCCCTGCTTTCTGTTGGGATTTGGGACAGACGGTATCTGGGATGCCAGAAATGGAAGTTTTGCTGCGCTGCCACCTTTAACCCTACCCGGTCCCCGTGCCCCAGACACTGCTCAAGCTGAGCGCCCCCCACACCCGCTGCGCAGCAACCAGACCCAGCGGCCGGCGCCGGCGAGGGTCCCGCGCGCTCCCGGCCGCGAGGACCGCCCCCCCCGGGACCCCCCCAGGACCCTCCCGGGGCCCCCGCTTCCGGCGTTCCCCCCGCTTCCGGCGTCCCCCCCCGCTTCCGGCGCCCCGCGGCCTCGCCCCTCCGCCACGCGCCGCCGCTCGCCGGCCGCCCCCGCGTCTGATGCAATCGCTGCCCGGCCTCGCCTCCAGCCGCGGGCGGCCCGGCGCCGCTCGTCACGCTCGTCACGGCCAATGAGGAAGAGCCACGATGGCAGAAACCCGGGCGGGGCGGCAGCGCCCGCAGAGCGCCGTGCGCGCCGGGCCCGGGCCGTCCTCTCTGCGCCGGCCATGGCAGCGCTCCCCGGGGCCGCGGCCCCGCGCCTGCTCCTCATCCCCAGCGAGGCGGCCGAGCCCGCCGCCGGCCGGCGCCTTTCCGTCGTCCTGCCGGCAGGAGCGGCCCCTAGTCCCCCGGGGGCTCCGCAGCCGGCCCGCAAACGGCAGCGGCTCACCCATCTGAGCCCGGAGGAGAAGGCGCTGCGCAGGTGAGTGGGGGGCTGGCGGCGCGGCGCGGCGGGGCAGCTGCTGGGGCTGACGGCAGCGCTGCCCCGCAGGAAGCTGAAGAACCGCGTGGCGGCCCAGAGCGCCCGGGACAGGAAGAAAGCGCGGATGACGGAGCTGGAGCAGCAGGTGGTGGAGCTGGAGGAGGAGGTAAGGAGCTCGGCGGCCCCGCGGGAGGGTGGCTGCGGCGGCAGCTGCTGCGACCCCCCTGCCTGCGCGGCTCTCTGCAGAACCAGAAGCTGCTTCTGGAGAACCAGCTCCTGCGGGAGAAGACGTGCAGCCTTTCCCTGGAGAACCAGGAGCTCCGCTGCCGCCTGGGTTTGGATGTTCTGAAAACAGAGAAGGAAAGCGAGTCTCAGGTGAGCATTGTGGTGTTCTCGGTGGCTGTCTTGCTCTGTTTCTCGGCAGAGCCTGTCAAGAGTCGCTGTGCTCTAGGAGGCAACTGCGTGGCAGCGCCAGGGAGCACTAATCCCAGTGTTGAGAGTCTCCAGGCTGAAACAGGTATGCTCTGAAGAGAGCATGCTTTGTGTGCCAGAAATGCTCTTGTCTTCCGAGCGGTGGCTTTCCCACAGGTTGAGTAGTTGTTGAGTCTGAAGCGAGCACCATTGGTAGTGTGGGGGATAGTGAGCTGGTTAGTTCCAAGCTGTTTTACATCATCTGCATTTCTTTGTTATACTGTGGAAGCGAAATAAAAATTCTTACAGTTATGTGTGGCTGTCTCAGAAAAACAGGGGAGATAGTGAGAGGCCAGGCTCTCATTTAAAAGTGGTGAACAAGATGGGTTTGCAGAGGTATAGAAGTTTGAGTCACCTTTGCAAGCGGTCTCATCTCTTCAGGCTGCTACTGCATAAGCAAGGAGAGACTAATGGGGGAAGCCTTTGCAGAGAGAGCATGGTCTTCAGGATGCTGTATTGTCTGCCAGAACATCTGTGATGACTGACAAAGCTTTTTCTTTGGTCCAGGTCGTGATGGAATCACAAGTGGATGAGATCGGGTTGGTGACCGGGTCCGCTGAGTCCGCAGCACTCAGACTACGTGTTCCTCTGCAGCAGGTGCAGGCCCAGCAGTCACCATTTCTGACAAATTCCACATGGATTCTGATGGCAGTGACTCTTCAGATATTGAGGTAAGCATCTGCTCCTGTCCTAAATGCCCATGAAATTCAGAACCACTGTGGATTTAAGACTCAGTTGATAACTTGATGTAGAGTTTCTTGATGACTTTCCATAGTTAGCTTGTTTTTTAAGCTTCAGAATATCGTACGTGGGCCTCAAGACAGCTAGGGATCCTGTGAGTACAAGACAAGTTAATGCAACTTAAACAAGTCTGGCTTTTGTAATCTGAGATAATATTGCACAGAACAGTCTCTTAGTTCTTACAGCAAAGCATACAAATACAAAATGCATACTGTGCTTTTACTGTTGTTGAAAACAGATAATTATTTTCTTGACGTCTGATACTTGACAAGGCTGTTGGAACTTAAAGACTGTCCAATATGAATCTCTTTTAGAAACTTAAAGACAGGAAGGTTACACACCTTTTGGTTGTGGGCGTATCTGCCTGCACCTGGTTCTGGTACTTGCTCTGTGGACTCAGCAGATTCTATGGTGTTTTTATACAACAGGTCTAAGATTTTGAGGAGCTTCTAGTAGAGACTGAACATCTAATCCAGAGTTTGACAAAAATCTCTAGTACCCTTACAAGAGAACTAATGGACAGAAGTTCTGAACAATAAGTAACTTTCTGTTCTGATAAGTGGTGTTCTTGGTAAAACTCCTGGTTCTCTGATGTTAGCATATTTTAACTTCCAGGTGAGGGTGGACTGATGCTGCAACAGATGTTTTGCTGTAATAGTTGCAGGCTGTCTTTCTAAACCAGTGTTTTATTCTGCAGTCTGATCTCCTGTTGGGCTTTCTGGACAGTCTGGACCCAGAGATGTTTCTCAAATGTGCTGATTCAGAATCAGCATGCCTGGAAAAGCTGGAGGAAGAGATCTGTGGAGAAACAAATTCCATACCGACCTCCCCCTCTCCCTCTTTGGGGTCCCCATCAGCTAAGCTGGAGGCCATTAATGAACTCATAAGGTTTGATCATGTATACACAAAGCCCTTAATATTGGAGATTCCTGTTAAAATGGGCAACCAAACCAATATGCTAGTGAAAGTTGAGGAAGTATCTCTCTCTCCATCTGAAGACAAAGCTATTGCTGAGATCCCAGCCTCTGTGAAAGAGGAACCTGTAGACAGCTTCATGCCAGAACTGGGCATCTCTCATCTGCTTCCCTCTCCTTGTAGCCTTGCAGCCTCAAGTTATCTGTTGGATGCTGGTAGTGACTCAGGATATGAAGGATCCCTGTCACCTTTCAGTGATATGTCCTCTCCACTTGATACTGACCATGCCTGGGAGGATAGCTTTGCAAATGAACTATTTCCCCAGCTGATCAGTGTCTAACTCAGTGTTAACTCTCCCTGGTTAACTATTCTGGCAGGGTAATAGGATATGCCCCTTGAGGGGTGTGTGTGTGGGAAATCAAGTGTATACAGAAAAATGATCACTTCTACCTAAGAATGCTGGTAGGTGGGGTGATGGCCAATGTATTATGGCCAATGTATTTCTACTGGTATGAAGAAAAAAAAAAACACGTAGGGTGTTGTCCCTGTGTGTGTTGCCCCCCTCCCCCAGCGTTGGCTTATGAGAGAAGTTGGTTTCTCAGTAACTTGGCAATTTGGCTGAACCTGAAAATCAAAATATTCATTTTCTTTAATGCTGAAAGCTTTAATGGTCTATTCAGGTATAGACAGCTGGGTTAAAACTACATAGTCTGTACATCTTACGGATTTACTGTGTAAATGCTTGTTTTCCATTTGCTATGTAGAGTTGCTTTCTCCATTTTAATATTTAACTGTATTGGTGCAATTAAAGTGCAATGCAGCTCACTTTTTGTCTTGTATCTCAATGGGGAGGGGAGAGTGTCTGGACCTGCTGAAGTTTGAAACTCTACAGAAATTTCTGGAGGTTAGATCTTTCAGTGGCTGATCTTCTACCGCCTTGATGCACCCACTGATCCAGTAGTACTGCTGTGGTGCATGTAGCTGAGTGCTTTAGTAGCCTTTGTCGTGTCTTGGAGCACATGATGTTGCAAGCTGTTCAGTGTAGATAGGTTTGTATGGTGGCCAGAGCTGCTAGAGCAAAATCTGCAGCCATAATAGAGAATGCAAGTGGCAGTAGCTTGATGTCTGAATAAAACTAATTCCTTCCTCTTGGTAGCTTTTGTTGTACAGAATACTCTAGTCTGAGTGAAGGTCGGTGCTTTTCAAGTGACATGTTTAGTACTTATGAAGTAGCGAGACAAGGTGAAAAAGGTATAGATTCTGCATTACCACAGGAATTCCTGAAACAAAAATCAACTTCGTAGGAGCTAATTTCAAATATAACAGTATGACTATGTAGTTGTTGTTTTTCTCGGCCACTTGTTGCAATGGCACAGTATGGAAAAATACTTGAATTGGAGTGCTAGGGAAGAAACTGATGTTGTACCCCAAGTGAGAGCTGTTCCAGGTGTTTGTACAACTGTTCTTGTTTTCAGTTCTGTTTCATGTCTTGCATTCTATTTGGACAGAAATAGCTTATGGGAGGTAAGCAGGAGTGTATTGGTCACTATAGGCGACAGGACTGTCTTTTACAAACTTAAGTAACTTACTTTGCAATAAAATATCTTGTCTGAATACTGGATAGTAGTAAAAACTAAATGTGCAAAACAAGGATTAAAAAATAAATTTATGGTAGACTGAAAACAGCTTGTTACACTTTCACACTGGAAAACGGGGTGACTGCAAGAGGGCCCTTAGTACATAGTGCATGTTGCAAGTCTGAAAAGCAAGCAGTTAAATGAGGATGACAAAAGTAATACAAAATTATTAATTACTATTATTGGAACTTCATATTAAATTCAAAAAAAATCAAAAAGAATTAAGAAATAATGTTTTGGACATGCAAGGAAATGTTTCTTGCCTCTTTAAAATTCAGCTCTATGGTTTCTAGGCTAGAAGTCCAAAACAGTTCACAGTGTAAGTATACATTACTTGAAATAACACCTGGAAAAGGACTGAGATTTCACATACCTTCCTCAGGGCTATAGAAAGGTTGAGGCTAGCACACCAGAGATGTGCAGCCCATCCCATTGGTCTTGTGGCCATATATCCTGTTTTCAGACATCTGGCCTTTAAAGGGTAGCACATTAAAGACTAAGCATAGTAATGACATAGCAGTATTTCTGTTCAGTGCTGCATTACTTCCAGGCAGCGTGTGTTCTTGTGAGTTTGTTGTCTGAGGCATTCAATGTAGACATAGTATTGACTATTCCTGTATGAGGTTTTTAATTATTTTTCTAGGAGTTGATCCCAAATGTAGATTTTTTTTGATAATACACTATTTTCCTAAAGATAATCCAGGTTATTACAGATTTTTCTCATTCTGGTTTCACTCACGATTCTTACCACTTGAACTGCTTTTTCTGTGCACCTGGAGAGGCTATTGTAGCTAAAATAAGCACTTAAACTGATAGCCATTTTAATAGCTACTGAAAGTAAGGCCTTTGCCCCCCCCCCCCCCCCAAAAAAAAAAAAAGCTATTGGTACAAGAAAGCTCAGTACTGATCCCTTTGAGACTTTAAATTGATTTGATTCATTAAACCTGTGGTTTGAACCAGCATTTTTTGAGTATAGTTTGGCTGCAAAGGTATGCTTTTTAGGTTTCCTGTAAACTTCAGAGCCTGCCCTAGAGCAGCCAAGTGTCTTTGAAGCAAAGGCTGCTACCACAGCAGGGGGAGGAAGCAGTGATGGTGTAGATCCGGTTCCCCCCCCTTAATTGAAGCAGCTGCTAATCATCACTTTGAACAAGAATACTGCAATCCTCAGACTCATCCTTGTGCAACTACAGATAAAACTAGACAAAGGGATTAAGAGTGGCTGGGGTGAATGATACGGAGCAGAAAGCTACCTTCATCTGCTATGCTACAGTGGAAGTTATTCCTGTATTTGGTTACTGCCCTAGCAGAGGCAGGAAAAACACTTATACCCTATAGCCTGAAACACCTTGATGAAGGCACTGGAGCACTTCACCTGTGCTGTATCTCTTTCCCTCTCATCTGTCCTGCAACAGGGCACTCTGAAAGGCTTGTAGATGTGTCATTTTGCCACCACTCAGCCTTCTTCTAAAACTGCATGCATGACATAGCACTTATACCCAACAATCTAGCGTAGGTGCTGCCTATAACCACTGTCCTTGTCTGTCTCTGGAAAGTTAGACCTATGCTGTTCAGCCAGTGCAGCACTATGTGTGAGCATGTATGGGATGAACTGTAAAGGTCTTGCAAAATGAACAAAGGGAGATAGTCTTCAACATGTACTTCTGAAAATTGCTTCAACTTGGTTACTCTGCAACTTTCCAGGTGTGATTTACCAAGTAAAACAGCAGTAACGCTGCTACCCAGTGACATGGATATATATTGCCCATTTTCACTAGTGTATCATTTAACTTATCTCAAAGATGAAAACGTGTTGTGGCTTGAAGAGCAACATTAAGATCTAAGAAAATGTGAAGAAAGTTCTCTATGGTCACGTTCCCATGATATTTGGAAATGGACTCTGTTTACTATGTTTCCACCCAAACCTTGTTAAACACAGCAGACAAAAGAGTTTGTTGAAGTATTATTTGTATCCTTTTGGTGCTTTTTTTTTTTTTATATCTGTACCCTTTATAGCTGCAGATATTTCATGGCATGCTTTAGCAAGACTTACTGGCAATATAGGTTCCAATACAAGCTGCTAATATTTATTGAGATCACTCTCCCTAATAGCGCACACACTTCTTGTTGGGCATCTGGGAGCCGAATAGAATTCAGAAATCCTACTAGCATTCATACTTTTTATTAGACTCAAGTCTTCTTAAGTAATACCAGGGCACCATGAGATTTTTATATAGTACATCAACAGCCACAGATAAAAGTGAGAGAATTTAAATTGGCAGCAGACGGTCTTCATTTGAGATCTGACAGGTAGATGAGAGATACTAAATTAAAGTAAACCCGAGCTAAGCTGGGGCAGGAGAGGGAAGAGTAATACATATGTCATAGGACAGATTTCACCTTTGCAGTATGCTTCCCTTAACATGACTACTTTCTGCTCTAACCTCTGGAGTGTCTGCTTGCATCACAGCAAGTGTGGATCTAGGCCTAGCAGTTCACGCATATGTTGTTACATGCAGAGTTGATTAAATATATGATCTGTGATACAAATCATACACCTGCCATGGCTCATTGATACAAGACACAAGCTCTGGAACAAATACAAGTTCAGTTCCAAATCCATGCCAAAATATATTCTGTTCGTCTTCACAGGGCTGGCTCCATAACCGTAATACAACTCCTGTCTACAGTTTCACAGCCACATTCCCAGGGAAACTTAGACAACTAGGCAAGCTCTACACAATCTTAGATGTGTTTGGTTTTAAACTACTTTTTTTTTGTCTCCTACTCTGCACTGGAGAATTATTTAAGCCTTGACTAAATCCATTGAACTGACTAATTTAAATCCAATTGAAATTCAGTTCATTCACATTGAATCACACGTTATTTGACACAGCCTGTAAAACTCAGGTTGTTTTGAATAAATCTGAAGTGCTAGTTTTCTCATTTTGAAAGCAAAGGTAATACTGGTCTAGGTCAAGCAACTTTGTCTTTCAAACTGCTTGAAAAATTATTAAATAGACGTTAAAAAAAGAGCAGTGTTGCCTACTAATAAAGTAATTATAAAAATACTCCGCACTCCAACATTTCTTGATTTTATACAGAAATGACCAAGCAAGGCACTCTGAAGTAAAATAAAAGATCTGAAAATACACGCAATATCAACACCTTTTACCAAAGGTAACCCTTTGTTTTGTCAGACACTTTTGGATCATGACAGATTCACAGTCCTTCTCTGGCAGCTTCAGGTTTATTCTGCCGTACAGTTACTACGGCCCTGCTGAACACAGTGGAGGAAAAGTTACATGTCTTTGGGAACGTATGATTAAACTAAAAAATCTTTTTAGGTCAAAATATTCTCTTACCTTCCAAGTAAAGGATGGGACATACATTCACAAGTTTTGTTTTCACTTCCATTAAGAATGAAGCACAGCCATCTAAAAATATTTTAGAAAATTTATTGAAAACTCACATACAAAGGGTGATTTGGCCCCAAGAGAAGACAGACCAGAATTAGCTCTTCCATATTTCAAAATAAAAGTTTTTTCCTAATACTGCATCACATTTGCTATCCTGCTTGTAAACAGCATTAATAGAAGTATTTTAGGGAAGTCAAAACCAAATAAAACTGTTACAAATAGAAAAGTTTGAAAACACCCAGTAGCTTGTCCTTTCTCATTCTCTCTAACTGATTGCTAAAGCAAGAATTTTGCTCAGTCCTCCTAGATAACTGATTCCTCCATTACCCATACTCTTCTCCTCCATCAATTTAAGGATTCAGCCATGTTGTCTCCTAATAATAGCATAAATTAATTATAAAAAAAATAATCTTTTATACCAAAGCAAATTTATTGGACACATTTTTTTCCCCCGTCTCATGGTCTTCGTCAGTAGTCCACCACTATATTCTTGTTTCAGATGTCAGATTAACAGGGCTCAGTGATACTTTATTGACATCAAGGGATTAAAGAGGAAATACACTTCTGAAAGCTAACCTTTGATACAAACATAACAGGAAAAAAAGCATGTTTAAAAGCCATCTACGTACATTTGTTCTCCTGCAAATTTGATGGGCAACTTGTCATTCAGTATTTTAAGAGGGAAGAAACTGTGTCTAGATTTGACATATTTGGACTTCCCAAATTTTTCTACACCCTGTGCCATAAGTGTTGCTGAGATGGTTTCATCACTTTTTTTTCTATCCTTTCTTTTCAGCTTATTTAGGATCAGAGCTATCAGCTAAAACAGTCCCAACCTTGAACTTTCACTATAATCCTGCAAGCTTAAAAATGGGTATTTATTTAGAGGCACCACATTTTCTACCTGCAATAACTACAGCCTTCCCTAAACTGCATTGCTTTACTTTATACTCAAGCAATGTAGCATGTTAAAGGCTGTAGATTTTAAGCAAGTTCAGCAGTTTAATAATAAATGAGAAATTTTACACAGTTCATGCAAGAGATTTATAGCAGACTGAAATAAAATTAGACTTAAGAGCAAGAAAGATCTGTGCGCATTCTCCAAAGTTCCAGAATGGATGTTATACACCAGTTTTCAGAATAATACCTATTCAAATGTTGGAATGTTTTTAGTGAAGCTCTGAAATATTTTAGCAAGAGACAGCAAATTTCACACAACCTTCAACAAGAACAGCAAGATATAAACAGGATTTAACAAAGATATCTTTCAAAGAAAGCTTCTCTGATCCAAAAGAGAAGAACGATTACAAAAAGATAAACTTGATTTTAAACTATCAACTATGGGTTAACCATTAAAAAAAAATAAATCAGATTATCAATTAACTGTGCAAAGGAAGAATAGATTTTCTTATGCAAACAGCTGCAATACTGAAAGGCCAGTGTACTTGGCTCCTTTATGTTAGCAGGATGTCAAATACAGACTAGGATGCTAAGACTCAACAGAACCTATTACTTGGAAAGGGATTTCCTAAGAAAAGTCTCAATTCAGGTATCTCTGGGAAAGGTCTGGGACTTAAGACCAGAAGATAAGATGTCTGCCTTGTTTAAGCATAGTAGAAGTAGTGTGCACTGAGAAAAAGTACAAGCAGTAACTCATTGACGATTCTTTTTCTTAACACTCTAAAGCAGGGTACAAAATTCTTTTGGCATACTTCTGTATAAAACTATGTGGTGTCATGTTAATGGCATGTTGTAGTTTGAACTGTAAATACAGGTTTCCGCAGGCAAAAGACGAACATCTTTTTTTAGTTTGCCACCAATATCAGCAGTCCCACTTAAACTTTGGGACTTAGTTGTATGTGACATTCAGCATTTGACTCTCTTTACCCCAGAAAATCAGCTATTATCTGATTTACTGATCTTTATAAAAATTAAAGGATGCCATTTATTTAATGAAAAGTTACACTGTCTTCAACTGACTTTCCAACTCACTGTATACAAGGAATCACATCACAATGTAAAATGTGAATCAGTTGGCTGAGAAACACTTTTCCCTAGACTTCGCACCATCTGGGGAGGAGGGTCGTCAAAAAAAACAAACTATTCACAAGCGAGTGAACCAAAGAGGACTAAAGTTAGTAGATATCTCGTAGTATCAAGTTAGTAGCCAGTTTTACTTTCTACAAAGCAAGAGGCTTAAGCTCAGCTATAACATTCCTTCCCTACCACATTACAGAATGCATCATTTCAATACTTGAGTTTCCATCAAGTGCAAACCAGCTGCAGATGAAACAGCCATTGTGTGACAAGCTGTATTTCTATTGGGACTACTTTTCTGTTTCTGACTAAACTCAAAATTATTTCTTCCTTTCAATACCTTTTTGTGATTTTAATGAAACTAACTGACTAAGCACAGTATATGCACCAGTCTCAGTGGCTCAGTAAGTGAAAAAGTGTGGCTTGAGCCACCATAAGATTCAGTATTTGGATTTTATACCTGATCAAGGACTACTAAGAGGACATTTCACCATTAACAAAGATGGAAAGCTGCTTTCTTGTTCCAAAGGCATTTGGGTTGCTTTCAGTAAAAATTAGAATATTTAACAGAGCAATCATTTTTTTTTTTTTTGGTTTCCTAAAGTTTTGTCTGGCCAACCCATGTTCTTACCATTGTTACTAGGAAAAATAATAACAATAAAACTTCAGATTCACACATCAAACCAGAAGGAAAGAGAGAATCAAAAAAACAGCAACAAAAACCAGCAGAAGTTCACCACTTCCAGTCTACAGTCTGGCATCTACAACTCCATTTCTTCTTCTGCACACCCAGAGATTCCCAAACTAGTATACACATCTGGAGACACGACAGTCTGTTGTGATTCAGGGAATATTTCAGTCTGTGGGTCAAAAGCAGCTCTTGGTGTTAACTGCTTTGCTTGACACCCTTCTGTACTCTGCTGCCTGAAGTTCTTAACAGAAACAGGCTTCAGTTTATCTGTGAGAAATTCAGGAAGAGGTTTCCAAAGCACCAGCTCCATAGAAGGACGGCTCCTAGAAGGGATGGAGTGCCAGTTAAATTAAAGTTCTCCAATCACAACTGCTAAATGCAGAAGACCAATGAGTATCTTCATCCTTTGTGCTAGCCTGGAACTATATTCCAAAATGCATATACCAACTATTAAATTTCCTCTTCCTTAACTAGCTCCATTACTTTTAGTTCTAACCATGCGTTTTCTTTCACACAAAACTTGAGTATTGTTGGTCACACTTCAGGACCTTCTTCTTTTGGAAACCCGCATATATAAAAATGAGGATATAGTTGTTTATTCAACATGTTTCATTCTGTACAAATGAGGAGTACAAAACGCAGCTTGATGACCACTATAGTTACACTTATTTCTGTTTCACATTAGGATAGTTTTTTCCTATTTTTGACCAGATGAATGGTCTGCTACACAATGTCAGCTGCATCATGCAGTAATTAAGGACATCTCCACAAACATGAGACCAGGACTCTCATTTCATTTGCATGTATTAGCTACATAGCACCATGATTTCCTCCAGAACTTACATAGACTCTATTATTTTCTTTGTCAGGACTTCACCAAAATCCCTCTTCATCCCTTTTTTAAGGGTATCTGACAGGATAAGAGTGGGCAGATTGCTAACATTTCCATCAGCATGAACTTCCTCATCTTCATCAATTATCCTAGGAATGGAGGGGGAAGAGGGAAATAAACACTATTGAGCATACTGTTAACAGGCACATCCACTGCAGTTCTATCTACGTGCACTGCACTGTACAGTGTAGATAGCTGACCTAGGCTGGGTACCAGAAGCAGCGGGGCCATGCTAACATGAGTCTCTCTTGGGCCAATATACCCTAAGAATGACTGTTACCGTAGAAGCCACTTGAGCAGCTATGCCACTTCTGGTACCTAAGCTAGCTTTGTTATCTTTGCATTGTCCAGCAGTGCACAATGCGCACATACACTGAGAGGAAAAAAATAAAATACCACAAATTCACTTCCGGGGAAAGTGTACAATTCAGTCATATTACAAGAATGAGTCTCAAGTTATGTAGTAACTTCACCAGTTTAATTCTCCAGATGTTAACTTTGAGAGTTATTGAAAAGCTACTGAATATAGTTCTTAATCTTTAAAGATTTGGCATCAGTGTCTCTGATTAAGAGCATAAAAAGTTAAAGCATTTAGAACAAACTGGAGGCATCTCCTTTGTTTTTGATAAACCTTTTAAAGAAAATTTAGTAGAGTAGCTGGGAAGGAGGGGGAACACTCCTCTGAGAGTTCTAAAGCAGACTTTGTAATGCAGGTATAGCCAGATCACAAAGAAAAAACATTATTACTTAGATTTACCTATGAGAAATGCATCTCTTCATACATCATCAATTGAGTAATCATCTAAAAAAAAATTTTTTTTTTTAAATTTTGGCTTTTCTAACAACTGTCTGCAGTGTTTTTTGTTTTTTTTTTTTTGTTTGTTTTTTTTTTTTTGTTTTGTTTTTTAGAGTATTCTGGAATAGTAGCACAACTGCAGTCAACTGATATATACACAACATGCTGAAAAATCTTTCAAAGGCAAGAATGCACAATATGCTTATTAAATGACTGTAAAAGTCTGCCCATAGCCACCCCGTCATCCCAATATCAAGCCACCTCATATTTAACAGCAAGATGAACCTCAGTCTTACTGCATATGTGCAGACAGAGATCTCTGGTTCATGCTAATCTGTACACTAACAAATTCACATCTGTCCTGAGCATTTAGAAGAATTAATCACAGAACAAGCTGCAATTGGTTGAAAAAAAGCTGAGCTCAAGTTATATAGTCAGACATGAGTTAAAATTTGAGCTCTGGATACTCACAAAAAGTGTAAGAACCCATTATGGTATATTGATGCTGCATGATGATTTTGAAGAGCATATATATTCAGCATCTCTTGCATCCTCAAGTTCAGATCATAATAGCAGCCCCAACACTGATAAAACCATAGGTAGCCTACAAAGAAACCACTTGCACACAAAGTTGATCTCAGACTTACAGTAGTGTTATCACACTGCTAAATGCTAGTTTTACCCCTTACTGCCCACCAAAAAAGGGAAAGCTCAGCAAAGCCAGTCCACTCCATCCCTGCATTTACCTGTCCTCAATTTCCTGAAGCTTCCTGCGAGCAACCTCGCATTGCTGTTCCCCCATTGTCTGATCCATTTCTTCACAGGGAATTTCTAACATGGCAGTTTCAGGACGGCTGCCACCATACCGACTTGCTACCTCCCCAGCTGCCTGCTGACCTGCACAGAGAATCCATTCTTCAGTGCTGGGATTCAAAGGGCAATTTTTGGTTCCTGTCAGTCTCTTCTTCTTCACAGGACAACTAGGAAACAAAATAAGTTTACAATTGACAAAAGAGAAATGTGGTGTTCTACACAAAAACGTGTTATAGAAAGTAATGTGCATTTCACCAGATTTGACAAACTATGGAAATACAACCTCCACAAAACAAGTAAGACAACATTGCTCTTATTAAGACGTGGGTACCCGTGCAAGAAAAATCAGTTCTACTCAGTTAATTAGGTAGCTGAAATGGATTTGGGCTCGCTCATGTGCAATTCAGGGGAAGAGTTCCAAATTGAAACAATGGAAGATGATCCTTTCCTACGTATCCTGTAGATGAGATGTGCTCAAATCTTTATGGAAAATAAAAAGGAAATTAAGATTTCTCAGGCTACAAAGGACAAATTTAATTTACCCTTCTGCCTCTTCTTCTAGCTTATGCTTCTTTCCACCTCGAACAGTGACACTGTAAAACAGAGAGAAATGGTTATTGGCGTGTAATTGTATCTTCCAACAACATAGATTTTCAAGCAATATTTTCCTCCCTTTTCAAACTTCACGCACAGCTTGAACAGCGGTAAGAGCAACAGTTGCCACATGTCACCAGTTGTGAAGGGAGTGGAAGGTCTGGACAAAAAGGACCAGCTTTTGTTCCAAAGAAAATGAAAGAAGTCTGTGATTGCTCAGTTCTCTGAGCAGAATGCCTGATAATCTCTCCTTTATGTTATTTCTTTTTTCTCCAAGGGGCAAGAACAATTTTTGCTAAAATTCAAATGCTTCAAAACTAGCATGAGAACCAACTTCAGGCTCTAATACAGGGATGACAAACTCAAATTAAATGTGACCAAAGAACAATATATGACAGAATAAGACTTTATACAAGTATTTCGTGTTCACATATTAGAAACAGTGAGTTAAAAGTACAAGAGCTTAAAGCACGTCGAGATCTAGGTAAATCCGATCACATTTCTTTCTTTTTTGAAGGTTCCTTCGTCCTTCACCAACAAATTTAAAGGCAGTAGGAGAAGCAGTGCAGTTCTAACGTACAAACAATACAATACTGGAAAAAAAACAAATTCGAACCTCTCTTGGAAAGACAGGTTATTTCACGAGGCCGGTACAACTGAGAAACATTTTCCCTTCCCCGTTCCAGCAGTAATGATGTTCGTACTCACTGGCTGTCACTCTGCTGCTGGTGTAAGCCTCGCGGGTGTGCCGCGTTTGTGAAGGAACCCACCGGAGCGACGGTCAGGCTCTCGTTGTAACTCCCAAGCGCAGCTAAAGCGGCAATGTCAAAGCTGCTCTGCAAACACGCGCCGGAGGAGCCGCAGCCGTCGGCGCCGTCGTTCCTGTTCCCCGCCAGCATCACGGCGGGGGGCTGGAGGTACCCGCGGCCGGCAGCCCCGGGCTGCGAACCGTCCCGCGCGACTCCCGGCAGGCCGTGGCGGTCAGGGGCCGCGGCCAGAGCCTGGGGGAACTCCAGGGCGGGCCCCGCAGGGATGCCCTGGCAGGATCTGCCCAGAGCTGCCATTTCCTTCCGCCGAGGATAAAGAGGACGTCAGCCCCGCCGGGCCGCGAGGGGCCGGCCCGGCACCGGTGCCGCCGCAGGGCAAGCGGCTCCCCTCAGGCGGGCCCAGGGCCGGCGCCAGCTCCCGCCCTGAGAGAGCCGCGCGGAGCTCGGGCCCGCGGCCGCCCCCGCTGCTCGCGCCGCCCGGCCCGGCCCAGAGCGCTCCCGCGCAGACCCGCGCCGGACGGGGCCGGACGCGGGCGGGCGCCGGCAGCGGGGCGATCGCTGCGGCAGCGCGGGCGAGCCGGCCCACCGGCACTGCAGGCAGGCCGCGGCCGCGGGGCGCCCCACCGCAGCAGCAGGGAAGAGCCTGAGCTCGTCCGCCCGCGCCGCGCCGTGCTCACCGCCGGGCCGGGCCGCGCCGCTCTCGGGGTCGGACGGCACCGCCAGAGCCCGAGCCCTTTCCAGGCCTTTCGCCCCGCTCGGGGAAGGCTAGCGCGGCGCTATGGGAGCTGTAGTCCTGGGCGGCGGCCGCGCGGCACTATGGGAGCCGTAGTCCTGGGCGGCGGCCGCGCGGCACTATGGGAGCCGTAGTCCTGGGCGTCGGCCGCGCGGCACTATGGGAGCTGTAGTCCTGGGCGGCGGCCCCGGGGCGCGAGGTGCGGGGCGGCGCTGTGCCGTTGTGCCGTGGGGCAGCGCGGCGGCCGCCCGCGTCCCGCCGCTGCTGAGATGGGGGCGTGCGGGAGGCGCCCTCCTTGCCCGGCAGCGGTACAGCCCCGGCCTCTCGAGGGAACGTGGAGACAGAGCCGCTTTTGTTCGCGGACTGCAGCCAGAACCGCCGGGCCGGGCGGGCCTCCCCGGGAGCAGCCAAATCCCAGTCAGATGAGGAGCTCAGCCGGCGGCTTTGCGCCAGCTCCGTGGTCTGTGGTTTCGGGGAAGAAGCTGGGGCTCTAGCTGTGAGCAGCAGGAGGTATGACGCGGAGGCACAAGGTAACTGCCTGTCATTTTCCTTAGTAGCTGAGGTCTGTAGCTAACTGGTGACTGAAGGGTATGTTTTTTGCTCCGATGTAAATGAAGAAAGTGGTATGAAATGTCTTACTGGGGAAACTTGCTGTTGTGAGCTACTTAACTGCTGTCCTGGCTTTGTAAGACTTAATGGACGCTGGACGTTTCCATCCTAAGAAAGTCGTGAACTGTTGAGAAGAATCCCATTGGCTAGAGGTGGACCCAAAATTCTTTGTTTTCATACAATAACAGCTTCATCTCTTTGGCACCTTTTGTTCCTGTAGTGTAGTTTACTAAAACTTTGCAAAGGAAATCTAATTCAGCCCATGGTGAGAATGGAGTACCAGCCCCTACTGAGAGGGTCTAGCATGCGCAGCAAGGTAAGCAGAACGTTCGTGGCCTCTGAGGATGGATCCTGCAGAAAGTTTTTAGCTTTAACAGTGATTCATGATTGTGACATTTCCTTATTTTCACATTTATTTTTAGGTCATGATTAGGCTTGTAAAGTTTTGTATTGTCCTTAGACTGCAATCCGTGTCATAAAATGAAAGCTGTAAAAGCATGTTTTGCGATTCTTACGTTCTTATATTGAATGTTAAACTGTTTCTTGTTTGTGGCATATTTCTAAAATGAGGTGGAAGTGATAAGGCTGTTGTCCATGCTCTAAGAAATCTGGGCTCAAACTCCAATGTGACACAACCTGTGATGGCTAATGAGCAGACTGTTTTGGACAGGAAGAAAAATGGAGGTGTCAAAAAAACATATGATGTATGTTAATGATTCTGGGCTTGTGTCTCTCTCTCCCCCCCAGTGCTGTCTTCTCACTGTTTTAATGTTTACAGTACAATGATATAGTAGGAATACTTTCTTGTAATTGTAAAATATAAATAATTTTTAATTATTTATCTGAGTAGAGCTTGAAGTTGTTCACAAAAAGTTTTAACCAGCTGTTTAGCAGATCAGGAACCTGAGGTGCAGGGAAGTGAAGTGGCTTGTTCAGGTGCAATGAGTCAATGGCAGAGTTAGGAATTAAATCCCTGTGTTGCTGTTAAAACTATGTCAGTGCTACTGTGTTTTTGTAGCTCTCGGTCAGGATGATGTTATTTCTTGTTTTTTTTTCAAGACACAGAAGTTGTGAGTTTAATTCTCATATGGAGTTATTGTGTCTTTTACACCAAACACCCAGTCCTAAAATTCTTTCGTAAAAACCAGACACCACGAGCAGCATGGTGTGTGCAAAAAGCTTTCACGCAGTTCATAACTGTTGCAGTTATGAAGCGGTTGTGTATCCTATAGTTAGTCTGAAAACTTGTTGTGACTCTGAAGAATGCTAGTGATCACGGCCAAAGTCCGTGTGAAATGTTTTTCCTACTACAGATATTTGACAGCTTATATCATTTTCTAACCAAATTCTTTCACTGCCTGAAAAAATATATGGTTACCTCACCGATTTTTGTCCTGGGTATTATATGCATGTGAGCTCAAGGGCCTATCTCTTTTCATACCCGACATTCTCTCTTGTTCTCTAGTTTCCCAGCTGGACCTTATTTCTGGCTGTTTGCGCTGTGGGAATTGGAGGGACCTTTCAGTATGGATATAATGTTTCCATTATCAATGCACCCACCCAGGTAAAATATTGTCTGTTTTGCAGTAATGGAGGTATCCTGTCTAACTGGACCAAGAGGACAAATACCCTTTGACTGTGGTGGCACTGGGATCCAAAGCAGTATGAAAGATTCCTGCTGATTTCCAGAAGGCTTTCCTATGAATTTGTGAATACCTCTTATCCGAGGTATTCTGTGTCAGACAAAAGTGCCAAAAATCCCATATAAATAGCTCTGTTAAAATCTGCTTTAGAAGGATTAACAGAATAAATAAGATAAACAAGTAACATTTTCTGGTTACACCTGTGACTAATGTAGGCCAGAATACTAAGGATAGTTACAGCAGTCCATCACAAAGTAGCTTACTGAGAAAGGCCACCTTAGAGAGGCAAAAATGTTGCATCTGTAGTGTCTGAGTATCCATCACAGGTATTTTCACCCACTTGTTGTGAAATATGTAATATGCCAGAAATAGAGGGAGAGTCCAGGAAGGAAGTCTGTTCATCTGTGAAATCTTTGTTTGCTGACTAAGAACAGGAGCCTCTGAGTACAGATATGTGTCAGTTCAAGAGTTTCTAAAGGCAAATTTTAGGATACCAAACATGTACAATGACCATTTAAAAGTTTTGACACATGAATACTGTAAGAAAGGAAGAAGAAAATTAGAGTTGCAGAAGGGCATACATAGAATGCTATACTTACATCATCATTCCTTTCTGCTACAGCATATTCACAGGTTCTTAAATGAAACCTGGATTAGTCGTTATCGCATGGAATTAAGTCCAGATTTGTTGACTTTTCTTTGGTCTGTCATTGCTTCTATATTTTCACTTGGAGGTCTGTGTGGAGCCCTTATTGGAGGCAGCATGGCAATTCGGCTAGGCAGGTGAGTTATATAGGCAGGCAGACACAGAGCATGTTTTCTTTTCCTACCTTTTCACTGGGATGTAAAGGAAATCAATTGGAAGTGGGAGTGGGAAACAATGTACATTAGGTGACTATAAATGTTTTTCACTTCAAAGAGCTTTCTAGCAGAGTTTTACATTTTGTTCCAACGTGACTTAAAAGATGAGCCAGAATTAAAGCTTTCCAGTCCAGTCTTTCCATTACATTTATTGAAATCTCAGCAAGAGTATGGAAATACTGTATGAAAACACAGGTCCCACATGCACACATTTGATAGTAAGGACATGCTGTGAACTCTAACGTTTCATAAACATTCCTTATAGATGCAGCATGAATGGACAAAAGCACACTCCTACCTTGTCAGGCATTTTTGTCTTGTGTTATCACAGAATCACAGAATTGCAGGGGTTGGAAGGGACCTCCAGAGATCATCGGGTCCAACCCCCCTGCCAAAGTAGGTTCCTTAGAGCAGGCTGCCCAGGTAGGCGTCCGGACGGGCCTTGAATATCTCCAGAGAAGGAGACTCCACAACCGCCCTGGGCAGCCTGTCCCAGTGCTCCGTCACCCTCACCGTGAAGAAGTTCTTTCGCATGTTGGTGCAGAACTTCCTGGGCTCCATTTTGTGGCCATTGCCCCTTGTCCTGTCCCCACTGAAAAGAGGTTGGCCAAATCCCACTGTCTCCCACACTTAAGATACTTGTAAACATTAATAAGATTCCCTCTCAGTCTTCTCTTCTCAAGGCTGAACAGGCACAGGTCTCTCAGCCTTTCCTCATAAGGAAAATTATGTTTATAAACTTTATAAGGATATAAGTTATCCTTATGTTTAGACTTTATTTTTAATTATGAGTAAATAGTTGTATCAGATGTCCAGTGAATAGCATGTTTCATCATTACAAAGCCCGTTTTTTTCCCTATTGTCAAAAGGTAAAATATTTTTAAAAACCTGTTATTGCTAATTTCTGTATTGTTTTTTCCTCTTCAGGAAAGGAGCTCTTTTGATGAATAATATTATTGCAGTACTGGCTGCCGTTTTAATGGGGATCAGTTTTCCTACTGGTTTGTTTGAGTTACTGATTGTTGGAAGATTTTTGATTGGTATAAATTCAGGTAAATGATTTCCTATTCCTACTTTCACTAAACTACAGTGAATAATAACTTATTGTTACTGGTGATTCTTTAAGTATTATAATAGATCTTTGTACACTGCTTTGTATATATGATAAAAATGTTCTGTTGTTTAATATGGAATCTGAAGGCAGGTAAGTTCATAGAGAAATAAAAATAAGTCCAATTTTCTGCACGTTTTGGTTCAGTTACTCTTTTCAAAGCAAACTCTAGAGACTAAAAAGACTCTAGTCCTGTAATGCTAACCTACTATGATATGACGGGTTTGTAAAGGCATGGAGAACCATCTTTGGTGTGGTTGTAATAAGCTAGAATAAGAAAGTGTTTCATTAATGACTTCTCAGTATTATTCAATAAACAGACTATTGTAAAGGAACAAAATGTTCTTGAGCACAGAAATCCAGGGTATGCACTGCATAGCATATGCTTTGTGGAAAAAACAACAAAGGTACAATCTATTAATAGGAAAATGTTTCTCCATTTACTTGCAGGTATTGGGATCTGTGTGCAACCTCTGTATATTGGGGAGGTTGCCCCAAAACATCTTAGAGGTGGCATGGCCATGGGTAGTTCCATCTTTCTGACTGGGGGGATTCTGACAGGACAAATAATTGGTTTGAGGTTAGAATTTTTTTTTCTACTGTGCATTACTCACATTTAAATAATTGCAATTCCCTGCAGCTCCCTGCAAAACACTCATTGTAGCATTAGTGAATGACTTCATACAGAACATCTACCTGTAGGAAGATAACTGCTTTTATCTCCTCAGGGAATTATTCTCTGTGTAGGTGAGTCAAAACAGAACAGCACCACTTAAACAAGCACATTTATGCCAAGTTAATATTTCTGCAGTTTCTTGCTGGCAACAAAGAAGTATAAAATAATTCGTACAAAAGGACTTGAGAACAAGTCCTTGAGAACAAGTTGAGGGCCTCTTAATTTTTATATTGTAGCACAACTGCTATTTTTGTCCCTTGTGAGATCAGATGAGGTTGCTAGGGACTTTATCCAGTTGGTTCTTGAAAAATTCCAGGAATAGAGACTACATAACCTCAAGATGAAAAGCCTCTTTCATGAAGTCTGCTAGAAACTTCCCCCTGCCCTAAGAGCTAGTACGCTGAGTAACAGCTACATTCTTATATTATCTACATTCTTATTTTTTCTCTCCTCTCTGTCCCTCTACCAAAGCCCTTAAACTTTGTCCTTTTGTTCTTGTCCCTTTGTCTTTTGCCCTTTTGTCTTTATTGCCACCTTCTAAATTAACTGATTTTGCTGGATACTTTAGGTTTGAATAAAGTAGAATATAAACTTTAGACTGCATAACCTAAGGTCAATATTTAAAATGCAATACGCTTTCTATTTTAACAAGTTCATATTGCCCACAACACATCATCCTGCAGATTCTAACTGTATCAATTTTAATGATTCCTTTCTATGTAAATACACTTTCTCATTCGATCAACTTTGAATAGGAAGTGGGATCAGATGACCTTCTGTGTTCCCTTCTATGGCAAATTATTGTATGATTTTTCAAAAGCAGATGGGAGTGCTGGTTCAGACCTTAAAGTGAAGTCCTTAAGTTCTTACTTTGCTGTATCACTAGAAAACGCTGCTACAACAAATCTGAAACTAATGCTTGGAACCAACACAGCAATAAGCAGTAGTAAAGCAGTGTTGCTTATTTATTCTCAAGTGAAACCTGATTTCAGAATGGGTGGAAAATATTTTCTGAACCTCCTTCTGTTGAGGTTCACAAGACTGGTTACAGGGAACAAACATCTTGCTTTCGGTAGTGTTCTGAACAGCTAATTACCTTTTTTTCCTTCTTTTTCCACACCTCTTCCAGGGAATTATTAGGTGGAGAAATGTATTGGCCTCTTTTGCTATCCAGCAGCTCTTTTCCAGCATTTGCCCAACTTTTATTCCTGCCATGGTTTCCTGAAAGTCCCAGATATCTTCTTATTGACAGAGGTGATGAGCTGAGCTGTGCCAAAGGTAACTTACAGTGTATATAATTTCTCTGCATCTTCAGAAGGGTACAATGAATATACTGGGTTCCAGATTTTCCTCCTTTTCTTCTTATCAACACAGCATAGTTACATTGCCTACTACTACCTTTTGGCCCTTTTTTTTTTTTTTTTTTTTTTTTTTTTAGCTTTGAAGCGATTTCATGGCTCTTTGCAGTATCAAAGGGAGATGGAAGACATACAGCAGGAATGTTTTGCCTTAGATGGGGAGAAACCCAGGAAGCCCTGGCAACTATTCACTGATCGTGGTGTGAGATGGCAGCTCATTACTGTGATTGTCATGACTATGGGCCAGCAGCTCAGTGGGATAAATGCTGTAAGATTTCATACTTAAAAACAACTTAAGTAATTATTTAACTTCCATTTATTTTTCAGCCTTTTCTTAAAATGAGGAGCCCACGTAGAGAATCTCAGAGAAATGGGATGAGAAAGAACACCTGTCTTATTCATGTTTATTAAACTGAAACACATTTCTGGTTCTGTTTTGTTTTTTCATTTCCATGTTTTTGGTATGTAAATTGCTTTGAAGAATGACTTAATTTTTGTGTTTACATCTTTATTCTTCTGAAAAAAGTAAATAAAGTTGGATCAGCTTATCCCATGATATGTAGCTTAAGAATGATGAAACATTATATTTAGTAAGTTGAATAATTATATTTACTTTTATGACAGCAATATATTTACCTAGATGCTAATTTAACAGGTTCTTCTTGCTGTTTAGATCATATTAAAAAGTCACAATATAAAATATATTCAGGAGTATGTTAGTATGAACTTGACTTTGTCTCCAACTGACAATTTATCTATTGGGAATGCTCAATTCTTTTATTCCTTTTTCTTTTCTTCCTCCTTTTGTAGATTTATTTTTATGCAACTTACATTTTTGAACAAGCTGGGATCTCAGCAGAAAAAATCCCATACGTGACACTTGGCACTGGAGCTTGTGAATGTCTCACAGCCCTCACTTGTGTACGTACCAATTTCTTCTACCTTCTAGCATAAAGAATAACAATGCTTGAAGAACAACTTTGGTAAATATGAGCTCAGTATAGTAATAAAATGTTATGTCTTACCCATAGGGTTTACTGATTGACTACGTGGGAAGAAGATACCTTGTCATTGGGGGATACCTCCTTATGATCCTTTGGAGCATTGTTTTAACATTCTCTCTGACTTACCAGGTGTAAAGAAGGACTCATTTATATTACATGATATAACTATAAGTGAGTGAAAATCTGTGATACTCAAAAGAAGCTGGTACATGAGAGCTGCATAGATTTAAGCATCAGTGTAAAAAAATTACAATTGAAAGATTTGATTGATTCTCCCGCTGTATTTCCGTAAAATAAGAGAAAACTCTCAGATTAGATTTGATCCTGTACTTGTTTTAAAATTGAAATTGAGTTTAATGCTGAGGAGAGAAAAGAAAAAGCAGTGACAGAACAGTGTTTATTCTATCTTTTAAAGTAATTTTAGGATGAAATACTAGATCGTGATGATATTAAGCATCAGAGTCCACTTCACTTACTAGTAAAGCAAAATAAAAATATTGTAAGGATGCTGAAATTCAAAAGATGCTTAAATCCGTTAAATGTAAATTCACGAAAACAGTGTAAACTCAAGATATACATAGTACCTTAAATTAACCACATGAAGACAACCTCCTGCTTCACGTTTTGATGTGGTATAAAGAGATGCATTGTTAATTGTTCTGTATACTGTATCAGCTCAAATAAGGTAGTCCCACAAATCTCCTGAAATTAAAGTTTAGAGGAAATCTGTCTTGTGCAGACCATACTGTACTATGTATTTACCATGCAATGTTAAGGGCCCCATTGTTACCTTTAGATAATCCAAGCAAGGTGATGCAGGTGTAGTGAGCAACTCAATTCACTTAGTATTTGGTTGCCTGATAAATCCTTATCTGACAAAGGGAGAATTAAAGAGCTACAGTCCTTTCTCTGTCTACCCCCTCAATTTCAAGATCTGCCTTTAAACAGGAAAATCTTGCGCAGTCACGTTTCAGGTCTGATGAGGGACAGTACGGTTAAGGGCTGCACAGATTGACAAGCAGGCCATAGAAGCATCTATGTAATTTCTGAGGTTAGAGTAAATTAAGCTGCTAGGCCAGGCAAAAAAAAAAAAAAAAGGTCAGGTTGTAGTCAGAGGCCTAGATTTAATCATTTTATTCTAACTTTTGTAAATTTCTGGGTTTGCTTTTGAATAATGACATTTCAAGCTTAGGTTTGGACTATCTAACACACCTAGTTTCATATGCATGTATTTAGTAATCCTAACATTTCTTTACTGCGTTGTTGAACTTATGTATACATAATGTGATGAGAAAAATCCGTTTATGCAATGAAATCGCTTAGTAATGATCCTATGAGTTATCTAATCATTATAAAATACCAGAGTAAACACTGACAAAATGTTGAACTAGTAACAATATATAATTGTGACTTTTTATATTTGTGTACATTTTTAGTCTTAGAGGACTAATTATAAATCTCGACAGAAGTACTAGACACAATTTAGTAAAAATTGAAATGAACAATACTGACTTTCTCTGAAGCAGTACAAGTGCCTTAAGCAGCCATGAATGACTTGGTCTTAGCTGAAATAAAATAGCTAAGAGACATGTAACTGTTAAGCTCCATTTTTAAACTGGATTATCAAAATTTAAACTAAAACTTCCTTTTTTTCTGTTCCAGGAACTGTACTCATGGGTGCCTTATGTGAGCATGACATCTATATTTGCCTTCATACTGAGCTTTGGGTTGGGACCAGGTATCACACAGTAAAGAATGTTTTAAAGTGCTGAACTGTGTCTTGGAGGGTGGAGGGAGGAATGTCTGCAGCTCTGCTGTGTAAGCCAAGCAGTAGCTATTTACTGTATGGCTGCTGATGCTCTCTGGTTAAGGAATGCAAGTGAGGCAGTCTTATCAAAATGGTATAGTTTCAGTCTATATAGCCTGAAACTGAGGCTTGCAGTGCATTCTTGGCAGGGCCAGCTACGCATGAGACAGGAGTCTTAGTTCTGGCCATTAATTCAGTCAAGCCATACAGGAAGCAAGGGAAAAAAACTGTTATGCTTTTTAAAGGAATTCTTGCTCCTTGGCAGTCGTGCTGAAAAAGGACTAATTCTTAGAAGAATGCTTACTATGTGGGCAGTAGATTCAGAAAGGTGCTGTTAAGAATACTTAATTTTATTTATTTTTAATAATAGAATGGGATCAACTAGTGGCATATTGAAAAGCAACTCAATTTTTCTGGCATCAGAAGTACTCTGCAGACGTTTACAATAACCCATTCTGTTTCCGAAACTCATTCCCCCCCCAGGTGGCATAACAAATACCCTGACAGCTGAATTATTTATACAGTCTTCACGTCCTGCTGCTTACATGATAGGAGGGACTATCAGTTGGATTAGTTTCTTCACAATTGGAATGCTCTTTCCCTTTATAGTGGTAAGTTTGCATAACACATTTTCCTAATTGCCTAACCTCCCACTATCTCCTCTCTCAGGTTCCATCAAACTGCTTTTTCTTATACAATAACACCTAAACATAAGATAAATACAAACCCTCGTCTGAGCCTAACTAGATTCAGTCTCTCTTAAAGGTATTGTTTTATTTTTGTTTGTTAATATCTAAAATTGTTAAGTTAAAAAAAAAATGCGTGAGAGGTTTGGATTAAAAAACAAAAACCAGAAGGTATCAAAACCAGAAAAATTTAAGCAGATACTGAGATTCAAATAAAACATTTCTTGATAGTTCCCTGTGGTTTTATGTCAGAGTAGAAATAGTACTTGGGGCTAATGGTTTGTATCTTCTTTGAGAGCCCACTAAACTTACATATAGAGAATTCTGTGATCAGAAAAATTGTTAGGAAAAAAGATGTAGACTTTTATTTCTAGACTAACATTTTGGTTTAGCACTTAAGAGCAAAACATGCATGAAGAGCATGCAGCAGAGTATCTATATCAACTGGATAATCTTTTCTTCTTGGTAGAACTCTGCTTCTGAACAAGAGGTATTTATTTTTCATACACGGCACTACAAATTTTCATTCATAAAAAATGTTATGAACCTAAAATATTAGCTAAATGTTACCAACTTAAAATATCTAAATTCATGAATTTTTTTATTTTAGCAAATGCTGACTTGCCATTACATTATACACGATTCATATCATGTATGGTTTGATTTTATTAAAAATAATGTTATTTCACACTAATCCTGTGCATGCATTAACACATGCGTGTTTAAACAGTGTAAGGGAATAATGGAAACAAAGCATTTTGTTTTCCAGCCCCCCCCGTCATACTTGAAATATGTTGCAATCAAATAAATACGATTTATTTTCAGAAAGGACTGAAGCAGTATTGTTTTCTGGTGTTCTTACTGGAGTGCTCCTTAGTTGCTGCTTTCATCTTCCTCGTAATTCCTGAGACAAAAAACAAGTCTTTTCTGGAAATCAAAAAGGAATTTCACAAGCTTAATTTTGGAGGAAAAAACAAAGAAAAGGAAACAGAACTTTATGAAAGAAGACAACTCCATGATGAATTTTAAATCTGTGTAATTCCACAGCTGTTATAAAACTACTTTGATGAGAATTATGAATGCTGTCCTCTAAATTAGCGATGTAGTGCGATGAACAAGTAGTTTATTACTTCCTCCTGTATATTTAGAGGAAGCTTAATTAAAAGGCAAGTAAATCTTCTGAAATGCTGTAAAAACAGATACTGATGAAGTGCTATTAAAACATTATATACGAAGAGTCAATGTTTAGTTACAACTTGGTGTTGTAAGAAATGCTGGTGGAGGTTAATAAATGAATTCCACTCCTCCTGCCTCCAGCAGACTTTGTCAGACAGGCAATACAAATCAGTAGCTCTTCTTTTATTTCTAATACCCCTCTTCAGATTCAGTTATCAAGCATATGTTAATGCTTTACTGAATAAAGCATACCTAGTATTCTGAGGCATTAAAACCCAAACATGAACTTCCGTGAAACCGATATTTGAAGAATTCTAGTCAATTTATTAACTTGAGGTATTTAGTTGCTGTTTTTCATTTAAATATTTTCTTTGAAAGATTTAAGGAGATTCCTCCTCTAGTCCTATTGCTGTAAGCGTAAAAAGACACAGGCATTCTATATCAAAGAAGTAAAGGCAGGACAGCACCTATGTGAATTTTTCTTATATTATCTTAAGTAGTAATGATGTTTATTACAAAGGTTTGTTTCTTAAAGGGTAATAATAAAAGTTTCTGGCACTTGAGTGGGTTTTTTGTCGTTCCCCCCCAGCATAGGGGGAAAATTTAACATTTTAAGCTGTGCAACAGGGTAAAACCTCTTCTAATTTTTGAAGGTCATTTCCTGGCAGATTAAGTTCAACAACACAAAAAGCACAAAGTAGAAAAGAGGACAGATGATTTAAATATATATATATATATTTTTTTTTCCACCTTTGAAGATTTTTTTCCAAGATGGTTGGATAGAACATACACAATGAGACTAAGAAAAGAGTTTGACGGGCCTGCTGAATGAGCTTTCTGTTTAATCTTCGTTATTTCGTGAAGGACTTTTCCTCAACTTAAAATAAACTCTTCACATTTTAATAATCAAAAGAAGTCTTAATTGCATACTGTGTTTATGTGTGTCTCTCTGAAAATCATTTCTATACCTGTAACTCTGCTAGGACAGTAGTGTTAACTTACTCAATTACAGCTTTTCTGGCTGTAAACATTTCCTGCTTCCATCTTTACTTAAATAAGTGCTACAGTAAGCACTGAATTTCTTCTGTCTTCCTTCTCTCAGAATTAAAACTTTTAAGAAAAATGTAGGAGGCAAACACCATTTTTCTGATTTTTGGTTACTAAATCAGATGTTTAATTGAAAATAACATTAACTCTTAATGGTAAAGGAGGCAGTATCAGGAAGGCATCTTCTTGTTCTTTAGTTTATCCTCTAAGTTTGCAAAATATTTCATTTTGGCTAGAAGCTTCTTAGCTTCTTGAAGATCATCTGAAATGAAATAAAAAATTACTAATTTACAGAGGGAGGACTGAGTTTTCATTTTCAAAATGGATCTCAAGATTTCATTGACAGCAATTGTATCAGAACTAAGAACTGCAAAAGCTGTGAGACCCCATATACTATTAAAAACATGGTGTCTGTTAGTTCCATCTTCGAAGGTTTTGGAACACCTTAATTGAGATGTTCCACAAAACATGTAAGAATATACAACTGAGAAAGAAAATGTGACTTTTCTGTAAAGTGGCTATAGTATTGATGTAGCCACTGAGGAATTTTAAGTATATAGACCACACAGACATTTCAGGAATGGGGGAATGTATATAATTAGACCAACTACCATCACTGACGCATGCAAGATTCATAGCACTCTGATACAGACAAGGGCAATTCCAAACTGATATTGAAACAATTGTTCCTTAACTGAACAAGTAATTGGAGGGGAAAGATGGTTTATCACCTCCTGACAAGGATAGATAAAGTCCTTAAATCTCACAGTACAAAGAATGGCCTATTATGAAGTTATAATTCTTCACGTGCAGGCCTAGCTGCTACTACTTTTCATTTGATATTTTACGATTGCAGCACACACTACATAAACCAACAGTAAAAGAACTCTGAGACCTAGGAGAGAAATAAGAAGACTTCTTCCCAGTGTAAAAATCTTGTCTGAAATGATTCAAGCTCCTGCCCATTTATTGGTTGTGGAATAAAGTTACATTGATTATTGCGCAGGAAGGCCCTAATACCTTAGACTAAATGGGGCATCGTATCTTGTCTGGCTATACGGCTTCAGTGCTAGGCAGCCTGGACTTCCACTGCAAAGAAAAGCATCGACTATTTTGTTGACAGCTTCAAGTCCGCAGAACAAGATCTCCCCAAATTCAAGTTTGAAATGTCAAATAGGCCATAAATTTGAATGAGAAGAGAGTCTGTCCTTCCCAGTATTAGGAGAAACAAAAACAAAAATTCTTAATGAATGTGCTCCTGTTTAAAGTGATCATTTTGATGTGACTGGAATTAACTGAGACTAAAAAAAAAGAGTTCAAATACAAATGTGAGGTCCTGAGTTTCCTGAATCAAAAGAAAGGTCATGCTTAGAAGTATATATTTTAAACATCCAACAGGAACAATTGTTTATACAGTATTACTGTTCCGTAGTTCAGAAAATGTTTGCAAAAGGAGAACATGGCATTTCTTAAGCATTTATAACATATATATGGCGACTAAATACTCGATTAAAATAGCTACCTCTTTCAAAAGCTGCGGTCACCTCTTTGGTCAATTCTTCTCGTTTTACTGTAAAACAAATTATTTTATTCAGATTTTGTTACATGCTCAGTATATTTAATACCAATGCATTCTGACTGTGGTGGGAAACAATTACTAGTATCATAGTCTTTTAGGAGACAAGAGGTCTTCCCATATTATTGCTGTCAATTATTTTTATTATCATTTCAAACATACTCCTTTATTTAGACAGGTTTACAGACAGCAATGCCTCACTCAATGTGTTCACTAGCTTCCCAGAAATCTACCTACTATTAAATTGCTTCTTTTCTACTTAGTTTTTATTCTAGTTATTCTTATTACTTTTGGCATACTCTTGTTATTGCAAAGAATTAAACATACCAAGAAACTCAATGTTTTGGTTATCATCAACAATATAAACAAGAAAGTTGCTTGTATAAAGACAATAATCGCTTAATATAATTTTTGCTAAGTCGAAGAAGATGAAAGTAATAAAATGCCTGAATAAATTAAGAAATTATTTAATGTGTTCAGTCAGGTATTTTAATAAACTTTATTTTGAGTGGTTCTTTCCTTTCGAGCAATCTACTTGCCCTGATCTGGTGGAGGTTGAATGAGAAGTTTCTTTTTATAGTCAATATATATACCTATTTTGTCATCAGAATAGGTACTGTTATTTAGATTTTCCTGTGCCAGATTTGATTTTAAGTGGCATAAATTGGTAAAGACAACATTTTTGTTTGGGGAAAAATAAAAGCTCTTGCAGCAAGTCAGTTCGAGACTTAATAGAATTTAATGATAGTGGTACTAAAATAAATAAACTGAATAAGTTAAGAATCTTCAGACACTTCCATATTACACAAGATACGGGATTATAAATTCATTCTGTACAAAACCGTCAGATCTCAACCTACCTTTAATTAAAGTTTCAGTTTCTTCAAGGATATCCTCATTTTTAGACTCTGCTAATTTCTCATTGATTTCCATTATTTCCATGAGAAACTCTGAATCTGCATCACAGTCTGTCTCTTGTGCTGGTTCTACTCCATTCAGCTCCAGCTGGTGGAGAAAAGGGGAATTTTGAAACACATTCTCACATTTAATTCAGTGTGAAAGATTTTCTTGAATATTAAGTCTTTTAGTAAGGCTTGCTCAGATTCTTATCTGATAAATTTCTGTTTTTTAAGCTTACTCCATGAAATCTTCATAAAGCTGGGGCAGTCTTAAAATTAACTCCATAGGTGGACCATAAAAATCAGCAGTTAACTAAAGCAGGAAAATATAACAAAGACTGCCAAAGGCCAAAGCAGGTAACAAATAACCACGAAGCAGGAAATGAGGTTATAATAATCACTAATATGTTAAACAAAATAGCGGGAAGGATGATTAACTTTTAGACAAGCTTCTTTTAAATCCATGGTAATCCTGTTTCTTCTTCAGGGGAACACAAATTAGCATGTGAATGATGGTATCACAGGAATTTTATAAAATTGACTCACTGCATTACCATTATGAGTAGTTATAGGTGCATTGATAAAACACGTAATGGACTCCTTACCAGATAGAGGCCGCGGCTGAGAGGATTCAGGAGGGTTTGATAGGCCTTGTTAACCAAGGAAGAGTGTTGCTCTGAGTAGTGCTGTTCTTTCTGCAAATGGAAGATAAATAACACTTATTAACAAATTAGTAAGAAGTGGCAAAATAGATTACCCTTTGTTGCCTGCATAGAAACAATGTTCCCACAACAACAAATGCATGTAAAATAGAAAGTTGATTTTGGACAGAAATAAAAAGAATGGGGAGAGAACTATCTAGAGCTGTAAGCTTTGTCACGTCACATAATGAAGATCACAAAAACCTCAGCAGCACCTTCTCACCGCCCTCCGCAACAAGTCCGTTAGCAGAAGCCTCTTCTAAGTTCCATGGGAACTAAACCTGGAAGTCCCCAAGCACAAGGCTGGTAGGGCCTCCACGCGTTCCGTTTTGCCGGGCAGCTGCCTCGTCACCCCGGGAGCGGCGGCCCCGCGTACGGGGAGCGCCCGCCCCCTTCCCGCGGCGCCCGGCGAGCCGTGCCGCCAGGCCCCGGCGCAGCGCCGAGGGGGAACCGGGCGCGGGGGCTGAGGGCGGCCGGCGCTGAGGCGGGCGACGCGACGAGGCCCGCCGGGCACTCACCGGCGGCCTCTGGCCGAAGCGGTCAGGGTGAAGGGCGCGCTGCAGGCTCCGAAAGCGCCGCTGCAGC
Organism: Cygnus atratus; assembly: GCF_013377495.2. Lineage (NCBI taxonomy): Eukaryota > Metazoa > Chordata > Aves > Anseriformes > Anatidae > Cygnus > Cygnus atratus. Next base: position 15,368,223 of record NC_066378.1, on the reverse strand, counting down.
CGCTGCACGTCGAGGCGGAAGGAGCGGTCACTGCGGGCGACAGAAGGCGGCGTGAGGCCCGCGGCCGGCCGCGCCCCCGGCCGCCCCGCCGGCACTCACCAGTCCATGAGGCGGAAGAGGTCAGGACGAGGCCCCGGCGGCTGCAGGGCCCGGCAGCCGGGGCAGAAGTGAGGCAGTCCCTCGGCGCTGGGGAGGGCGCCGCCGCAGCTCCAACAGCGCGGGGCCGGGGGAGAAGCCGGCCCGACGCAGCGAGGCCGCAGAGCCGCCTCGGAAACGCGGAGCGCCCACCGCGCCCCGCCGAGATGCTGCCGCAGCGCCGCCTGCATCCCTGCGGACTACGGCTCCCAGCAGCCCCGCGCGCCCGGCCGGGCCCCCATTGGCCCAGTTCGTAGCGAGCGCTGGCGGGGCGCGCGCGCGCTGGGCCAGGCGGCGGGGAGGCCGCGCGGCGCGGGCTGCGCCACTCGGGAGTGCGGCGCCGGGCGCGTCCCGGCCCCGGCCGCCGCCGCCCTTCCCGGGAGGTTCGTGCGGGGCCCTCGGCCGCGCTGGTGGGGCTGCGGCGCTCGCGCGGGGCCGCCGGGGCGCGGCCTTGGGGCCGGCGGCCGCCCCCCGCCCCTCCGCTCTGGGCTCCCGGGGGCTCCGCGGCGCCCGGCCCGGCCCTGCCCCCGGTGCGGCGGGGGCGGGGGTCGCGGGGGGTGCGGGCGCTGCCGGGAGCGGCTTCGGTTCTCCGCGCCCCGGGGCTGCGCGGCGGCTGCTGGGCCGCCTCCCGCGGGCCCCGTCTGGCGCCGGAGCGTCCCGGGCCCCGCGAGGCGGCCGCTGCTGGGCGGCTCCGGCTCCGGCTCGCTCCTTCCCGCTGCTCGGCCGCCCTCCGGTGAAGCCGCCGAGGGGCGTTCGGCGCAGCAGCAGCGCGCTGCCGGGAGCGGGCTGGCTGTGCTCGAGCCTCTGGGCCTTGCCTCTGCGTCCGAACGCCGGGGTGTGCACGCAAAAAGCAGCCAGGACGGTGTTGTGTTTTTATGACCAGTGTAGCGCGTCGGTAAGGAGGCTGGTTTGTGTGCTAGCTGAATTACGTGTTAAGCTGGATGGCAACCAGCTTAAAAGCAAACGAACAAATAAACCCCAAGATACCCTAATAAATACACCGAGACGGCAAGCCGACAGGTTAGCACAAGTGACCTCAGATGATGGAAGCATCCTTTGGGAAGATTAGCGGGCAGTGTAATGGCCCCTTTCTGTGATTAAACGGATGGTGTTGGAGAACGCTGGCTAAAGGCAAGCTGGCTGGTGGGTTGTGCTTCCTCAGCGGGGAGGAAGGCGACCCGCCACTCTAAATTCCAGTGGTAGCAGGGCAGGGAGATGCCATTGCTGTCTTTAACAGCAGCTTCTAGGGGTGTGCGGTGTATCTTTGAGTCTGACAGAGTTTTGTACATAAACATTTTATACATTATGTATAGGTGTGACTGTTCGGTGAATAAAATCACTGAATAGAACCTGTTTGAAAGATAGGTGTGAAAACTTGTAAGTTATAACCTATATTAAAAGAATACTCAGCCAAGACACCAAATAGGCCTGCCTGTGGGATAAGTCTGCTGAGTGCCTTCCATGTCAACTACTTTTGCTTTATAGATAATGTTTTTCCTTTTTATTTTTTTTTCTTGTGTTTGTGGAACTGTAATGGTTACTGCTTTGTTGGGGAGTGCTTTGTCAGAGACTGTTGCCCAAGCATTCGTGAAATCGAGTGAGTTCTGAAGACCTTAAGTGAAAATCTGCGAATAAGATTTAACTGCTTTAGAACCGCTAGAGGGAGCACCACATGCTTTTTTAAAACAAAAAGTCATTGCACATTTTGGGGGGGATTTAAACATATGCAAACACACATGCAAACTTTGGTTGAGAGTCTTATTTGAAGACTGGAAATAGATTTCTATGATAATGGGACTGTATGTGAAAGTTTGTCAATTTTACTTTGCTGTAGTAAGCGCTTTTTTAAATGTTCTCTTTGAAGCCAACATGTCTCGAGAGACTGGAAATGAAGTGCAGCAGTCTCAAGGTGCCCAACAGTCACAGAGTGGTACCAGTTCCTCTTCCAGTGCATCTCAGAGTGCTAGCCAGTCATCCTCAAGTTCTGGGACCCTCAGTTCTTTGGACACCGTTCCCACTCAGGAGCTTCCATCAATCCCTGAGGATCAGGAACCTGAAGAGCTTGTTCCTCAGCCTTGGGGTCGACTCTTTGCACTTGGAAAAGGTTTCAGCAATTGTGGTATGTAACTACTGTAATACATCTCCCCGTTTGTTTGTAGCACCTTAAAAAAAAAAGTTATGAGCAGCTTGATAGGGAGCAGTGTCACCTTCAGATTACGTACAACCAAATTTAAGTACAAGCGTGCAACTTCTGCAGTAATTCTGAGTTCCATGCTACGTCCCAAAGTTTACATTGAGTACCTAGATACACAGTTTCCATAGACTTGGAGGAGATTTTAGAGGAATTCTGGGGTATTCGTGTTCTTTGCTACTTGCTTAGTTTTTCCATTTCATAATTTTTATTTATACATCATATGAGTCTCTAGGTATTGATGAAGGTGAATGGAAAACTATACTATTAATACAGAGAATAAAATTACACTTTATTTTAAAATTACACTACCTGGCAAGATGTAAGGTATTGACAGTACATAGTGTTTTGTCTGAATTAAGACAAGTAAACATGAAGAAACCTGTCTTTGTTATCCTCCTTAGTACTGTTCGACATGATTCTGTAGTGCAATAATCAGTAACTTCCTGCAATTCTGTGTTCTCTCTCCAATTTGCATACCCTTTCTCTGCAGATTGCGTGAATGATGAATACTGGTTTGGAAGAGACAAAAGCTGTGATTATAGTTTTTCAAAACTAGGATTATCTGAGACTGGCTTCTACCAAAACTATAGCAAGAAGCACTTCCGAATTTTTAGGGTAGGTGCTAAAAAGGTTTAACTGTCTTTCTCCGTGTTGGCAGGGATTGACTTTGGCAGGGCTCCTAATGAAATCAAAATTTACATACCGTCCTTCAATGTGGATTGCTTTAATAAGACACTTGGCAATGCTGCATTACCAGGTTTATGAAATAACCTTAGTCTGATTTTCTGAGCCAACAATAGTAAATTTCTACAGTCTGTCATGTCATTACTATAAAGTTCTTTTTTTCCTTTTGCTACCTACCTGATTTTTTTTCTCTCATAGGAAATGGGTCCAAAAAATTCCTATGTTGCCTACATTGAAGATCACAGTGCAAATGGAACTTTCATTAATAGAGAGCTCATTGGAAAAGGGAAGAGACTTCCACTGACTCACAACTCTGAAATTGCACTGTCTATTCAGACTAATAAGGGTAAAATATACTGTAAAACATGTAGATTCCTCATGTGTTGACCACGAGGTCCTTTCTACAATAATTTGAATATATGATTTGCAAGTTGAGCTTCTTTGTGAATACTGTACAGCTAAAATAACAACTGAGAACATAGCTATGAATTGATGTTTCTGAACTCGCATAAAATTCTACATATCCACCTCAATCCTAACAAAAAATAAATAAATAAAAGAAGCTGCATCAGGAACCACCTTACCAGAGTATAAACTTTTATAGTTGTTTTTCTATTTTTGTAACTCCTTCAGTAGCTCTGTGTGTGTTGCGGGAGGGACAGGGGAAATAAACTATTCAAGGGAAGAGAGGAAAAAACAGGAAATTACCAGATTTTGTGTAGTAGTAATAATAATAATTTAAACAAAACAAAACTCTTAAAAATTAGGAGGGTTTAGGGCTTGTTTCTTTGCTTGTGCTTTCTCAGTAAAAAGCTTTCACTGAAGCTGACACGGTTGGCTATTTTGTCCTTAAATGTTGTGTTAATTGATTAAGCAGTGTTGTGAAGCTTATACCAAAGATACCATTTTTCAGTAATGAGAGCACCTTGTTTAACCCATTGCTGGTGTAATTTATAGCATCAGTTAACTTTTTTAATATATATTTTTAATTTTCTAATCTTTTAATATTTGTTTTGCTTCTAGCAGGCAGTATTTGCTTAGTTATGTTGTTGACTATAAAAGCTCAGGAAGTGTAGTTATTCATTATAACTATTTTGAAGTTAATAACAGGAAAATGATCTCCACTCATCTTCCTAGTGTTTGTATTTTCTGATCTTATGGTGGATGATCAGTTGGTGTTTCCTAGAGAATTCAGAGAGAAATATATCATGTCAAAGACTTTGGGAAGGTAAGCATATTTTCAGCAATATGAAGTGCTAATTTTGTTACCGTTTTCAGTACCTTGTGCTAGAATTATTACCAATGTTAACTGAGCTGCTGTTTTAGTTTTTATAATCCTACAAATATTCAAAGTGTTTTACAGGGTCATAAGAGTCATCAGGTACCATTCCTGATGTTTTTATATTTTGACTGTTACATGCAGCAAATCAATTTGATAAGTATTGAAATACTTTGATTTAACTGAGATTTCTGGGGTCAGTACAAGGATATCTGGGACCAAATTAATAGCTTGTGATAAGTGGTTTAATTATTGTTGTGGAGTTTTAATGAAAATGAAACATCCTATTCTTTTGTTCTTGCCACTTTGTACCACTTAAAATCTAGCACAAATATCTAACTGAGAATCTCTTTGGCAGGAAACGTTTTAACTGCTATGAATCAGTGAGACTTGGTCCTACAGACAAATGCTTTTCTGGCTGCAGTTAAAAGTATTTTGTTGATTAACAACTGGTGTGTAAGTTAAGAAAGACCATGAATCAGTATATTTCCTTAATTGCTTCACTTTATGTGAATGGTCGAAAGTTGATACTTAGAACATACTTTGTTTACCCCAGAGGTAAGGGTGTCTCTCTGAAACAGGTTCAGCCTAAAACACTTTGTGGCACACTGCATTTATTAAGACCAGAGTATTGAGAATGCAGATGAATGCAGTATTTGTACTTGTGTGTTTAGAAATAGAAGATGCTTTAAAGCAGTAGATTATGTGATTACTGAATTAATTGCTCAAGACTTCAAAGTAACATTTTTTTCTGTCTTACAACTATGTGCCTATTTTCTTTACATGCAATAGTGTTTATGTATATTTACATTTACAAGGAGGAAACTGGGATCTGAAAACTTTGATTTTTAGTGTGAAGTTTTTTCAGAAGAATACTGGAATAACGAGTGTTAATGATGAGCACCTTAATAGTTGCTTTAAAGCACTATCTTAAAATATTCTGTTATGTCTCTTGCTTTATCTACTGTTTGCTTTGATGTACAGCATTTTTAAAATTTAGTTCTTTCAAAAATTCTACAAAATGACCTTTTGCTTTATTTTTAATGTCATCGATAGAAGTAGAAGGAATTATTTCATCAAAGGCTAAGTAGCAGTAGTGACAATAAATCTGAAATGTGATAAACTGTTCCTTTATTTCTTCCCCAATTATAGCACACTATTCTTTCAAATTTAGACCATAAAGGCAAAATCCTTTCACTGGATTATAGCTCTGTTTCATCTGTTAAACAATGAAACAAGTTTCAAATAATAATAAAAAAAGTATGATAACATCTGTGTAAACCTGTTCTATACAACAGCTTAAATGGGGATTTTGGCTTTATTCCTCTAGTTGGCTTGGGTTTACAACCTGCCAGTAATTGTGAAACCCAAGTTCTTCTTTAGAAGAGAACCAAGTTTGTAGATTGTTAGCAAGTTTTTTAATTTGTATATTCATGTTACCAATAATAGGAAGTAGGAGAAAGAGCTCTATGTCCGAATATAGCCTTCTACAACATCACTGTTGGAGTCTTCAGGCTAAGGACGAAAGCTGTTTTCAGGAAAAAGGAGAGGCTATTTTAGATGTGGACAAATCTTTGTTTTGGCCATCAGTGAAGAATTCAGAAGAGAACAGTTAAGCAGAAACAAATCTGAGTGCAAAATACAAGGATTTCTTTCAGTGATAAAACTGCTGCTTATTAAAAATGAAAAGTACCTGTTTTTCACATTTGTACAGTCCTGTTCTGAGAGAACGCTCATTAAGTTCTACATTTGTGCAGGGGAAATGCCGTCACAGCTTCTGTTTGATATTCACTGGTACCCTTTGTACAAACAGATCAGTTACTGTACGTATTTACTTCTGTGTTTTTGAATAGGGCCCTTGACATCACTCACTCCTTAAATATGCTTAACTATCGAATGCTTTCTGAGATAGTTTTGGACAACCTGTAATATTCAGGAAGTTGGAAGGTAGCAGCTTCCAATTGCGTGTAGCCTTGTTTAGGCAAATGCCTTCATTTCATTTGTCTATACTTGTTATGCCAATTTTGAAATGTATTTGTAAGTATTAACATAGCTGTGCTTTCATGGTAGTGGTGCCTGTGGAGAAGTCAAACTGGCATTTGAGAAGAGCACTTGTAACAAAGTTGCAGTAAAGATAATCAATAAACGGAAGTTTATGGCAAGTGGTATTAGAGAGGCAGTAAGTATTTATTTTTCTGTCTTTTGGCCATCTTGCAGTGGGCCTGGAATACTTGGTAACCTTTCTCTCTGACTCCCCAGCTCTCTTCAATTAGAGGGTTTTCTGACTTAATGTCTTCTGTGTATCATTTCCAAATGCCTTTTGATCTTACAGAATATATACAATACCCTAGAAAATACTTGTTTTTATTCTTTGACCACATTTCATTATTTTAGGACTGCTTGTTAATGTGGTATTACAAAGTGTGTGTGTGTGTGGGGGGAGAGGGGGAGTCTTGTGGGGTGTATGTCCCAAAATATACCAGAAAGTTACATAGTTAGTGGAGTCTGACCAAAGATTTATAAGCTCTGCTAATTTTGTTGCATATTCCATCATAACACTCTTCAATAAAATTGCATGAAGCCTTTTGGGAAGGGCTTTTCATGTGTCTAGTCTTATAGCAGAAGCCTGAAACTTAAGGACAAGCCAAGTGGCTGTACTCTAACATGAGAGAGAGATCCGAGCAACTTCAAATCTATTACTCTAATGTTAATTTTATGTAAGGGTATAAGATGAACTTTTAAGAAAAAAATACAATTAGAGGTTGAAAGTGAATGGAAAAAGTTTCATAAACCCACAGCTGCACAACTTACATAAGTTAAAATAGGTTGGAGTAACCTTATGAATTTCTTTGAGAAAAGAGACTTTAGCGTACAGATACAATATACAGAATCTGTTCAAACTGACAAAGTATTTCATAGGGTGCAGTATAGGAAGCTACTACTTAATTTGGAAAATACTTTTGCAAGGACAAAAATACTAAGGTGGGAGGGTGTCTTGCTGAGGAAAGGGTGCTATGAGGCTTTAATAGGAGCAGAATTACAGGATGAAAGAGAAGTTACTGATGGAAGTTCAGAGGATTTGTCTTGAGGTTAGTCTTCCTTACTACTACATCTGGAGATGTACAAATGATGCCACAAATAGTGGGAATATGGTAATTCAGCTCTTTGGCACTGACTCAATCTACGTTGACAGAAAGGAAGATTGCAGTATTATGTATGAAGAACAGAAACTTCTGTATGCTGGAGTAGTAGGAGTTAGATAATGTTTAGTAGTGCAAGATTAAATACAAGATCAGTGACAATTTCTATCATCTACATTTGTGTTGGTTCATAGGAAAAGGTAGAGTTATTCTCAGAAGAGTGACATGTCCGGAGCAGTATCTTGCTACACATAATAACAGCAGTCTATTCAGTTAATTCACAGAAGGCACCTAATCAGTTTTTGAAAAAGATTGTATGTTATATTCATTAAAATTGCAAGGGATATGAAACGATGGCTTTTCTGGTACTGTCTCTCATTTCTGAAGTGTCTTATCCCAGAATATTGCTGTGCTACTCTTTGATATTTGATTCTTTTAATAGAACCCAGCTTTTAATATCAACACAGAAATTGAAATATTGAAGAAAATAGATCATGTGAGTATTACTGTACATTTTTACTCCTTTTTGCTGCATACTGTGCTTCTGTGCTTCACTGACCTAGTGTAGTAATTAAAGATCAATTTTATGTGTTAGGAAATATACAAAGGGATGCGTGTAATTACTGCAGTAAATAAACACTTTTTTTTCCTTCTTTTAAGTATGCTAAGTCTTAACAGATACAAGGTTTTAAAAACTTGAATAACAGACATAAATTTGGGAAGAAATTTCACAGAGGAGGTTTCAACCTGAACCATATCTGTAGAAGAAATCTTTCCTTGATTCAGGTTTTGTAAATATTGTTAGATAACCAAATATATAGATTAGATTCCACTGGCAAGTTTTTGGATTTTTATCCACTTTCCCCTCTTTATTTCCCCCCACAGCCTTTCCCCAAAAAAGGATTTTCCTTACCTTTAGTTAAAGAGAAAGCTTGCATAGATTAATGAACTATCCCATATAAAGAAAACATTGGGGTTATGGAAAGTAACAACTGGAAAAAATAAGGATGCTTGCTGAGTTGTAGTCATGAAAAGAATCGAATGTTTTTATATGTGCAGTTATAGGGGAGAAGACAACAGACTTGAATTAAAGTGTTTGCCAAAGCCTGAGGCATTAGCCAGTTGCATAAGTGTTAATTTAACTAGCGTGGTTGAAATTATACTAAAATAGGAAATTTAAGATGATACACTGTTGATAAAGTTAGTTTTTACAAGTGGTTCTACTTCTATGTTTTTTTTTTTTTATTAGCCTTGCTTAATCAAGATCAAAAACTTCTTTGAAGCAGAGGATTACTACATTGTTTTGGAATTGTAAGTAACTAGTTTGAAAGTAAATGCATGACATATTTTTAATAGCCAAAAAGAGCATAAATAGTTCAGGACTTCTTGTGTTTTGTTATTGTTGTTGTCCCCTTCCATTCTGTTCTGTTATCTGAAACCTCTTAAAATCAGAAACTAGGATAACCAGGAGAGGATCCTTTTATATTTTGAAAGCACTTAGTGCCTTGGATAGTAACCCACTATGCTGCTATTGTGGATTGCTGCTGCTTTGATTTTGAGCTCATAATAGGAGGTAGATCAAAAAATCTTATAACTCTTAGTGGTGAAGACTCAGAAGATTAGGCCTTAGTCAGCAATGCACTTCCTGTGTTTAGGGCATTGCTCATTCATTTTCAGAAATGAAATATATTCTTTCTTTGTAGCCAAAATAGCCAAATGAAATTATTTTGGTCTCCTTCTTGTCTAACAAGAATCCTGCTCCTAATATGAATCTTTTGGAAGTAATATATTGACATGTTACCTACATCTGTTTTAGGATGGAAGGAGGAGAATTGTATGACAGAGTGTCAAGGCCAATCAAGATGAAAGAAGCTACCTGCAAGTTGTATTTTTATCAGATGCTACTGGCTGTGAAGGTACATAATATGAATTCTACCAAGAAAAATACGGTTATGCATTTGCATGTCAGTCAGATGATTTTTTCTGTCATTTGTCACTTCTGAAACCTGCACAATTAATCAACACAGTGCTCTTAATTTGTTAGTTTAATAAGATTCTGTACCTCAATACAGCCAAATAGCATTCCAACTCTTTTACTTATTTAAAAACAAGCAAACACAAAACAGGGATTAAAGCAGTAATACATGCCGTGCTCACTAATGGCAGGATTATCATGTTAGACTTCTCGTAGTGTATGGGCAAAGACTCATCAGTGCAGTGCAAAAAATAGTGCTTAGATGCTTACTATGAACTCCTGAATGAGCATTGTGGTTCAGCAGACAACAAATTAATTCTATATAATAGATTTTCAAAGACTAAATATTGAGTTGTTACATAAGCTTCTAAATTCATGAATTTAGAGGAGGGCCATGAAGATGATCAGAAGGCTGGTGTACCTCTCCGCTGAAGAGAGACTGAGAGAGTTGGGGTTATTCAGCCTAGAAAGAGAAGGCTCTGGGTAGATCTTACAGCGGCCTTCCAGTACCTAAAGGGGGCTAGAGGAAAGCTGGGGAGGAACTCTTTGTCTGGGAGTGTAGTGTTAGGACAAGGAGTAATGGCTTTACAGAATTACAGAATGGGCAGAGTTGGAAGGGACCTCCGAAGATCATCTAGTTCAACCCCCTTGCTGAGCAGGATCACCTAGGGCACATTGCACAGGATGGTATCCAGGTGGGTTTTGAATATCTCCAGAAAATGAGACTCCACAACCTCTCTGGGCAACCTGTTCCAGTGCTCTGTCACCCTCACAGTAAAGAAGTGCCCCCTCATATTGAGCCAGAACTTCCTGTTCTTCAGTTTGTGCCCCTTGCCTCTTGTCCTGTCACTGGGCACAACTGAAAAGAGACCGGCTCCATCCTCTTGACACCCTCCCCTCAGATATTTATATATGTTAATGAGGTCTCCCCTCAGTCTCCTCTTTTCCAGGCTAAACAGGCCCAGTTCTTTCAGCCTGTCCTTGTACGACAGGTGCTCCAGTCCTCTAATCATCTTAGTAGCCCTCCTCTGAACTCGCTCCAGTAGTTCCAGTGGTTTCGTAGTTAAACTAAAAGAGTAGATTTAGATTAGATACAAGGAAGAAATTCTTTACTCAGAGGGTGGTGAGGCACTGGAACAGGTTGCCCAGAGAAGTTGTTGATGCCCCATCCCTGGAAGTGTTCAAGGCCAGGCTGGATGGGGTTTTGGGCAGCCTGGTCTAGTGGGAGGTATCCCTGCCGCCCATGTCAGGCGGGTTGGAATTAGGTGATCTTTAAGGTCCCTTCCAACCCAAACCATTCTGTTATTCTGTGGAATGGTAAACATATTTCATTAGTAACTTCTGCACAATTGTTTTCCACATCACACTTAATTGTCTGGACCTGTATATGCTTTCAGATCAATTCTTTTCCTTTTGACTGTTTTGCGTCTTGCCAAAAATTGAAACTTAATAGTTGTTCTTTACAAGGCATTAATAAATAATAAACCCAGAATTATTTTCTTTTTCAGTGAGTGAAGTATTTTATTTTTCCCCTATTCTCACTTTTGGCATAGCTGGTCATGTAATAAAAGTGGTATCGTTACTTTACACATCCCTTCAATGCAAATGCGAAGACTTCACGAGTATATATTTTGAACTACTAGTTGTTTCTAGCTTTAGCACAGATTTCATTGTATCATAATATGTCTTTTATGACTGAACTTTAATTCTTGCTTGCCGTCAAATGCTCTCCTAATGAAATGAGAAGTTTGTTCTCAGATTTAGAGCCAGTAGAAAACTGGATAGTAGACTTGCATGTAGGCTTCAAAACTACAGATAAGAAAACAATTCTGCATTTGCCTCAAGGAAGCAATTTTTTTCAAAATTCTTTGTAATTTAACCTGACTTTGACTTTATATCACCTCCTTATTCATTTTTCCTAGTTATATCACCAAGTTTTTGAACCCTTTTTCAGCCTCCAGCTCTTTGACAACTGAGATGTTTGTTAAATTTGTCTACTATTACTCAAAATTGTAAGGGTTGTTGTAGCATGGAAATCTTAATTGTCTTTGCAGACCAAAATGTGGACTTGAATTTATGAGAATATGATCGTGCAATAATAATGACTAAGAGAAGGAAGAGAGAGAGATGGAAAACCAGAATTCCTGCAACATAGAATTTTGCCCATCATTAGTTCTCTTGTTTTACTGACGTGAGGAAAGAAGTATAGCTTTTCAGTGAGTGGGAAGGATTTAACAACTTTTCAGTTCTACACACTGCTTGCATGTGGATTGACAATTGAAGCATAATTGTTTCTAAGTTGCTTTTTTTGGCTTTAAAAAAAGTCATGAGTTGTGTAGGTTTAAATGTGTACATGTCTCTTGAGCAATCATTTCACTTATCCCGCCATTGCTATTTGAAAAATTGGAAAGCTTAGATTTTAAAAAAGATAATAGTCTGTTTTTCTTCATATATGTTTGTCAACATACATCTAGTATCTTCATGACAATGGAATTATACACCGAGATCTAAAGCCAGAAAATGTGTTACTTTCATCTTCTGAAGAGACATGTCTGATAAAGGTAAGGGAACTTAAATTTATAGTTGCTCAAGGAGAAGAATGGAAATACTCTTTCTCATAACATAACTCAAAAAAACTATAATTACTCATACAAGCTGTGAAGTAACCTAAAACTTTCATGCTTTTCATACGCTTAATTTTACTCTTGTGGATAGTTCAACCTATACATCTAAGAACAACTGGGAAATTTTATGCTTAATACCTTGTACAGCACTTAATTGAGTACAACTTTAAATGTGGCTACATTGTTAAAAATAATAAATATGAATTTCAGACAGCATTTCCACAAATGTTCAGGCTGTTTTGTGAAGGAAATATATTTTTTCAGATAAAGCATTGAGCAGATTTGCTTGTTGAAATGCATAGTTCTCAAGTAGTGTCTTCTAATAAGTGAGAATACTTGTGTTCTCAGGTTGCCCATTAACATCCACATTTGAGAATGCTTTTTGCTAGGGTGAAGTCTGATCCTCTTCTATATTTCTCCCTACTCATCTTCTCAGTTGTTGTTAACTGACTTTTTAGTAATGTTTGGGGTAAATTTTGTTTGTATTCGTACTGGAACTGTGCTTTGAAAAGAGGAAACTTAATGCCTGAGAAAACAAGAGCTGCTGCAAATGACTAAGAACCGACAACTGTAGTCTTAGAGAACACAGTTACAGTTTGCCTGTATTTTCTAGTGAGCTTTTCCTGTAGTCAGTGAAGTTACACCACTGGATAATAAATGGATGTCAAAATAATGGAAGAGAATTGGCTTTGCCATTTTTTTTGTATGGATCAAGAACAATACAATGAGATTGGGGTATGGCTTAGTGATGGGACTTAGTAGGTCAAGCTGATAGACTAGGTGATCTTGAAGGTCTTTTCTACCCTAGATAATTCTATAAAGCCATTTGTTTCATCTACCCTTTTCATGACTTTCTATAATGTTACCTCCTGCTGTATACTGACGATATGATATGTTCTAGTACAATCAATCCTAATATGTAATGTGGTGTTACTATTTTTAAATACAAGATTACAGATTTTGGACAATCCAAGATTCTTGGAGAAACTTCTCTTATGAAAACATTATGTGGTACTCCCACGTATCTTGCTCCTGAGGTTCTAAATTCACTTGGGACTGCTGGATACAGCCGAGCTGTGGACTGCTGGAGTTTAGGAGTTATTCTTTTTGTATGGTAAGATATTGCAGAGATGCTACCTTCATTGGGCAGTCAGTGACATACATGGCTCAAGACTTTGCAACTTCAGTATGTTCAGTAGGAAGTGAAAGTGTGTTTAAAAATGTATACATGTAAAAGACACTGTGATAGCAGATGTTTTAAAATGTGTGACTACTTTTGCATTCACTGTGACAAAAACTGTTATTTAATTTCTTTTCTTTTTTTTTTTATATAGCTTGTGTGGATATCCACCATTTAATGAGCAAAATACTCAACTATCTCTGAAAGATCAAATCACTCGTGGAGAATACACATTCATTTCAAAAGAATGGAAACATGTATCAGGCATGGGTATGACTCCATTACAATAGGTAGCAGAATATCTAGCTCTTTTGCCATATTTTTTGTTTTCTTTTAACTTCTTTTCACCTCTGTGATATGTTGCATGTTGATATGTTTACATTTCTTAAGTAGGCTCTTGATGCTACCCACCAGTACCTTTTGTAGTAATATTTAGCATTATTAACTCCAAAAATACAGAAGTTTTGAGCACGTAGGTCTGTTTTTCATTTTTTTCACTTTTTCTTCTAACTTTATCAAGCTGGTCAACAGATCTTTGCCTCAAAGATTCTTCAAGTGTTGAACCAAAAATAATAGGAATTTAAGGGATATGTATGAATTAGAATTCCAAGAGAGAACTACTAAGAGGAATTTTAAGCCTGGAGTGCAAAGACTAGCACCATGAAATATCAGTCACAATTGTGGAGTCAACTATTTGGTCCACTCTAAACTAAGTAGTCTGCCAATTTTTTTTTTTTTACTTTTTTGCACAATAAACTAAAATGATAGTTACTGTCTGCATGTTTTTCTTCAGGACATTTTATATGCACAAAATAATTGCACTATTTGCCTTAGGTACTACTGTGTATATGCAGAAGAGTTTCTCATAACTGGTATGATCATTCTCTTTCTAATAAACTTGCCAAATATAACCCCTTCCTAAATTACCTGAAGCTTACTCAATAATATGTCAGACATATATGGGAATGGAAATTATGTTATGCTCATACATAGTCCCAATTATGCATATAACAGAATAATCAGATACAACGAAAAATGAATCTTGCCAAAATTCCTTTATGGAAGATTAGGAGTCATTAAATATGACTTAAGTACTCTTATTTTTCACAGTGTCTATTAGCAGTTTCAGAAGACAATAAAGTTTATATGATCAAGTTGAGCATACATGCATACATCTTGTCTCTTCTTTCTCATCTCAGATGGATGATCTGCTTTCCAAGACACCATAAACTGTTGCTATTTCTCTGGTAACAGGAAACTAAATTAAGCTATTTTTGCATGTCCATAGTTAGGAAAGTGCTGAACTACCTGTGCATGCACAGAACATAAATGTTGGACATGTTCAGTAAATGTACGAGTAATTTTGGCAATTTGGTATGTGTGTTGAATCGTGTGCGTGTAAAGGAAAAATGGTTAGTCTTCAGTGCTCTCTGGGCATAGAAAGAAGAAAAGTGATCTGCTTAGCCAGTCTTTTGGGCACAACTGTCAAATGTTATTAAACGTGCTGCTGCACGTAGTTTTGGAGCATGCATATTGTTTAACTTATTTTCAGGTAACGAATTTACTGATCATATATCAACCAACTTTTTTTTTTTTCATCTTAGCTCTGGATCTTGTGAAGAAGCTGTTAGTAGTGGATCCGAGCAAACGTGCTACAATAGAGAAAGCCTTAGACCATCCTTGGCTTCAGGTAGGAATAGATTCTTAACCAAAGTACAGCAAGGCTGGCTTGTTCCAGGGATAACTCCTTGATGTAAATTCAAAGGCAGTTCAATAGCCTGAATTTTGTGAGGTTTTGTTGATACTGTGTAATTTGCTTCTGTAAGGAAGCAGGCAAACTGTGACTACCCTGGTCACCAGAGATCTATGCATACCTGATCCTGTGTCTTAGGCAAATACCATAATAGGGATACAGTGATGGGCAATAAGAGCTTCAGTTCTGTAGCTTCTTGGGAATAACAACTGTTACCTTAAGTTAGAGCTTCAGTCCACCTGTCTGTAGGCTGTCCCTGACAGTAGCCAGCAGAGGAGCAACTGTCACTTTGTGTTTCTTATGGGCAGGCACTGCTGCCTGCGGGCCAGCTGACTATACTGTTTCTGCAGGCTGTGTTAAGACAGAGGGATCCTGCTACCTACTTTCAGAGAAGAGGGAAAGAAAAGGCTGTTTGTCTGTGAATTGTTTGTTTCACTAGCATTGTGAATGACATGTAGGAAGAGGAGCCATCAGATCCTAGCTTGTAGAATGACATTAGCCCAGATACCATAGCCACAAATTGCCAGTTGAACAACTTCAAACCAGAGTGAGCATCTTGAACAGACTGCTGCAATGTCTATCAGCTGTAAGCAAGGTGATCATGCAGTACCTTGCTGTATGTCTTGCTGTAAGACTTTCTTGCAGTGTACAGAGCAAATTTGCTTCTTTGCTCTCCCAACAAATGCTCTCTCTGCAACACAAAGATTTTCCTCTTTTCCTGTTCTCTTTTTTTTTTTTTTCTTTCTTCTTGCAGTGGCAGCTAGCTCCCCTTCAGTCTTTCACTGTGCTTGTTTTCTTGGCCACTGTCCCTGGCAAAGCCTTTGTTAGCTCTTAACCCCCTCCTATTGCTGCTTTTACAGCAATGGTATGCTTTCTCAATTCTTACAGTTCTGTGTTCCTTTTCAACTGTTGTTGCTGCTATTCCTAGTCTTGTAGCCTTGCTTGATGGTATTCAGTGCCTTTTCCCACCTTAAACTTAATTTCCCTTTTAATTTGACATCTCCTTTGCCCTCCACCTTGTCACAAGTTCCCCATATATGTTTTTATCTTTCCATACACTTCAGCCAGAGAGAAAAAGGAATTACTATCTTCTCCAAAGTGAACACACTATACTTAGTTTTATGTCTGCTTTCTTTTCTCTTTATTATTTGAATACTGCATCGTCTTTGTAGCTTAACTAACAGCAATGTAGCTCCTGTGAGTTTGTATGTCGTCTCTGCACAGGCTGAGGGCATTTTTGAGCAGTATGTTTACCTCCTAATGCAGCCCAACCCTTGCTAGAATGTGTTATCACTACCTGTGCTAGGACCCTTGGCAGCAGCCTCAAGAAGTTGTAGAGAAAAGATTTATGGTCTCATGGTCTCATGATCTTTATTACATCACCATATAGTAAAAGATAGTTCAAAGCAGCTTAGAAAAATGCTGAGTAATATGATTCTTCCAGACTAAATCTGTAATATTTCATAGTTGATAGTAACTTGTATTCAGGTAAGGGAGACAGACTCAGATTCTACATAGAATTTGTCCACCTGTCCAGCTAGAAGAAGGCGTTTCATCGTTTATGTATTTGCTATCCCATGGGTGCTTGACTCTGGATCCTGTCTTATGGGCATTGTAAAGTACTCAGCTCTTCCATCAAGGTAAACTAGGTCCTGTTCCAGCCTATCATCTTTAGCTAAGAAGTGTGTCAGGACTCCTCCAGTCTTGTCATCTCTGGCCTTACCATCAAAACAGTTGTGTTTCCTTTCTAGGGAAAAAAACGAAACAGATTTTGATGTTCAGAGAATCAGATCTCAGTGGTCCTAATGGTAAATACTAACAACGAGCTTCTCATGGTCTGTGCTCAGGAACACCTTGGAATAGCTGGAGCTTGCTAACATCTGTCAGGGTCAACACTTAGATTAACAGTTGAGCACAAGTAATAAGTACAAGTATTCCTTGCGTGCCATGACATCCAGCAAGTTGCAAGTCTGTTGTGCTATTTAATGTCAACTTCTCTGCCAGTAATTCTTTCCCATTGGCCAGATGGCTTTTGCTGGAGGTTGTGGTGCCAGCTTAGCAGCAGAGGTTGAGAGGCTTCTCTTTTTGTTGAAGGATACTGGTACTAAACTAATCCTCTCCATAGTCTGATCCTGCTTCAACACCCTTTGTTTTCCTCCATGGCCTGCTCTGAATTTAATGGAAAATCCCGTATCTTTGCAATTTTTCATTTTAAAATGAAGCCTAGTCTGCACGTGTAGCTAGGCTGTGCTTTCGGACTTTTATTCCCTGCAGAGTTGACTGCAAAAAAAAAACATGGAGTATTCTGCTGAACACTTTCTTTTAATATAACTGGCAGCTTCTACATCTGTTCTGAGACATTTCTCTTTAACATATGAGAATCAAGATACGGCTTTTTTAGAGACCAAGTCTGATAGTGGTTCTGATAGGAAGGATCTCGTCGTTTGAACATTTTAACAGTCCAACCTCCTCATCTTGTTTTTGTGGGCAGGCAGTGCAGAACGTTGCAGAGTTTTTCTGGCAGGTGTCCAGGACTCTGTTCATACTATGATGATCATGAATGAGTGTCACTGGTTTGGGAACTCTCTGAGTAGGAGGTGATGCTTGCTCTGCCTCCTGTTGTAGTCTAGTTAAGTTTGTGAAAGGTGGTCTTTAGTTTCTTGCTAATTTTGGCACCCCAGAGGGGACCACTGGGCCTATGAGCTTTCCTGGATGTTTTTGTTTAAGGAGGCCGAAGAAAGTCACCTAGTCTATAACTGAGCCAACACGTTCTGCTTACTTATTCTGTGCATAATGCCATTCATATTCCTCCACTGAGAACAGTGGCTAGTTACAGATGCTTAGGTAAAGAGCAAAAGAAACAGGGTAGAAGCAAGGGACTATTGCTCAGAAATCAACAGCTGGCAGTTTACTGAGACAGAAAATGCAATTGTTTGACAATTGTTTGAAAGTCATTAACTTGTCCTAATTATACTGCTGGGCATCAGGAAATAGTTCTTGTCATTCTTGGATTTTACTACTGTAATTTTGTGTGTAACTTCTACGGTGGGTTAATTGACTGTAGGTTCTTACATTTTGATTATGACTGAGCAGGGTAAGTTATTGATAAACAATGCTATGCTTATTTTAAGAATCACTGATATGCATAATGGGAAAGGGGAAATATGATAGTGATTTAGACAAGTTAAGACTGAGATATTTCAGTATATAAAATTGTTAGCATCTTGACTATATGTTCCCTTTAGGGGCAGCTCTTACTGCTGTGTTTGACTTTTGAAGACAGGACAAAAAATTTTATAAGACATCATACCCGCAAATCCAATTGTCATCCAGCATGCAGATGCCATTCTTTAAGCTGTTTCCCTTCATGAGCTGTTACTAAGAATATCAGTTATTTATAGGTAACGTACACTGCCTGCTTGGAAGGCCAACATCCAATATGTTCAGTTCTAGATATCACACACCTTGAATACTACCACCAAAAAAGCTGCTTACATCTTGTTACCACGAGTAGTAAGAAGGAGCTACTGGCTCCCCACTCCCTCTTGCGTTGTCTGTAAGTATTGTCTTATGAAGTATGAAAAAAATCCGCAAGATTCATGCTTTGTGGGCAGCTAATGCATGTTAGCCTCCTCTAATGATTTGGGGTCCGCTAGAGAATTTTTCAGATATTATAAGTATGCATGTTCTTAAAACAAAACATCATTTCTACAGCTCTATTTAAACCAGTACTGTTTTCAAATTAGTGTTTTAATACCTGTGCTGTTTACTCCATTCTTCATTTAAACCTAAAACTTTAAAACTTAGTGGGGCACTTAAACCTGAGTACTATTCAGTGGATATATCTTACCTGTATTTACATGAGTCACCTGAGGTTCCAACTATAACTTCATGGAAGTCCACGTCAACCAAGTAGGTACTTCTTAATTAAACATCTTTCAAAGGCATACAAGCAATTAATTGCTGTGTCTGCCTCTGAAAACTTTACTGGGATCTTGTGAAAGGTTCAAGATTATTTTGGTTGTTTGCTGAAGAAAAGCTCAGGTGTTTGTTGTGTAAGTGAAAAAAATACCTTGCCTGTCAACTCAGAGGTAGCCACAGTCAAAATGTGACGCTGAAAATAAAGTCCAAATTCTATGTAGAACAAATTGGATGATCACATCAAAACCTTTCTGTAGTGCTTAAGAATGTAATTGAACCAAAAAAGGAGACATTGCAATACTCCATAGACTAGAATAAGAATCCACCTCCCCTTGCCTTCCACCTAAAAAATGGTTAAAATTTTTGAAACCCTTAGAAGCTAGATGTTCCTTATTTCTAATTGTGCCTCTACCAGTGAACATCCCATTCACTTCTCTTTGAGTTCCCCAGTCTTTGCTGTCATAATGGGACAAAGTTATAACACCTTTTACCTTTAGTCAGTCGTTTAGAATAAATGTCTGTTTTTGGTTCTAGATCAGTTGTTCAGCTGGTGAACCTACAGTCACTGTTCAAAAGCTCAGCCAAAGGAAATGATCTGTATTACATGACTATGAGCAGCTTACTTCATTTAGTCCCAGGAAAGGTTTCAAGACCTGATTTCAGCTTTGGAAGTCTGATTTAGGGTTTGCAGGTAATCAGTAGTAACCATTCTAATAAAATTCCTGCTGGAGAAATTGCTGAAACCAGAGAATGAGACTTTATTTTTAGAACAGGGAGTATACAATGTCAAATAAATGTCTTTTTTTGCACCAATTTCCTGTTTCTCTGAGGTTGCCCAACACAGACGAAGAACACCTCTGGTCACTGGCTGCTGAACCAGAATGAATCTATGTGCTGCCTTTTCCTCTTGAAATACATCTGACTTTCTGCTAAACTAACTTTTTTTAGCAAATGATTTGTGCTAGCCTTCCTTACCCTGTGCTGCCCTTTCTTCCCCTTAATGCTTCTGCAGTCAGACCTGTTCATGCACAAGTGAGACTAATGACATCCCTGAGTCTACTTCACTCCAAGTGCATCTCCCACTTGCCCTCCCCAAACAGCAGCTGCTGGTTTACCACTTCTGGTAAATAGAGAATAAACTGTATTGTCTAGTGAACTTGTCACAATAGGGAACAGTGTAGCAATATGTACGCTCTATGAATAATATAACAGTTGACAATAATAATTTTGATTTTTAAAAGTGAAACTTTCCATTTGCAACATTTAATATGTTATATGGACTTAGGATAGAGGTAACAGTGGAGTGCTTCTAATGTAACATTTTGTTTGAAAGTTTTTGTTTTATTATGGGTATTTTAGCTGGTTCTTCTCTTAGTGTATACAACTTTTTTTCGGAGGGGTGGAGGTGGAGATGTGGTTAAAAACTACCCAAATCCAAAATACTGATGATGCTAAGCTAGTGGAAATGAAGATATTATGTTAGAAAGGGAAGTTGTCATGAGAACAGCATGTAAGACTGTAAGCAAAATTGTTGTTTTTCAAGAGCAAGGAACTTGGTTTCGGGGAAAGCAAGGTCTCAAGTCCTGATAAAGGCCTCTTTTGATAAGGCTGACCAGTAAATTACCTGCACAAACTCCTAGCCTGTACATTCTGTTCTTTCTGTGTTGTTACACTTCATTGAATGACATTGTATGTTCAGTTTTAGCTTGACTAGTATTAGCTAAGTAGTTACTAGGGGAAACTACTTCTTTGTAGAACTACAGAACTATTTTTTTTTCTTACCAGCACTGTATGTAAACCACCTGTTCAAAATGCTACTCTGGGGCAAATTAGGATGATGTTTATTTTGGGGAAGTGGGAGGGAGGAGGGGAGGTTGGATCAAGGTTTAACGGTAACTATTGAAGGTCCTTGAGAATGTTTATTCTTGAGAATTCCTCTTGGGTAGAACATCTTTTTCTGAAATTGCACATTCCAAGTTTTCCTTGGGTAATAAAGCTGATGTTTCAAAGGACCAGTGTCCTGATCATACATAATGTAATTGCTGCAAAATTAGTGTTGCTTCATTCTATATCACATTTGTGTTCCATTTAGGATAGTCATCACTTGCTTTTGCTCAGACTGGTGTCTGAAACCTTAGAATACTGGAGGAATTGACACAACACTGTTGCGGTGTTTTTGTAGTAATCTGGGACTATCATTACAGATCCTTTCTCCTAGCACTATATGATGATGATTATTATTTTTAAATGATGAGGAAAAAAGTTACTCCCTTGTTTTCATTACTTATTCATTCATCCCTTAATTGCTGATCCACCTTAAATATTCCATATATTACTTAGGTTTACTGCTTTTTTTTTTCCACAGGATGAGAATATGAAGAATACATTTCAACAGCTACTTGCTCAGACAAGTGCCACTATGAATCCACCGCAAACATCAAAAATGGTATGTACAACAGATTAGTTGAAAATTAATACTTGATGCATAGAGAAACTAGATTTGAAAGTAATCCGTAATAAGAAAAACAGAAAAAATGGAGAACTTACTACAGAAGTGTGCATTTTAACTTTATGTAGCTGGTCTGCTAATTGTCTCTCCTGCTTTCTGAATAGAAGCAACTGACTTTTGTGCTTTGGCAAGACACTTTGAATTGAAAGAACAGTCTCTTAAGCTTTAAAGGATTATTCGCATATTTAAAATTAAACACATGAACATGTACATCTTGATTGATTCAAGTTATGAACATTTAATATTCAAAGAAAAATTCTCATGTTAATGAAAGCTTAGAAATGGTATTGTAACATTTGTTACAAGACACTAATTAGCATTATTTTAAATAGTAGTCAAAGGTAAACTTGGGGGCAGTCGAGGCAGGAAATAGAATAAGGTCAGTGTCTTATGTGAGAAAGATCAGTATTAGATCATTGTAGAGAAACATTTAGTCTTGCTGCTGTTTTGGCTACAGGAGGGAGATTTTATCCAACATCTGTTATTATGTAGCAGATACAACAGTCGGGCTCTGTCTTACCTGATTAATGTAGCCACCCTGCTGCATCTTTCTTTTAGTCAGCCACAACGAGAAAGCGTCTGCATGAAAATGAAGATGATTCTATCTCATCTAAGCGTGCTGTTGCTTCTACATCATTTCAGAAAATGAGGTGAAAAAAGTGACTTGTTAACTATTGCTTTATTTTATGGAAAGCAGAATTTTTATTTTTAAGAAATCTTATTGATTGAATAACTATTGAAAATGCAATTAATAAATAAAATTAACTTTGTAAGACTGAAGTGATTACTGTGTATGCATGAGAATTTACACAAACAGTCATCTCCAGTTCATCTAGCTGTCTGATTCAAAGCATGTATCAGAAAAACTTGTATGTTTCTTGAACAAAGTAAGGAAAAAATTTAGGCTAGTTTCATTACTACATATACTCTTATATTCTTCTGTTCAAATATCTAGCTTAGGCGTGAAGATAATGCTTAGTCCTCACAGATGAAACAGGAATAATAAGTCTGAGTTTTTGCCTTAGCCATAGTATTACCTGACACAAAATGCTGCCCACAAACTTCTCAGGAAACTGAGAAAACTCAGGAAATAAGAAAACTCAGGAAATAAGAAATTCACTATGAGAAAGACTGTAAGCGGAATAATTGTATTCCTTACTATGATTATACATGCTATAACATTTTTTTTCATGTATCTGTCCTGAAAACCATTAGGGATTCATTTTGTCATATCTTACTCAGTTTTGATGTAAAACTACTGATGGAGCTTG
This sequence comes from Cygnus atratus, assembly GCF_013377495.2. Classification (NCBI taxonomy): domain Eukaryota; kingdom Metazoa; phylum Chordata; class Aves; order Anseriformes; family Anatidae; genus Cygnus; species Cygnus atratus. Next base: position 15,345,558 of record NC_066378.1, on the reverse strand, counting down.
CGGGTCTCTGGACGTTAGATAAAGCTAAATACCGGGCTGACAGATTCAACAATTCTGTGAAGTGGCTGTTAGGCTTTGAAAGCAAAGGTTATCATCTGCATGTACTTGCTACCCAGTGTCTTGAAAAATGTATATTATGTTTATTTACCTTAAGATGGATTGAATAAGAGGACACATGATATCCATCTTTCTTACATTATTTGATAAGTTCCTGCAAGAGAAGAACAATGAATTGGACAGAGAGAAAATTTTTAATTTTCTTCTGTTAAGTGAAAAAGGTTTCAGACTGTGTGCCTATTGATAGAGGATATTAATTTCATTATACTATTCATCATATAATTTCATCATATAATTCAATAATCCCTCATTAATTTCATGAGGGAACAATTTAATAACTTTGTCCTAAAACATGCATTTTATGATTAGAGGCATTTAATGTACGTGGATTAGGAAAGAATAAAGCCTAATGCATTTCAAAATAAACCACTGTCAAGTATGAATTAAGATTTTTCACAAGGCGGGTTTTCCCTTTTATGCCTATTGCAGAGATTTCGTGTTTTTGAGATATTTGTTATTGGTCATTTTTAATGGTAAGACGGCAGTTCTTGTGCACTTCTATTTTTCTTAATGAGCCAGATGAAGGAACATCCATGGGCATCTAGGTGAAAATTCAATCAGATCCAATCCAGATGCACAGAGACATGCACTTCTCTTGTTTTTTCAACTGTCTCCTAGTGAATTAACTTTCCGCACATGTATGACTGATTGCACATTCTGAAAGTGTTGTGGTACTTACTGTTGCTAGTAAAAGGGAATAGTTGCCATTTGCTAGGTAAAATGGTCACAAAGGACTCAATGTGTTTGGTCTAGGTCTGGTATACTGTAAAAGCCAATACCTTTGGGACTTGGTTACCAGTGAGTTTAAGAAGACCTGCATCATTACAGACCAGAAGATAATCCACTAGCTACTCTATGCAGTGAGTTAACTATAATTGGTATTCAGCTAGAAATTTGAAATTTCTCAAATTGATTCCTCCATATATTCCATCCCCCTAGTTAGATTATTTTTATTATTTTTAATTGCTTTGCTTGGATCCTTTCCCTGGGTCCTAAGACCTGCTTTCCAAAGAAATCTTAATTTTCATTTTGCTCATTTGAAGTCAAACCTTTGAGCCTATGGCGATGTGACATCATTTTACTGCAGAAAGCTTTCTGAAGTTTCAGACTTACATTTTTCATGAAATTGTAAGTGTGGAAGGTGTTACTGAATTCCACTACGCTAGGGGCGGCATCCAGTTTTCACTTAGTCAAGAAGTATTCCCACCCACCCCTTCTGAGCAGGGCATTCCAGGGTCTTTGTACAGGTAGTATTTGCAGCATCTTCAGTGTAAACTCTTTACCTGTTCACTTCAACAGGCATGAGTCTACAGCGTTTGGAAGGCTTTGGTTTAGATACTGGTTCTATAAATATGACAAGGCAACGGCTGTACCTAGCCGTGCCTGGTAAGGGCGATGCCGTTAGTGACCAGTTTCCATCCTTGACATTTAGAGGTATGATGTGGAACGCCATCAAAAAAAGCCTTGTTGCTAAGGCTGCCGCCGCCTTTACGAGATGGTCCTCCACCTTCGTGACTGTAAAACGACGTTGAGTGTACGTTCTCTGTGAACGGGGGGCTTGGAGTTGTTCACAGGGTGAGCGGACGGGGCTGCCTGCCTGCTTACCTTTTTTCTTCGGCCTGCGTGGCCCGTGTAGAGGCCGGGCTCGCCCCGCGTTCCGCGGGGCCTCCGGCGGAGTTGCGGCCCGGGCTGCCTCGAGCGGGAGCGGGCCGCAGCCGCGTGTCCCGCCCCGGGCGGGAGGCCCCGACCGGGACGAGCTGGGCTCCCGCCGGGGGCTGGCGCAGGACGTCCGGCCCGGGGACGCGCCAGAGCGGCCCCTGGCGCCGTCGGGCGGGGGGCGTCCGGGGTCCGGCCGGGGCCCAGCCCCGGGGGCGGGGCCGGGGCCGGGGCCAGTGCGGTTCCCCTCAGAGTCGGGGCCCGGAACGTGGCGCCGCGGGCCGGGTGGCTGGGGCGGGATCGGCCCGGCGGGGGGCGGCGGCGGCCCCCAAAGGAGGCGGAGGAGGAGCCGCAGCGCGATGGAGCAACAGGCGCCGCCGTCCGCCCCGCCGGGGGCCGGAGTGGGGGGCCGGGCTCGGCGGCGGCGGGAGCGGGACGCGGAGCCTCTGCGGGTGAGTTGAAGCCCGGCCGGCGGGAGCGGCCCCTGGGCCCGGCCGGCCGTCTCCCTCCCGCGTCCTCGGCCGCCTGGCGGCGCGGAGGGCGGGCCGGGCGCGGTCCGTGCCTGCGGGCGTCGCAGGGAAGTTGCGGGGCGCGGGCGGGAGCAGCCTCGGCCCCGGCGTTTGCCGCCAGCTGCGTCGCGCCCGCGGGGCCGGCGGCGAGGTGAGGAGCGGGGCAGGGCGGCGGCGGGCGGGGCGGCTTCCCCCGGCCGGGCGGACGTGCCGAGGGGAAAGCGGCGGCGGCCGGCGGGTGCCCGGGGTGGGGGCGGAGGGGCTCTGGAGCCGTAAGGCCTCGGGTATGGCCGCGGTCGCCTTGCCGAGCGCTCGCCGCGTCTCGCCCTGGACTTTCTGCGGAGCCGAGAGCGGCGCCTCCCGGCTCCGAGCCCCCCGTCTCGGCCGGCAGGGCCCGCGCCGCCCCCCAGCCCCGCCGCCGGCACGGAGCGGCCCCGCGGGCCGGGGGGGGCTCAGCGGGCGCCCGTCCGGCAGCGGCGGGCGAAGGGCGCTGAGATCGCCAGTGCGGTGTGTGGGTAACGGAGGCGAAGTGCCCGGGCTTTCCTCGCGGGCGGACCGCTGTTTCCACATACGTGTTCTAGCATGCAGTTGGCTGGAGCGTGCATCTGTGTGTGGAAGAGAGCACGGGCATCGACGTCAACATTACATTCTCAGTGGTCTCTTGAATAAGCGAAAACTAAGCTTATTTTTAAAACTGTAAAACTTTTTTGCTATGTGCATCAGATGCATGTTTGTAGCACAGCAGAGCTTATCACCCTGACGGAACTCATGATACAGACATTGTCAAACGACTGTACCTCAACTAGACGTGCCAGGTAGTGAAAAAATGGTCAGTAACTTGATTATAGGGGCTTTGCTATGGACAGCATTTGGAATCAGGAGGTGCATCTTGGATGCAGTTCTGTTTGTTCACTGGATTAAGGTTAAAATGTCCCTGCCTGCAGCCTGTGCTCCCGTAGTTTGATGTTGCAGCCATAGGAACATCCTTGGTCGTCTCTACTAAGCCAAGAGTTGAAGTGTCTGGGTTTCTATAGCTTTTTGTCCTTCTTTCTTAGGAGCTGTTCATGTTTATCCTTGGATGTCTTTTTATTTCTCTTGGAGGTACTGCACAGTCTTAGGCAATGTCATCCCTTTTGTGCTTTCTTCTGATGCTGAACAAGAGCTCCTCAGGTGCTAACAAAAATCCTTTATAGGTTCTTTGAAAAGAGTTTTTTTGATAAATGGATAGATGGATTTGGCTTAAATATTGTTTTTTTATTATTATTTTTTAAGCAGTAGGTTTAGAAATCTTCACTTTCTTATATTTTTTGGTCTGATATAAAGACACAGGTATGTGTTTTTGAAGTGCCAGGTCATACTAGTGTATATGACTACTGATTATTATTAATGACAGCACAATTAATGATTGTTATTACTGATCCGTTGTACTATCTAAACCTTAGTTTTCTAGAGGTGAAATCCACTGCTGCAATAGTATCAGTCTGCATGTGTATTTCTGCTAAATACTGATCGAGCCATGTTTCCTGGCTTCTTCGCTGTATTTTGCCATGTTATCACCCTCTTGCCTGAAGTTGAAAATGCCTTTGCCTGAATGCTAGTTACTTCCATTCCTACCGGGCAGGTCCCTGGCGATAGGAATGCTGTAACAAGAGACTGAAGGTAAAGTGCCTGCCTGCCCGTAGGTGAGTGAGCGTTTTTATTGACGTCGTGCTTACAAACGTGTACTGGTAAGCGGCTTGTGTCTACTCAGAGAAGAAAGCAGTCATGCTACAGCAGTTGAATGACTTTTTGCAGATGACAAAATCCTGAGAGGGTGTACACTTGCTTCTATACCAACTCCTCCTGAAGTGTCTTTCCTGTTCAGACCTGGCTTTTGCTTATTGTTGATTTATCTATTTGTCATTAGTGTGTCTGCCTGTGGCTAGCTGACAGTTCAGACTCCTCACTGATAATGAAATTTACAATTTAGTTATTATTCACGATTCAAGATGTTATGCTCCCTTTAGCTTGTATTCAATCTTTCTCTTACGTTAATGGTAGATCATTTGGATAGCCATAGGTGCAAGCGCTTCTTTGACCTTAGGAGGTCAACTTTCATTACTTTTCTGTGTGTCAGTGTCATATTCACTATCTCTTATTGAGAAAATGAGCTCCTTTCTGCTTTAATTTCTCTTTCTTCTTTGTCTTAGTTTTTGTTACTATCCATTTTCTCTGTACTGTCTTCACTCTGTTTCTCCTATTCTTTAAGAACTTCTACACTTTCACGCTCTTCCTTCTAAAAGATTGACAGTAACATACTTTACGTAGATGCTGAAGGGACTCTGTCCCTTATCTATAAGATGAATCTCTAATGAGATTAGTAGGGACCTGTAAAATCTGTACTTCTGAGTTTGTTTTAGGCTTTCAGCATGCTCAGACACAAACGTGAATTTGCATTCATTGATTTACTTCTGAAGGTTATCTCTGAAACCAGTGAAGCTAGAACCCTAAGTATTCCCTACTCGGTTTGTCTGTTGTGCAAACTGCATAAATGGACTGTGCAAGGCAGATGTTGCCTATGTCCTGTATGTTTCACATTATTGTGCTGAAGTTTCAGTAAGTATATGCTGTGTTCCAGCTGCTTTTATAGTGGAAGTATTCTGAATATACAAAACTTAATAATATCTACATCTTATATTGCTAGAATATTTTTTTTCCTTCTGGCATTTTCTGAGTTAAAATATTTGTATTAAGTTTAATAAGCTATTCGATATTTTAGTTCCTTAAATATGCTTAATGGAAAAGTTTGTAGAGTGAGGGTAACTGGTGATTTACATGAGAAAAGCTAACTTTTCAAATTTCATGACAATGTACCATAAGAACAAAATCAAATATAGCAATCCTTCTTATCAGGCTTATCTTTAGTAACAAATGATATGAACTTACTGAGCATTCAAGATACATATGTAATCTGGTGTTCAGTAGCTTTCTATGAATTTCTTTCATGTTCTTAATTACTTTTTTTTGAGTCTATTATCAGTATTGTTCTTTGTAACACCTGGGATGATTCTGTATTTTAACTATACCACATGTATAAGTTTTACTTCACTTGTTTTTCTTTTATCTTCTGCCTGTTTGACGCCTCTCTGTTCCTGTAAGGAATAGTGGATAATTGTTCCCTTTACCTTTGCTATGCTTTTCTTCATTTTATAGACCTATGACTTGCTTCTCTCAATTCTTTTTTAAGTTTCGTAGTCTTAGACTCTCTGTATTTGGAGATTGATCCACATCTGGTTATCTGTTACCCATCTCCTACCTTTTCTGCTTATGTACCTTTATATTCTTGTCTCGTGGTGGTGGGAACAAAACTGCAAATGGAATTTAAAATGCACTTCTTTCCACGGATTTTTAGAATGTCACAATTGTTTCCTCTTCCTTCTTTCTTTTACTGCTCTCTTTGACTGGTCATGACTACTGAGACTTTGTTTCCTGGAGAATTTTTCCGAGGTGTCTAGAGAGTCTTTTGTGAGGGACAAGGGTAAATTTAGGGCCAGTTATTGCAATAACAGCTAAGGATTTTTTCTTCCATCACTTTGCATTTACTGACACCGTGTGTCATCTTCTGTTTATTTCCCGGAATATACTGAAGATTGATCTGTGTTCTGGGCAGATAGTTTTAACATTTGGCTACTATTTTGTTTAATTAGCGTGCAGTTTCAGTAGCAAACATGCATGCTGCACAAACAGTTTGAATTAGGTCTCTGAGAAGCCCAGAAAGTTGTGTGCCACAGTCAGAAAATGAAATTGCCAATGTCTTGAATTCATTAGGCAAATTTGCCCAGAAATTTGTGAGTGGCATCCATGCTCTGCACATTCCTGTCTTTTCTCTCTCTACCATCCTTGCCAATATAACTTTGTATACGTTTCCTTTCCAATCCTGGTCTGATGACTGATATATCTATGGTCAGGAAGCACGAGCAGACACCTGTGGAAGAGGCAGCAGGATACCATTTTAGAGTTTAGATAAGTTGTCTACATTGGTTGTTAATTCTTCAGAGTAAGGTAAAACATGCCCTTTTCCCTGTATGTGTCTGACCAGTGGTATACTGGGGAAAATTCCTCCTAATAAACCCTGCATGTAACTGACTGAGGCTTTGAAATTTCTTTTCCTGCAGTGAATCAACTCTCTGTGTAAATCATGGGGTCTCTGGGCTGTTACCTGAGCCATTCCTGGCACTTGGGTACTTCCCGGCTCCATTTCTCTATGATATGCCCTGCCATCTGTGGCTTTCTGGAAACTAATTAGCTTTCTCAGGGTTTTCTAATGTTTGGGCTTGAACATCTGCTCATGTGTAATAGTTGCTAGATCTTCATATTCTGTTTTTGCAGCTTCTCAGGAAAAGTCAAACTGACCATATGATGAAGTTTGTGGTCACAAACACACTTACAAATGTGTGAGTGATGCCTGCTTGTCATGAAGTGACATGTTCCCCTCGATTGTTTGGGCTGTTGCTCAAAGTAGGGCAATCTACCTGCTAGTACTTGAGAATATATGAAGCTGCTGTTTCTAAAGTTGATTGAAGTAGGAGATCAGTAGACCAGTGCTTTTTAAAGGTATACGGCATATTGAATTAATTTTCGAGGGTGCAGAAATTTGATTTTTATAGTTTTTGGTTAGTTTCAATTTAAACAGGACAAGAAATGCAAAGGAGATTTGGGGTGGATATTAGAAAAAATAGTTTCAAGATGAAAAACATGAAGCAGTTGAAATGAGATTTCCCAAGGAAAACAAGGAGTCAGCTTGAGTAGAGAAGTTTAGAAACAGTTTGGACAAACACCTGTCAGAAAAAAAAAAATGAGTAGGAAGGAAAAGGAATAATAAGGAAGAGAAGAGATCAGTAGTTTCTAATTGATTGCTTTTTTGGTTGTTGTTGTTTGACTTGAGGAGAGAAAAAAAAAAAAAAAGAAAAAGCCTGTAGACCTTTATTGATGCTTGAGACAGGAAGTCAATTTGCAGCTTGCTTCCCTTTCCACCCTAAAATGTGACTCAGCTTACTCTGGTAATGTATTTAAGCCAGGCAATTGTTGTGTTGTGGTAACAATATGTGATATTCTTAACCTTTTTCTGCCTGCAGAACTAAAAATGGATAATACCTATTTCAACTATAGTTGAAATCTGCAGTCTGATCCTTTAATGACTACTTCCAAGTTTTGTTTCCATATATACATGTTACCTGTTGCCAAGTACAATTACTGTCATTCATAACTGTCTTTTAATCAGAGTTGTACAGTGGTATTCTTGATGAATTTTTGAGGCCCTTTGAGAGACAATAGGGAATACATGACAGAAACAGTTATTGACTGCTAATGACTGGTTGAGGACTAAAGAATGTTGAAAATTAGACAAGGAGAAAGGGTATACCAAAATCAATGGAACTAGGACTTTCTGCAGCTCATTTTACATCTTTTAGAGTTTTTTAATTAAAAGACTTAAAACAGTTTTTCTTAATTATTTTGTTTTGCCTGACTGATTTTGAGAATTCTGGAAGGGGGCTCTGCAGTGATGTCTCTTCCGTTGCTAACATAAACTGTATGCCCTGCTAATCTCTGCAAGTATACCCAGTTCCACAGACTCATCCTTCTCTTCCCACTTAGGAACAATTTGCAGCTTGCAGTTGGCTGGATGTAGAGGTTTGTGAGCACATGTACCAGTGTAAGTTCTTTGGTTTGTAAGCAATTTATACATTCTTCTGTTGTCTGTGCATGCACGCACTTCTCTATGATCTGTGTATTGGATGGATATACTACCATCATCTTCTCATTCATACCTGCCATGTTTTCCAATAAACATTTTTACCTTGGGATTATGCTTGGTGTTGTAAAATCAAATTGTATGGCTGAGGAGCAAAAGCTTGTGGAGTGCAGAATACTAAAATAGACAACTAGTATTATGCCTGAAAAAGGTTTTATGTCTTCTGGAAGATATCCTTCATATGGAATAATATGATTTCTAAGGCTCTTTTTTGCTGCTTCTGTACCAAAAAAAGTCAAATAATGAACAATTAAAAAAAAAAAGTGATTCTGCATTAATAGTGATGGCTTTAATTTCTTCTATAGTGTCTATAGAATGCTATTTTTTTCTCTTTTTTTTGAGTAGCATTTCTTACCATTTATATGTAATTCCCCTCTTCCTCCACAGATTTCTTTCTTTGGATCAAAATCTTTTGGAAGAAGAAGTCCTGACAGCCCCATGTTGAGCAAAGCTGAATTTGTTGAGAAAGTTCGACAGAGCAACCAGGCTTGCCATGATGGTGATTTTCATACAGCTATTGTGTTGTACAATGAGGCTTTGGGAGTTGATCCTCAGAACTGCATTCTCTACAGCAACCGCTCAGCGGCCTACATGAAAATCCAACAGTATGACAAGGCCCTGGATGATGCAATCAAAGCACGACTTCTGAATCCCAAATGGCCAAAGGTAAGAAAGTATTACTTTTCTGGGGAAATGACAACTCCACCAGGAATATGTTCATATTACTAATGTAATGTAGACAACTGCAAATACTTCTATATTAATGGCTGCTTTTGCTAAAAGCTGCTAATAATAATCATTTGTGTTTGAAAGTTGTTTAACTTGAATTTCCTGCTGGCTATTAAACTGTTCTCTGTGTTTGGGGTATGATTCTATCTTACTACTTTAAACTAGCATTGATTTTTGGTTGTGAAGACCAGACATCTCTTTTAAAAGTAGTCAGCTTTGAGTAGCATCCAGGAACATTTTTCTTGTGAAGTTTCTTGAGGTGTGTAGCATGGAGATTCTTATTAATAATGGAGCAATAAAGCCTTTCAAAATAGCGTTCAAAGAGTTTTTGTGTATATTGTGGATAAACATTTTAAGAAATGCATACCTCAGCATTCTTAGTAAGATCTTATTATGCAAGGAAACATTTTGTAGAGTAGGTGGTGTTGGTTGCCCGTTTCCTCTGAGACTGCTTCTCAGCAGCTGCTGTTGATAGCTTCAGTAGTTCTGACTCACTGTTGGCTAGTCCAGAGCCATCCCTTTAGATGCCAATCAATTTTAGTAGAATGTACTCCAGATTCCATTTCTCCCATCAATCTCTCACACAGTCTTACTAGTCACTTTAGCTACAGATGCAATTTAAGACCAGATTTATCGCCCAGGTTCCTCTCCTCAGAAATTATGTCAGGTAGCAAACATAATGTTCTCCATCAGCTGAGTCCAAACTATTGAAGTTATGTTTCCTTTTATATGTAAGCAGATCACCGGAAGTCCTGTATTCTTTTTTTCAGTTGTTTATTAGCTTCTAGAAAAAATCATGCCTCCCTGTCCCCTCCCCATCTTTTGGTCAAAAGTTATCTTAACTTTAGGATATATTGAAACAGGAAACTTGTAATTTTACACTCTTAAGTTTTTTTGTTTGTTTGTTTTTGTTTTAAGACCAAAAAACTGCTTAAATAAAATCTTATTAAAAGTGTTTTCTAAAGCTCTTCCACTCATAATCACAAAAGGAAGACCATGGACCAGGGAAAGGCCTTCCCTTTTGTTGATTCTGTTTTGTGGGGTTGCCATCTTGCATTGCAGCACTTTTATTTTTCACATTTGATTTTCATGTTTAACCAACGTACTTTTATTTCTTTTCACTTTCATACCACTACTTAATCTTTCTCCAAGAGTTTTAGTACGTTCTCTCTGTTGTTTGTACTGAGCCTCTGCAATTTACAGTTTGTATCAGTTCACATAAGCAAGAAACTCCTGCTTTGGTAGGGTGATGACTTACAACCTTGTAAGCTTCTTTTTTTCCTTTTTTATTTTTAAATCTCATTAACTTCCGTCTTATGTTACAGAATATCATAAAAGATTTTACATAGTTTATGTGAAGGACTGTTAAAAAAAGAAAATTGCATTATTTTTTTTCAGTCTCTGGATTTCCAGGTCAGCTGTCTGAATACAAGGAGTTAGAGTATAAAAACAGTGGTATATTTGTATAGTTTTGTATCCTATTTTTAAGAAGTCTGGTAGTGATTTGCTATAGAGCTCACTTAGATGAAAAATTATGAAAAGACTTCATAAAAGAATATTTTCAAAATACGAGTCGCAGACAGTTGTACAACAAAACCTTTGAAACGAATCATTGGAATAGATTTGTGGATCAAAACAGAAAATAAAACGGAATAGAAGATTTACTAGCTAAAGGCTGGCTGTGCTAAATGAAGACATTGTTATCAGTCTATCAAATACAGAAATAATAGAATATGTATAGATCAATCACTAAGATGGAACAGTAAAAAACAAACCAAAACAAAACCATTTTTTAACATAAGTGAGCCTCTTGTTTCAGAGAAGACCAGAAAAAATTATTGAATTAAAACTTAATGAATATTATTAGAACTTATTGATTTAAAAACATGAAATAGTAACTATTTTGATTCTATTTTTGCTATTAAGCATCCACCTGACCTTGAACAAACTCTATTTCTTTGTTTATTCTTTTTTGTACGAAAAGATGAGGAGATACTTTTACAGGAAATTATTTGAGCCTTTTTGGTGGAAAAAGCAATGGAAGACTTAAATGTTTTTGTTATAATATCTGTTCATGCTTTATTGGATCAATATGTAAAGGATATCTTGCTCCATGATACAAAATGTTTGTATCCTTGGAAAATTACTATCAATGAAAAATAAAAAAGTCAATGTAGCTTTTGCAGGCTTTTTGTCCTGTGTGAAGGACAATTTCCTATTTATTTCTCTTCACATGCCCTTTCATGTTCTTTGTCAGTGTGCATTTTTCTCCCCAATTCTCCGAGTTATTTAAGTGCTCAAGTGAAAAAGACAATTTTTTAAATAAATAATTTGTTTTCTTTGTTTCAAATAGTCTATGACTGGGAATGGCATATTGGGAGTCAAAGTTATTAAAGTATCTATCTTGACATAGAACTGGGACTTTATCTTTTTTTAAGGATTTTTTTGGTATGGCTTTTATTCTCAATGTCATCGGAAAGTTTACCTTTTATTCCTTGAGAAGCTAGGATATTTTTCACCAGTATGTTTTGTTAAAGGGTATAATTGTATGGATATGACAGTGAAAACTGGTTCAGTGATAAAAAGCTAGAGGAATAGACTTAAGGTTCATATTGGTGACAGAACTAAATTTAGTACTCTATCACTGCATTTGCAATTATTTAACAGTTTAACTAAATAGACGTATAAGTTAAAATACTAGTTACGATGAATAGAACTGAAATACTGAAATCTGTTGGTGATTTTTTTCCTGTTTAGAATTAATTTGTTGCAGTTCAGTTTCTGTAAATTATCAGCAAGAGCAAAGGAAAGGGTCAGTATCTAGAAAGGTAAGTTGAACAACTTCGCGAAAGCACATGCCTACTGATGCTGAAAACCACACCTCTTAGCTAAGCTATATTAATTTTTGGAGCTATTACCTGAGAAAGAGTGATTCTGTCTGCTTTCAACGCATCAGCATCAACTGCCTGAGTGTTATTAACGTAGGTCAGTGCAAAAGATAAACACTGATTAACTGTCATTACCAGTATGAGATGACTATTCATCTGTTTGTAGATGGTGATGAATTCTGCATCTCTCTAGAATGAGCTGTATTTTACAGAGGGCGTTTTCTGGGGGGGAGCATTTCTGTGAAAAGGAGACTGAAAATTGCTGGTACAGTATAGGAGTTTTGGCATTCGCAGTAGCTGGAGCTCTTGGGTAACTCTTCTTTTACGGAAAAAGCTCAGAGGAGTCATTGTTTCTTTTTTTTTTTTTTTTAATTATTATTTTGTTGAAGGACACAAATATAAATGAGCTTTCTGCCTGAACTGGAAAACAACTTTCTGTGCAATGAGGCAGAGGCAGGTAGACAGTCCTGACTGCTGAGGGGTGGTGGTGATGTTGGTTTGTGTCCCTTCACTCCTGTTTTACTGGCAAATAAATAGGGTGCCTTCCTTTCCACCACCATACAGTTGCTCTCCTCTGAGACTACTTTGTGAAATACCAGTCATCCGTGTTCCAGTGGTATCAGTAGGAATGCCAGGTAGCATTTATGTGCTTCCTCAACTGTTTCTGGTTATTGGGAGCAGTGCTTATCCAACAGAAGTGCTTTGGAAGTCACAGCAGAGATGGGAGATCCTGGTAAGGAGGAAGTTAAGTTTGGGTGGTATGTTTTCCTCGTTTAAACTAGGTTTTCTAAAATGCGTACTTCTATTTTTATTACACAATTCTTTTAGATTAAAAAAAAAGGAAAAAGTGTACTTTGAGGGCTAATTAACTAATCAGATATTTTTTGAACACAGAAATTTTTAGGTTGTATTGTACTTCCGAAAACAGAAAATATGCAATGGTGCTTATAAAGTTGTTATGGATCTAGATGATTGTTAGTCAAATAGTTTATGGTGGTGTGCCTACATAGTACATGGAATTTTGCGTGTGTGTGTATGAGGCTTCTCAGTATGAGATAGTGGGAAGGCACTGTCTGAAGTTGAATGCTTATGTTGCATATTTTATCATCAAAATCTGCTTTGTAATTATTTTAAAATTCTGTTTGGTTCCTTTTGATAGAATGTAGTTGGGAAAATTTGAAACATGCATCCAAAACCTAAGCAATTTTATTAATTAGCCAGAAGAGGGAGCTTAACAGATGTAACTCATAATTTCCATGAAAAATCTGAGTTTTAAATACAGAACCCAGTCTCCTTTTACTTAAGGAGTTCAAAACTGGATAGCTTTTGAATCTAAGTTTTCTGAGCTTGAAGTTACTAGTTGTACATTTCTTTATTATCCTTTATCTTGGGTATGCAATTTGTTAATTATTTACTCAGTTATTTTTGTTAGCAGCATCTACAATTCTAATGGGGAATATCACAACTGGAATCTAGCATGTATTTGTAATAAATATATCTTTGTTCAGTAATCAAGGCAATGCATTAAGCTGATCCATGCCTCAGAGGATGGCAAACATAAACAAAACAAAAAACACAGTGAAATAAATCTGTGAAATGGGAAAACAGAAAGGAAGAAAGTGTTTGCTTTTGCTTTCAAACACAGTTGTTTCACCTTGAATTTTCATACAGCTTTTATTTCCAGTCAAGGTCCTGAGTTAATTCAAGTTTTGATGCTCCCCACACCCCCCCAGTTCTCCCAAAATATTTTTCGTGAGATCCTAACTGTGAGCATTTGTTTTGAACACTACAAAATCTGAGCAATGTTCCTGAAAAGTGACATAACTTTGTTTACCTTCTTTCTGCACCACTAGGGCACACTAGTGTACTGTATGCCCAGAACAAGCTCTTAGAGATATATGCTCCCATTGCAATTATCTTCTTATGAACTTAAAAAATAAAAAAGACTACATTACGAAAAGCTGTGCCTGAAAGTCTTTATCTTAACACAGCTTACCTCTCCCAGCCTTGAAATTGGTCTTTAAAGCATTCAGTGTTTATAAATAAGCAAATATATTTATACAAATACATCTGCTTATTTTTTTGCAACTTTAAACTAAATATGGACAATGAGAAAGTGATTAAGAAATATTCTGATCTATAGCAGATCAGAATAATTTGCTACAAGTCTTATGTTGTGTGACTGTTTATTTCAGTGGTACATAAAACTAATGTTTTTAGTGTTTGTCTGAGAGGATTGGCTTATAAGTCCTACTATTTTCAAAATACGTTGTGTAAATATCATTGAGAAATTAAAAGATAACAGAATATTTCAGGAATTAAATAGTATTTTGGGAATACCCACAGGCAAATCAGATTAGGCTCATTTTGTTCTTTTGATATCATGCCAAATGGTTTTCTTTGTTTTGCTGTTGTTCTGGCTCTAGAGAATTTTTATTCAGTTACTCAAGCTGCACAACTATGTAAAGAATCCTAGATATGGTAAATGAGAAATGAGGGATATGTTCTGTTACTCTGACATCTGAACAGTCTCTGCTTGGTTCTTGGTGGCGTTACGGATATAGGTTTTATTCTGTTTTTATCCTCAAACTAATGAAAGATATACTGTGGCTTAACTGGTTTAGATTTGGGTCTAATTCTGTGTTAAAATTTAGATTTCACTAGTAGTTGCAAATGTATAGTAATTCATGCTTCAGATATAGAAAAATAGCTGGTCTCAGTGTTACAGTAGCTAATATGTATGTATTGAAATGTCTACTCCTAATAAGAAAATGAAAACAATTCTGTAAGGTACATTTTTACTTACCCTCAAGTAAAACTGTTCCACTGCATGTTGTAGGGTTAGCTTTGGAGAGTTTCTTAAGACTTGTGGCATAAGTTTAGTTGCCTAACTAAACTTTTCTTGGAATTTTGGCTGTTTGTTACTAATGTATGCTATAGACAAACAAGCATATTAAAAGTACAACACAATTTTTGTTTTTGAGATAATTTTGTCTACGTTCTGCAAGATACTTGTTTAAAACTGTTTATATGAAAAATTGTTCAAAATGTAATGCAATTATAAATAGAAATATTTTGCTTTCTTGAACCTGCAGGATCCGTGTAGACCTAGTTTAGCTGGGTGGGCTTCATTTCAAAAAAATGTTAATTCCACAATCTAATTCCAAATCTCTAAATGCCATCAATGCTTGTATCACTTTTGTTTTTTTTTTAATAGGTGAGCTGGAAAAACGGGGCAAGTTGTATAGGAAGAGCTGTGAGTTGCTCCAGGGAAAGAAATGCTGAGTGAAGAAATGAGGGTAGACAGCAGGGGGTTTCAGAAATGGTGGCTGTTCTGAATAATATGTGGAGGTTCTACTTTCTGAGGCAGACCAGCCAAAACCTAAGGAATGCCTAAATGTATGTTAATATACCCTGTCTTTGATCATTACTTCTGGTCACGAGAGTTCTTTTTTTTTTTTTTTCTTACAGAAAGAAGCATGCTTGTAGATCCCATTGCATCTCTTATTTGACTCTTTTGAGTTGCTGTAGCATCATGCTGTTTTATTTGTTAGTAATATTCTCTTTCTGAATAATGTGGGGAACATGGAAGAAGACTTGCTATTAGTTGTACCGTATTGAGGCTTTTCTCTTCAGAAAAGAAACGGTTAGATTTGGAGATGAAATTGTTGCCCAGTGCCTTTGGTGCCTTAACATTTTGTACCGCTGAGGACCTTCCATCTTCCACTCGTGACCTGCATTTCTTTCACAGCTCTGCACGCTGTAGTGGCTGTTTCCCAGCCTCTGGGCTTCCCTTGTTCTCATGCTGTTGTTCTCACTGCCTTGCATCTGAAAGCCCTGACATGTGCACGTTCACATATGATCTTCCAAACTCTCTCATCTTTCCCCCTTTTTCCCCTTCTCTTCTCACCCCTCCCCCAAAGTATCAACATTTATTGTGCCACACAGTCAGTTAATGACTGGCTTTTTTTTTTTTTTTTTTTTTTTTTACAGAATTGGCTAATGTTTTGGAGATATCTCCTATTTGGCTTTTGTGCAACTGGCATTAGAACATCTTTCTAGAGTTCTCTTATTTGTTGTAAGACAAGCTAAACTGAAGACAATGGGAAGCCTGGCTAAATATGGCTTTCAAACGTTGGCCTTTGGTTACCTTTTGTGGTAGTGAAGTTGTCAGAAGTATAGAAAACTGAATGCATTTATAAAAATATGAGTCATGGCTTGAGTGATCTAGCATGACTCTTTGAAAGTATGCTGTTTATAACAGTGCTGCTTTGTATGTTCTGTATGTTAAAGATGCATGGAATACATTCTGAGGTAACACTTAAAATATTTTTTCCAAAATATTTGAAGAATAGTTTGAATGATTAATTTCCTTCTGTTATTTGAAGTGGCAACATTCTGTGTGGCAAAAGACAAATTATCAGCAAAGGTCTGTGTTCTAGCTTTTGAATGAACATAAAGTTTTCCAAATCCTTATTCTTCAGTTTAGTTAGACTCCAAATGTCTGGGTCTGCAGCCATCAAAAATGCTTCAGATCTAACAGTTGTTTGAGTATGTGTGTCACATTTAATTGTCTGGGCTTGACTGTGTCTGTCGAAATATGTGGAGTGCACCAGATAGTATGTACTTAACCTGTTCATTGGGTTTACTCTGATAGACCCAGCTATGTAAAGTAGTGTTTGTTACATGTGGTCTCTCTTTAATGAAAGATGCAGTATTTTCTGTTGCACTTCTCAGGTATTTTTACTTGAATCTTTATTTTATAAAAGAGACACATTAAATACAACACTTACTATTTGGTAGAGCAACATTTATGTTTAGTTTGTCTTCATATTAAAGAAAAAATTTTAGAGGATTTTTTTCATTACCTCCTCCCAGAAATCTTCCGTCCTCTAGCTGCTGTTTTTAATAACCTCTGTGGGAGGCTCGTTCCAATATCCACATTCTCTGAGATTTTATAAAGCATTTTCTGAGGTTCAGGGTTTCTTTGGGGGGTGGGGAATGACAACGTCTTGGAGAATAAAATTTTCTAGTATTACAGAATCACAGCATTGCTGAGGCTGGAAGGGGCCTCTGGAGATCACCTAGTCCAGCTCCCCCTGCTCAAAGCAGGGTCAACAGCTGGTTGTCCAGGACATTGTAGCGAGGTATCTAAATTTTACAGGATAACTCGTTCTTATGATAAAACAATGAAGAGGCATCTGGACAAATTGAAAGGTGACATATTTTAAACGGATGCAAAGAGATGTTGTTTTCAGATAATCTATTCTTGGTCTGTGGGAATTGATTATGGCAGGATATTATGCCATTAGTTTAGCCATACTTTAAAAGTATTGGAAACTTACAAACGAGAGTATCAAAATTGCAAGGAATTCAGAGAGGAGGAAATGGATGAGAAATAAGATTTCATTTTGGGGGATATTAGCTATTCATTAGTGCAAAATTTTGAGGGGAGGAAGGAACAGGTTAATTTAGGCCTTCTTGTTAATTTAGAGTTCTTGTTCCTGTGTCATTCTCAGAATCGTCAGTTGCAGAAAGCAGTTTGTAGTGACTAGCCTTGATTCAGCACTGGTCTTATCCATTGCTTGAGCTCCTAATTATGTGCTTCAATTTGTGTTAGGACGAAAACATAAAATATTTGTTAGGTAGCGAGTAAACACTTCCGCTGTTATATTAAAATACAGTGTCTTAAATGCATTTTGTCGTAGTTGTATAGATACTCACTCATGTTTCTGAGGACCAGGATTTTGGGTGTTATGCATGTTGGTTGTGTTTGCTTTTCAAAACAGGTCTTTTATTCTTTTGAACTAAAATGTTAATTTGATCTTCTTGATGAATAGGTAGAATGTTTGTTTTTACAAATGTACAGGTATAAGCTGAGACTGACTCAAGGAAGTATTCAAGTTTAGAGATGTTAGCTTGTCTCACATACCCAAATGAATTTTGCTTATTATGGGGGTGCAGCAGTCTTGCAGCTTGAGGATGCCCTCTTCTGCTCATGTCAGTGACAAAGCTGCGCTTGATTCTGGTCACGTATGGTTGTGCTGAGATGTATGTGTACTGTTGTTTTTTGGAATCATGATTTTCAGTTCACATTTTGAGATGGTATCTGATGTATACTTAAGCATAGTCATTTAAGAATTTGCTGCAAGTTTACAGACTGTGACTGTTTTTGTAGCAGTAAATACAGAGATGTCCTGATTGCGTACTTGGGCAGTGCTTGGTTTCCACAGTCTGAGTCACATAGTAATTGCCAGGGACAGTTTTGCCTTTAAGATTTGTCATATTTAACTTTCTGTTTGCTTTTTTATAGCAACATTAAACCAAACTTTCCAAACAAAGAAAACAAACTTGTCTAGTATGCATTTTGCAAGCCACCAAAGCTTACACAGCCTAGATTACATTCATACCAAAGAATCATTCTATAAATTAACTTTTAAAAACAAACAAACAAAATTCCCAAACAAACAAAAACCTGTAGTGTGCATAGAGCTTAAGAGTAAATGTTATTATAGCTTTGTCTAAGTATTGTGGAATTTTCTAACTGCAGAAGTGCTTTCTGCATGTGATGAACTGGGGAAGGAGAGATTAAAAAGAAAATCTGTAATGGGAAATCACAGCCTTAGAGGCATATATGGGCATTTGATTAAGGTAATCTGCGTCGAGGTGTCAGCAAAGGAAGTAGTACGACACAGTGCTGCAATGTTTTTTTTTCCTCTAGTATTCAAAGGGCCTAACAGGAAAAAAAAAAAAAGCTGCCTTTATTGAAAATAAGTGAACTTTACATCATTCCAGTTCTCAGACTACAGGAAAAAGTGACAAACATGTGGCAGAATAAGAATAAATTTGTATATGTCTTTATACCTAATTAAGAAGAACAGAAGGAGGTTTTAAGCACTCTCAGGGTTATCTTGATTTTATTTCTGAGTTTTGTGTGAGTAGAAGGATGTTGACTGAACAACTTAGTAACATCATCCTATTTGAAGCCCCAGACACTGGTGTTTGAGTATCAGTGTTCCATGAAGGGCATAACAGGTTGCTGAATGAGAGAGGGCCAACTTAGCTAACGTTTTCAAAAGACAGGTCTCAGCAATGATCTGTGATTATGTGCAACTGTTTAAGCTGCAGAATGGGTCAAAACTTTGTTCCTCAAAACAGTGGCATTTTTCATGTCAAACTGTTTTTCAGCTGCGATACCTGTTAGAGAAAAGGTAAATACTCTGAAGAATTTAACTGACGCAAACAGAATGCACTATGTGTATGTAATCTAAAAGTAATGACTCCCACTTTTCATCAGGCACAAGTTTCTCTTACTGATCTTTGGCTACCTCCTCTGCTTCATTTAAAAATGTGGCTTTGTATGTGCGGATGGAGAAGAAATTTGAAAGGCAGAACAGAAAGAAGAGGGGATTTTGAACCATGAGGCCTTTGGGTATTTGAAATGCAGAAGGGTTTTAGATATTGTCGTGTAACTGTAAGAGAATTCAGCAAAACAGCTTGCACTGGTATTTTCTTAACTCACTCCAGCTGTTAATCATGTGACCAGCCCATTTAAAAAGAAAAGGGACATTTGCTCATCCTCTTGTAATTCTGACTGCTTGCATATCTTTAGAAATTTACCCACATGCTGTAGCAATCTGTAACCACCTAAAATTTTCTCAAAGAATTGCAAGTAAAATGTCCACCCTCAGTTGTGTGTAAAATTTGTAAGCAAAGAATGTGACTTGACCATATAACATTTTTCATGAATAGGCCTCTTGTTTTTAATTTGATGAGCAAGGAACTTTCCAGTCCTGTCCTCCTGCTTACAATCTGTTTTTAATTTGCAGAAAGATGCATTCCATTTTTTCAGGCACAAAACTGTTTAACAGATTTTTTTGGCTTTGCTAGAACTTGATGTGTTATGTTATCCTGAGATTTGTGCGTTTGTTTCTATCTTACCGTCTCACAGAATCACAGCACAGTTGAAGCTGAAAGGACCTCTGGACATCGTCTAGTCCAGCCCCCACTGCTGAAAGCAGGTCTGGCTAGAGGAAGTTGTCCAGGACAATTGTCCAGTTGGGTTTTGAATATTTCCAAGGGTGGAGACTCCACAACCAGTCTGGGCAACTTGTTCCAGTGTTTGACCACCTTCACAAAAAAAAAAGTCATTTGTTGTATTTAAATAGAATTTCTGGTATAGCAGTTTGTATCCATTGTCTCCGGTCCATTCACTGGATACTGCTGAGAAGAGCCTGGTTCCATCTTTTTTATTGTCCCCCTATCAGGTGTTCACACGCATTAGTAAGATGTGCTCTTCCACTGCACCTTTGCACCTTCTCCAGATAAAACAACTGGAGGTGCCAGCCTCTGCTCAGATGATTGATATGCCAATCCCTTAGTCATCTTTGTGGCCTTTTTGCTGGACTTGGTCTAGTCTGACTTTCTTTCTTGTACTGGGGAGCCCAGAACTGGTCACAACACTCCAGATAAGTTCTTATCTTGTGTACTCATTCTATGTAGATTTACTTGTTAGTTGCTTTTTGCTGTTTTTATGGTTATTGCTGCGTATTGTGCCTTCTCCACATCCCTATTCTTTTCTCCTTTTTGAGTAATCCTTTTTTTTTTTTTTTTTTTTGCTGGTGGACTCAGGGTGGATCAGGTACCAAAGTGAGCATCACTAATGCTGTGGTGGAAGAATACTCTGTTTCTTTGTCTATTTACGTACATTAAGACACTTTTACTTACATTTTCTTATTTCATGTCCTTGGTGGGGTGGTTGTCCGAATTTATAGAGTATGTTTTTTAGTGTGATTAAGGAGCTGCAGTTGTCTCAACTTTCTCCACTACCATTCCCCCTGTTCTTAGTGTTGTTTTCTGATGATACTCTTGAATAGAATGGCAAATGTGTGTATCCTTTATAGTAGGATGTGCTCATAATTTTTTCCCTGCATTTCAAATAACATTCTTACTGTCTGTAAAGTAGGTGGGGTAGTTCTGTTTTCATGTTACCCGTTGGGCATAGAGAGAGGAAGAGTGTATTTGTTCTGCTGTTTAGTGATACTTGTGCTAGTGCCAAGCCATGTTTTTGCATCCACATAACATGGTCTTGCTAGTGTGGATCTGAAAACAGCACAACTGCATGACCGTGGTCATGTAAACCAAGCTAAAATACCTGGCCTTGAGCATTAAATCACATGGATGTGTCTGTATTGTTCTTGGTTCTATACCTAGAACATCTGGACACACCTCAAGCAATTTTTCAAAGGTCAGGTGAGTCTATGAAATATTAAATTTAACACAGATTCTAGTCACTGGATCATCCTTTTCTGTATGAAGTTTTTTATCCTAATTAGATATTTAAATAATTAGTATCATGTAGTATTTTGGCAACTTTATGGAGTTACATTTTTCTTAATGGAATAATTCCAGTGCAATTGTGTTAACTTCTCTGCACCAAAAGTGAAGGTTATGATATAGCTAGGGGAAAGCTGCAGTGCAGATATGCTGTTTAGGTGTTCCTTCCCCAAAATTCTTAATACAGAGTAGCAGTAATGTAACATAGTAGGGGAAAAAACTAACACTCCTCACAATTTTATAAATCTAATAATTAAATAAATGTTCCCTGTGTATCTTGTAACAGTTGTCTTTCTGAGAAGAACATACAGGAAAAACTGTTCCTGTTTTGAGTTCTAAGTGACTGGATTAGAGTTTGAAAATGTTAACTGAGTCTCAGAATACTATAAATCAACACAATCTCTGAGCATTTACTGTAGGCTTTCATTATTCCTCTGCATTTTCTGGAACCAGTTTTTATATGGAAGAAAACAACTTGAAATTGTATTTTAAGGAATTGAGTTGCAATTTTTCTACTCATTCTAAATGCTGTAATGTAAAGTCCTCTTTTGGGAGGTAGTAGCATTTTACTGCACAGTTATCCTCCCGGTGTCAATTGAATGCTAGAACTAGTTATACTGCAGTGTAGGAATGGCACAGTGCTTTTTCTTCCTCACAGATCTGAACATGCAATGTTGAAATGCAGAGCTTTTTAACTGTGACTGTAAAAAGGATTTCTGACATCCTTGATTTCTAATTAAGCTTGATTTGTAAGGGTAGGGGTTAAGAAAAAATATCTTGCTACCTGTTCATTGAGAGTCAGGCACAGAGCCACTGGACATAATTTTAAGAAACCTGGATTGTCTTCATCTAGTTACACAGTGCTGGATTTTGTACCGTGTAGTTTTAAACTAAAACCTTAACATCTGTTGTTACCTCTTTTTCTTAGCTTTTCAAACCCTGAGGAGTTACCAGGTGACTTTTCTGGTCAGCTTTCAGCTCTTCAGTGTTTTTTTTTCTCAGTTTGTTTATTCCTAGAAATGAGGTTTATTCCTTATTTTTTTTTCTCAGCAAGGAGTGAGTTCCCTCATCTTGGGGATTCGTTTCTTTTGAAGCATTATCGTAGTGGTCATTAGTCTGCAGTTGAGGAATCATGAAGAATTATAACGAACAAAGCACACGTGAGAGGGCGCTCCTCACTTAGATATTTCAAAAGTAGTGATTCTAAGATCTAACTTCAGTTGTATACATATATTCACATTTTTTAGATATATCTAAGATAAATATTTTTCCAAAGTGCCTACTGTTCATAATGCTTTTCTTTTTCTTTGATTTTAAACTGGATATGGCTGGTATGCAAGTCCTAATAAATTGGGCTCCCTGAAATTGTGAAGCGTGTCACTGGTGCAGAGGAATGGAAGGAGATCACCCATATCTTATACATGCTTTCTAGAATGGTTTGCTTTAAAACTTATGTAATGTATACAGATTTGTTTTTCTTTGCAGTGTCCCTCAGGTCTTTATTCCAATTTATCATTACTTTTTGGTACATTTATGTTATTTGCTGTTGTGTTTAATCAAATCACAAACAACTGCACCTCAGATATTTTTTTTGTTTTATTCTGTGGCAGATAGTCCTATTTTTTTAGGTGTTTAGCATCTTGGATTTATACTGACTCAGTGGATTTGTGATATAGCTCTGGCAACAGAAAGGCAACCCAAGGAGCAGCATTTGAGCAGCACAAGGAAGAGTCTCTTTAGACATTGTGGATTAAAGGTACTGCAGTGAAACTTCCTATTTTTCAGGAGCTGCCAATAGGTGGCTGTGTGGCAATAAAAAAAACAGGAGGGGATTCTAGGATTCTGGGACTGGATTCTTCTGTAATAGACAAGAATGCCCCTGGAAACTAGCATTTCTTGTTTGGGTGTACAGTCTCATTATATCATGGCATCTCTTGACATGGGCAGGTCTCATCACAGGCCTGCTACCTCAAGCAGTCTCTGAGGAAATTAAATGAAATGGAGAGTTTGGGGGAACAAGTAGCCAAGAGAAAATAATAAAAATGGAGAAAGCAGAAAATCACCTTGACTAACAAGTCAGTAGTAAATGCTTAAGTATATATACAGTGTACTGCACAGGGACAAGATCAAGGAAAACCAAATAATTAGCAGTCAGGCTTGCTGAGAACTATGTAACATTGAAGGCATGTTACTTTGACTTACTGGCCTTTCAACAGGCACCAGGGATTTATTCAGGAAACAGTATTGCTACTATCTCACTTCCCTGTAGCTATGTAGGGTGTGAAGTACAGGTGGTAATGTAAACGTAGGAAAGGCAGCACAAGGCTAACTGCTTCACTAGATCTAGGCATTTTCTGACTGAAGACTGGCTCAAACTAATTAGAACAGGGAAGAAATTAGTAGCATTTCTTGTTATTTCTATAAGTCTTTTTTTTTTTTTTGTCTGAGAGCACTTTGGTCTTAGTCTCTAGTCTGAACTTCTAGACAAAGCATGTTGCATCTCCCTTTTGCTACAAGTATCTTTGTACATGTTTTCTCTTTTGCTCCAAAAGGTAAATGATAAAGCCCCTTCTGCCGTATGGAATGGCAGAAATAAATTACTAAAAGTTTGTCTATTATTCACCAATGGAGAATTTACCCTAATATCAAATAAATGAAGTTGAGCAGTATTGTAGTTTCTGTCATATAGCGAATAGATGCTCCAGTTTATTTTCTGTATTTAAGTTAGTTTTGAACTCTTTCTTTCTCTCCCTTCACTTTGGAATGTGAAATTTGCCTCTTGAAGTTGAATAACTGAATCTCTCTCGAAGTTATGAGAAGACTATCATAAGACCCCAAAAATGAAATACAAGATTTTGAAGCTGTACAGTTATGTTTTATAATTTTGTATGGCTTTTCCATAAGTTGGCAGTGGTATGCAAATTCCTGTATTGATTTTCTCATTCTAAAGCTGTTGTCTTAAATCCAGCTTATAGAAATAATAGAACACTTGAATGTTGATGTATATCAAAATGTATAATAAAGACATCCTTTTTGTTCGTGTTCCATTTTTTTTAAATATTCTTATCAAACTGTGTATCTGATGAATTTGCTTAGTCTTGTATTGGGCATTAGTAAGGGGGATGTTTGACGTGCTTGATAGGTCTTTAACTGAAAAATATTCCTTTAGTTTTCTGTGTCTGATAGAACTAATATAGTTCAGTCATGTGTTGGATGGATCTCTGTTCACTTCCCCTAGTGGGAAAACTATTTTTTTATTTGGACAAATGTTAAATTTATGGTTTTATGATGCATTTTTTAATGGGCTTCAAAAATACATACTAAGCCCAGGTTATTCTGGATGCTAACAGAGAGTGGGAATGTGGAGTGGGAATGTGCTTTCAAACCTTTGTTAATAGAACCTCATCTCATATGGGAAATGGAAAGGAACCTTGCTGAAACACTGCATTAAATAATGCATAATTTTCCATCATTCAGAGCAAAACAGGAGATTTCATTTCTGCCTTGGGTTACATAGCTTGTATTTTAGTCACTGTGGCTCTGCTTGCAGGCTTTTTTCCTTCACAAAGAAAATGCCAAAAGCAATGCAATATCTGACAGAAAGGAAATGTGAAGTATTATACAAAATGTTTAAATGAGATGATTATTTTTTAAAACCCACATAAGCATTAAAACACACATATACAAGTAGTCTGTCCAGCATCAGTTTTGTGCAAGAGGGAGGATAAAGGATAAAGGATGCTGGTTGTCAGGTCCTTACTATGTTGCTTGGGTTCCTCTCAATAGTTGTTATGGGGTGTTCCTTTGCTTCAAACTCTTATTGCTTCATTTTCCATAAGCCCTAGGCAAAATTGCTTTTCATTGTCTGGTTTCTGGGTTTGAAATGCGTGTCCATTTTCCAGGTGGGCCATTAAGAGAAGGAATGGCATCTGTGATGTGCTGCAAATTTGTTGTTATTCTCAAGTTGTTAGAGTGCAGGGTCTTGGGTTGATCTGTGCTGTGGTCTGGTCAGAGTATAGACCTTGTGGTCATAACGTAATGCATTCCTCAATGTTACCACTAGGAGAAGTGACAAGATAGTGTTCTTCCTTATTAATGTTACTCTTTTAACCCTTGTTCTGCTGTTTTCTCCAATACTTTTGCACATGCACTTTTCTGCTAATGTTAATATCTCTTCAATGACTGTTTACAGCTGTATCTTTTCATGTAAAATTGTTGCATGGCATTAAGTTCTTTATACATTTCAATTTACTGAATGCTCTTGGCTTTCATTATTGACCTTGCTTGTGCTAGTGCTTGTTGCGTAGCCAAAGTTAGGCTGTGTCTTTCCCTCTCAAAATGAGGTTATAAAACGAAGTAGAAGACAAACAGGACAGATTTTACTTTTGTAGCACACACAGAGCTTGTCTGCTTCAAAAGCAGTCCTTCATGATTATTCTGATTCGGAGAGAGTAGGCCTTATAAGATCATAGCAAGACTAGGCAGATCTATCAGAGGTATTTTAAAATCCTGCTGAGAACATTCAGAGCATGACTGCCAATGCTGCCATCAGTTCAGTCTAAACTCTTTATAGGATTTACTTCATCTTCTGTTTTTATTCTGTTTAAAAAACAAAAACAAAACCCACAAATTCTGTTAATAACATGAGCAGCTTTTTAAAGGGAACTAACGAGGATGGTTAGTGAAGGATGGAAAAAGACTGCTTTTGTCTCTTTGATTGCTCTGTTTTCTTCAGATAAATCTAATAGATGATGAATGTCAACTCTTCTTCTGTAAGAATTGTCATGTGGGATCAGACTGAAGGTCCAAATAGTGGAATATCATGTTTAAATACTGCCCAATATGAGACACTTAAGGAAGCAGGATGTGCTGGGTGAGCCTTTCCCTAGCAAACATTTCTACCCAATGGCTGTCAAAAAGATTCAGGGGCTTTCTGACCTGGAGGTTTCATCTGAGCTGTTGTATTTTCATCACTGATGGACTTCTCAAGAACTTATCATAATTTCTGAGCCCAGTTGCCCCATGAAACCATAACACTCAGTAGAAATAAGTACAATAATTTTTCTAAGTAGTGTGCGGGGAAAAAGAAACACCAAAAAACACCAAAAACCCTAGCTCAATCTTAGTTTTGTTTCTGTTATCATGGTAACTTTCAGATTGTGTTTTGCTGGACAGCTCCCCCGTGAATTGGACAGAGTATCATCAGGGGTCCTGTCTACGTTACTCAGTTGGACTTCTGGAATACTTCAGGACAGAAATTCTGGACAGTTTCTCATATTTTAATTTTTTAATTATATATATATTTATATTTTTTAGCCAGATGGTTAAGAGCTGGAAAACAAAGCTGACTATGTTTAGACAGTGCATGCTTTGTGAACTTTGAAAAGATAGCTTGCCATTACCTGAAGTTGTTAATGAAATAAACATAATTTTGTTAGGAAATGGCAAGGAAATTTTAAAGCTAGGTATCACTGCTTTCATTTTATGGATGGAGAGACTGAGATTTGCTTTAGGTCATCCAGCTGGCTTCTGGCAGGCCTTGAAAATAGGATCTAAAACTCATTAGTCATAGTGTGTACTAAGCCTGCAATTTTCTAAAATCACATGGTGTGTTTACATCAAGATTTCAAGTGGCCAAGTGGCCTGCACTGGCTTAAGAAGTACTGGAATTTGCAGTGTGGAATTTGCATTTAAAGCCTGTGAAAGAATGGGATTGAAAACGATGCAAAATTAGCATTGTATGTTTAAATCTTTCCAGAAATCTTTCCAGATTACAGGTTTCTAGTGCTAAAATAAGATAAGCAACTTTTTACAAAAATTAAGATTTTTTTAAAGTTTAAACATATGTCTAAAACATTGCTACATCTTGTAGGAGACAGACTTCAAATAATGATAAGAATTAAAATTAGAATGGTGTCTGAATTTTTGGCTATTAGAATTAAAACAAACAAAAAAACCAACATCCCTGTTCCTGCCTGTAGCCACAAACTTGTCACAAGACAGTTTCCTATCTTTTTGTGGATTTGTATTTTAAATTAGAAAGTATTTGGGAGCATTCACATTTTCCCCACCAGAATATTTGCTGCTGGTGACAATGTACCATGGACCTCTGTTTTGTTCAGGTGCAGCAGTTACATTGCCCCCTTGTGTGTAGTGTACCACCTGCAGTCACAACTTCCTGAGACCACTCTGTAGATTCCATTCTTCCTCATGAAGCACTTTCTTACAGAGAAATAATATTCGTGATACTTTTGGTTCAAGAAGATTTTAATCAGGGCCTGTGTCTTTACTGGGCAAAAGTCCAATATTAACAACTAGAAAACTGTAAGAAAGCACTTTTTTACCCCCCTCTCCTTTTTGGAGAGGGAGAAGTTTAATTTTTCTGATACTCTTAATTTTACATTGCAGGCAGGTGTTGGGAAAAGAGTAAGGGGTGAAATCTTGTGATTTTGTTGTAAATGTAACCTTTAGCCTTCTTAAGTTATCACACAACAATACAGGTAAGCTTCTTGATCCTTTAATTTTTCATTGCTTGGACATCTTGTTTTTGCCTTCAACAGTTCTCCAGCAGTGAGCCACAGTGCAACTGGAGGTTTGTATCACTCATTGGAATTTAGTTGAATGACAGTTTCCCTGAGTCCTCTCCCATGCTTTTGGGCATGTGCATCAAGCTTCAAGGCCTCTTACTGGTTTAAATCTTTGCTAGGAATGTGGACTAATAATTTGACTCTGGAGAATTCAGATGTGTCACATGTTGGTATTTATTTTACGTTGATGCATTTGGTTGTTAAGTTTGCTACCAGTGCATTCAAGGAAATTATATTTTATCATGTGTATGGCAGATTTGAAATGCATGCAACTGTATTTCAGGGAGTACATTTTTCATGATTGTAGCACATGGGTGCTAAATAAAAAAAATGCTGGCTTCTTGGATTTGGTTGCAGTGTAGAAGTGTCTAGAAAAAATAGATTCCGAGGCTGTTTGGAAAAGGACAGCTATAGCACTGAACCTCAGACAGCAGAAAATATGTGCACTTAACTGCAGAGGGAAATGCTTGGTATTGCAATGTACAATCATTAAAGCTTTGGAAAGCTGTAACAGAACAGGGAATGCAGCAGAAAAGGAATGTGAATGAGAGGAGTGTGTATAGTAAACATCTCTTTTTAGAGAGTCTAAATTAATGTTCCAAAGAATAAAAAAATTCAGTTGCCTGTATGATTTCATTCACTCCCACATTTATTCTGCTTTTTCTCACACTTGGTATGCATTGAAGAATGGTACTGATTCCGAAGCTTGTCTAGAGAGGAGTAGCAAGCATCAGAGCTATTAGTTAATGGTCCAAAACAGCAAGCCAGTTCTGGCTCAGAAACATCCATTGTCTCTTAGTCTCACACAATTTCTCCTCCTAAACACTTTTTTTCCCCCCGCCTGTCTTGTCTCTCTCTTACCCACACTCCACTAAATTGACAACAATAAAAATTACTTTTCAGAGTGCTTAAGAATATTAATTACAGTGATAAGTCATTTCTAGAGCTATAAACATTTTAAAGCATTTATAAATATGTTGCTCATTGTGTTGGGCTTTGTGCTTGATAAAATAGGAAAATTTTAAATTAAAAAAAATACTGTAACTTCTTTGAATTAATGTTTTGTAAAAATCATGCTGTAGAACAGAAAGAAGCAACTTGTGTGTAGCAGATTCACAAATCTATGTTCTATTAATTTGAGAAAAGAAGACTGCCTTTCCAGTAACGGTGAGTGTGGTGAGCTAGCTGGTATTCTGTATTCTGAGACCTCTGTAGGGTACCTGCTTAGTTTGTTTTGTTTTTTATCATGCTAGAATAAGCTGTTTATGGTTTACTTCAGGTGCCTGTGCAAACATGTAAGTATGGCTACAAAACCCTAATGGTACATGTAGTAATTTTGCTCCTTAGTTCATTCCTTTTGGCAAATACCCTAGTTAACTCAATGCCTGAATGAAGATCCAGCCTCTTCAGCTGAATGGAGAACAAATTATGATTGGGAACCCATATGCTTGTTAAGCCTTGTTTCTTCTTCCAGGAGAAACTATAGAAGTGAACAGCAGCACACCTGAAATACTGTGTAGCTTTCAGGTTCAGTGCAAGACTGAGAAGCTCCTCTGTAGATGAGGTATTTAGAGTTGTGTGGGAACTTCATCTACTATCTTTTAATCAGGTGGCAATGATAAAGATGGAAAAACACATACTCTTTGTGATCAAGAGGTACAAGGACTTTATCACTAGCATCATGCAGGAACCAGATGCAAGAAAATTTTGTTAGTTTTGGAGTATTTCCCAACAGCTAAACATCTAAAACTTGAACAGCATTGAACAGATTTTTATTTTACTTGCAAACAATAACAGGATATGAATATTTCTCCAGTAATATACAGAAAGCTAAATTTACAGTTAAGAAGTTGAGCAGATATGCAAAACAACTGACTTTTAAAAAACAAGGCACCCTCACAGTCACTTCCCCTAAAAGAAGTTGCTCATTAGATGTGTTACAAATGGAAGAGGTGGGTTGGAGCTGGTGTGGTTTGCAGCTTTTTGGCAGATGCTGAGGAACCTAAGTAGGGTTTAGTAGTTCTTTTCGATAATAATAAGCGGTATAGACAGGACTGTATCGGAAATAGCATTACCATGTGAGAACTATTTACATTCCAACAATGCCTATACTGCACGCATAACAAGTTTAATAGCCAGCAAAGAGGCCTCTACCACATGTTGCAGGCAAGTTAAGTACTGGAAACCATTGGAAGACTATTATGAAATTTCTGTTGTTCACACCACTGCAAAACTCAGTTCTCTGTGAATTTCAAGTCTATATTCCCTTCTTACTGTAACATGTAATACCAAAAGCAAATGTGTAGCATAGCTGCTTTGCTTCTGCAGGAAGTGCACGATTTTTGGAACAAGGCACTTGTCTTAAGATATGTGGGAGGTATTATCATTGAAATTTTTAAATTTGATTGCCTGACTGGGCTGAGACTCATGCATTCAGTACACAGTTCGCTGGCTGTAGCAACTGAGGAGCATATGGGTGGTACATTCTGGAGTCTAGTGTTTCATGGTTAAGCTCTAGTTAGAGGCATGTTAAAACTACAGAGAGAGCTTTCAAGGTAACTCCAATAAGCTTTAGGCAGCTATGGGTTAATTTTCAGTCTTCCTTCCAAACATGCTTAAGCTATCTTTTGTTGTCAAATCTCTCTTCCATATATTCAGAAGAGTAAAAACCAAGGAAATATATTTTCAACTCTACATTTTTTTTTTGTTATTGTTATTTTCATTGTTATAGTTATGACTGAACTGGGGGAACCAGATGATGAATTTCAAAGGATTAACGTAGATATTTTTTGAGTGAGTTTGACTGGACAATATTGTAAGCTTAGCTGGAAAATATGGATTCTGTGAATATTCTGGTTTCTACATAACTGGATAGTAGTTGATGGTGAATGATTAGTAGTACTCAAAATGTTGACAGCATTTTGAAAGATAAATGTTTAAATAAAACTGGCCTTGATTTTTGAAATGAAAAAGGATAATTGCTAATAGAGAATATGATGAATTAAGATTGATGTCTATTGAACTGGTATGTACAGCATCCACAGCTGTCACAGTGATAGTCAAGACTTGTGAGTGATTCAGGCGTATAGTGAAGGAGAATACCTCTTTAGACAATGTGGAGAAAAGTGGGCTGACACAGCTCTTAAAGGATGGCCTTGCTAGCTCCCTCTGTTTTGTTGTAGCCATTTCAATAGGTGAATTGATCATGTAGGGCTATGTCTCAATCCAGAGTTGCTGCAATGCATTCTAATTAAACATGTTTAGTGCTACAGCTCTAAGATCACCAAATAGCTTTTCTTTTACTGATGGTTTGAGACTTGTCAAGAGTAACCTGCACTGAAAACAGTTACAGAACTAACATTCAGGAAGACAAATTCTGTTCCTCTTACACTTGCATACTACTTTTTTTCCTTGAAGTGCTGGTACAAGTGAGGAAGGACCAGAAATACTCAGAACTCCCTGACGGGCTGTTAAAACAATACTTCTAATAGCAAGTCCAGGAGTGTAAAGTTAACCCTTAGGATCTCTTCCTTCTTTCAGTCTCTCTTAAAGCTGATATTTCTAGGGTCTTTTACTTTATATACAGTTGGGAATCTCTCTGTCTAATGTGCTGGGTTCCCTTCTAAAAGCAAAATAGAAAATAAATAACCACTAGAGTGTCATATGTGACAAAAAAAAATAATTGAGATTTTTCTGGTCAGAGAGGTAGTATAAATAAAACATACATTTGAATGTGGAAATTGCTACGTAGTTACAAATAAGTATCTTATTCTTTATGAATGCAAAGCAAACAATGTAGTTTAAATATAGATCATCACTGAAAAGATGCTAAAAAAAATCATCCTTTATGTGGTGTAATAGTGGGTGAAAAAGAACTTTGTAAGGTGAGTCAGTATGTCAGACTAAATTACAAGATTGGTGGATAGTGTGGAATCTGTTTAAAGTAGTTATTACAAGTTTGTGGAAATTAGTTCCAACGGCTTGTTTTTGTTTTTGAATGTTTTGTTGTTTTCCAAAAAATCTGAAGAAACCACTAACTGTTTCATAATGTTTACTGTGGATATTCATCAGTATGTGGCATGATTTGGTGCCTAGGGATATCCCACTTGGAGTGCAACTGTTGGTAGAAGAGCTCCGGCACGGTATGTTTTCCTATCAACAAGAAATTTTGGAGGAAGCAGGGATGATGGCCTATAACCAAGTAAGATTTTTAAGAACAGATTAAATAAATTTCTGTCAAATACAGTTCAGCCCTTGGTGACTAGCCTATTGTTTAACAGGATTAAACAGATGGCCTCTTGAAGTCAATTTCAGAAATGTTTTCAAGTATTTTTGTTTTTTTTAACCTGTCTTATATTCTAAATGATGATCTTTTTTATGTTATGTTTCTTAAGTTCATGTTCTTTTTTTTTTTTAAAAAAATCTTCTCTCAGTTCTGTTTTAATTGAACAAAACTGGATTTATTACTGTAGCCAGTAGACTCCCTACTGCTTGGTGGACTGGAATAGTTGCTCCATGTCTTCAATTTTTTTTCTCCTATGTAAATGCATCCTATTAGCCTGTTTTGCTATAATATCATAATATTACTGATCAATCTACTGTATTTTCTTTTTTTTTTTTTTTATTTTAAACTGCTGTCTAATCAGCTGTTGTTTGTTTTTGGTTTTATTTACATATTTTTTCTTCACAGAAATTTTATCTTTTATTACATTTCATAGATCATTTTTAATAGCATTTTATCATTTCATTAAAAGTATCCTCTATTTTGACTTTGTCAAAAAGTCAACTTTTTGTAGTTGACTTTGTCTCTGATAGTGCTTTTAGTTTCACCTAGCTTGTCAACTTTTACAAACTAATAAAAATACCCTCCAATTTATTGTGCAAGCTACTTGAGTATGTACTGATTGGTTGCTGATCTAGTGTAAACCTCTTCACTTCTCACTGGTACGTATTTTCAGTCCAACAGTGAACTTTTTCTGGATAACCGTCTCTGCCTGTACATTACC
The DNA here is from genome assembly GCF_013377495.2 of Cygnus atratus. NCBI lineage: Eukaryota > Metazoa > Chordata > Aves > Anseriformes > Anatidae > Cygnus > Cygnus atratus. Next base: position 15,312,939 of record NC_066378.1, on the reverse strand, counting down.
AAATTTCTTATCACTGTACTGTTTAACCATGTTTCTCTTACGTTTGATGCATACACAGTATTGTTAAAAAGCCTTAATATAGCCAAAGTGCAATACCTACTGTATCTTTCTTATCCACAATGCAGTTACCATGTTAAAAGCAGAGAATAGTTTAGTCTGAGATTTGTTTGGGATAACAAAAACAGTTGTTGGCTATTGGTTAAGCTTGTCATGTTGTTTCATGTACCCTTACAGGTGATTTGTAAGATCTTTTATTCCATTGTTTTTCCAAGAATTAATGTTAATCTCACAGTCTTTCAAGAATACTTAAAACTACATGCAGATTGCTCTTAAACTGCATGTCTGTTCTCTCACTAACTTGGATTTCATTAGACCCGACTGATCTGGAATCATCTGACTTAACTGATTGATCTTAAATGAGTTCTGTTTCTATTCTAGCCAGAATTGTCTACCCCAGAATTGTTGGCATTGTGTTTCTGTAGTTGACTTCCTTAATTGAATGCTAAAAGAACCACCGGTAACTGAAGGTACAGTGACTAATGAGTACAATTAGCTGCTGCCAAATGCAGCAATTGAAGCTTGGTAGCCTTTTCTTTGGATAGGAAATAGGAAGAAAATTGCTTTTTCCACTGACTTGAAATCATGAAAATACCTTCTTTTTTCTCCCTTGGAACATTAGACTGATATCTGGAAACACTTTGGCGGCCAGCAAACGAGATTTCCACAGAATCACTACATCTAGAAACGCGAGTAGTATCTTGGGAAAAATGGACTGCTGTTGTTTTGAGCCAACATGCTTGTTAATGTTTGATACATCTAGCTTCTAGCTTTTGTCATATCTCTGTGGGTAACCTTTGAGTGACCCATGACTGATGAGTTGGCTGTGTTGCACGTTGAACTATTTTGTGTGAGAGGAAAACTGAATTCTTCATTTTGAAACCTGAATCTGTTGCAATTTTTCTCCGCCTTTTGAATTGCTTTAGAATTGACAATTAAGCCTATTTGAGTGGATTCAGACCTGGAAATGGTGTTTTTCGTCTCTGTTAGAGGATTTATTGCAATGAAGTCTTAGAACTGTGCTTATCTCCCATTATTGTTTTGTTACCAGTTACAGTATCTGCATATGTGTTTCCTTTTTCTGACTTTTTGGGGGACTGATAAAAGGAGATGAAGGAAAGAGACAGCTTTGGTAAGTTTCAGAATTTTTACAGTCATAAGAGATGTGATGTGTATAGAGAGAAAGACAAACAGATCACTCATGATCTGAAATTGCTATCAGGTTTTAATTACTGAAGAGTATTAACAGGAGAGATACAGCTAGTAAAACAGTTAGAGGTGGTTCGTATTGCCTCTGTTGCTACCCTGGCAACTCAATGTCCCACAAGTAGTAAAGTCCCTGCTAGTTTCTTCCACTTCCCTGAGAGGAAGAGAAAATCAGAGTAGCATTCCTTGCCTGAGCATTGAAATGCAGGACTATGTTCTGCCTCTGTAGGACTTCAGGGCTTGTCATTCAGGCAAGTGGTTTTGTCCTTCAGTCTTATCTTTGCCTTAGCTTTGTTCAGGTGCTGTTATTAGGACACTGCTCTTTCCAAAAACTTCCGTCTGATGCCAAACTTTCCTCAGTTACCTAGAGCTGCTATCTTCACTTCAGAACAGTCTAGACCATGGTGACTATTAACTTCTCTCAGACAGTTTGAGAGCTCTGACAGACTTGAAAGGTTAAACTCCTTTCCTTGATCTAGTCATGGGATTTATCTTCCTCATTGTCTGAATGAGGTCATGCATAGTGTGTTTCTGGAATAGGAAATGAGCACCTTAAGAAAAAGTCAGCGTTCTGGTGATATAAGCTAGTGTGTATATATGCTCTTGCTTTAAGTGTTCGGGAGCTTTATAAAATAACACGATAATTAGAATTGTCTTTTGGTATGTGCTTTTCCTCTTTTTTTTTTTTTTGCAACAAGATTGGAAAAGGTGCAAAAACATGCATATGTGTGCGTCTGTGTCTGAAGGACAAAATATGTATACATGTATGTATTCACACAATGTGTACAGAAATTAAGTGAAGTAAAATAGACACACAAGTGAAAAATAACTATGAATTACTTTAAGTCATCTTGGTCTTGTGAGTTATGAGACCAAAGTACAAACTTCCGAAGTAATACATTGCATACAATTTCTGTGCACTGGAATATGTATACTTTAGACAGTAAGTGTATGCTAGCTTGTAATGCAAGTCCTGAGGATGTGTTATTGTTCAGGGAACTCTTCAAGCATAGTGGAAATGGTGAAGTAGGAAAACAGATATTTCCCAGTGTCAGGTGCTGCTAACGTATATCCTCCTCCTCCTAGCAAAGTAATTACCAGTTGCCTCTCTATTTTTGGCTGTGATGGACTGTTTACTGAGCTTGAAGCTATTTTTCAATGTGTTCTGAATCCTTTAAATTCAATCAATTCTCATCCTATGTTGTAGTTTAAAAATAACGAAGGAATAAATGAAAGGTTTTTTTATAGTTTCTGCACTGTATTCAATGATGGTGTCTGATTGAAAAGCAGGAAATAAGGGTTAAAAGAACAAAATCTGGAAACTGAGCAGTGTACAGGAATGTATTCAAGATGTGGCTATCAATGAGTAATAGTACTTGAATTCAGAATCCTTGTAGCTAGAATAAACAAAAACTGATCGCTGTAGTGGTCAACTTTAAAAAAGAAAAGAGCATCAACATGAGAAGACATGAAAAGGTAATTTAAAAAGCAGCTAAAAGGTGAAAATGCTTGCAGGCTTTATAGATAAAACAGGGTACTTTTACTCAGGCTGTATTTTAAGGTAACATAATCTGATAAAGTTCTATAGAATCATCAATGTGTAGAGAATGAAAATAGGAAATGGTTGTTTAGGGTTTTTCATGATACAAGAATAGTAGGGCACCTAATGAAATTGTTAAGGAATAGGTTAAAACAAACAAATCTAATTATCATAGTATTATACGTATTCCCCTGATAACCTATTCAAAGTGAGAGGCTAGAGGACAGCAGGTTAGTGAAGGAGGCAATGAGGGTTCAAAGTCAGGATAGCTGAAGTAGCAAATACAAGAAAATTTTGCTTGGCTTTACCCATATGTGACAGCTGATGTAATGGGTGAATATCAGTGCTGTGATTAGCTTTTGCTTTGTGTGTGAGAAATGCGGTGGTTTATCCACACACATCTTAATTACATGGTGGATAACACAGGATATTGTAGCAGCCTGTAGAAGTATTTGGGTTCCACTGTTAATTTGATAGCTGAGAGGGCTATTGAAGAAACATGATACATAATTACAAAATCACAGAATCATCTAGGTTGGAAGAGACCTCCAAGATCATCTAGTCCAACCGCTGTCCTAACACTAACAAGACCTCCACTAAACCATATCACTAAGCTCTAAATCTAAACGTCTTTTAAAGACCTCCAGGAATGGTGACTGAACCACTTCCCTGGGCAGTCCGTTCCAATGCCTAACAACCCTTTCAGTAAAGAAGTTCTTCCTAATATCCAACCTAAACCTCCCCTGGCGCAACTTTAGCCCATTCCCCCTCGTCTGGTCACCAGGCACGTGGGAGAATAGACCAACCCCCACCTCTCTACAGCCTCCTTTAAGGTACCTGTAGAGAGCGATAAGGTCATCCCTGAGCCTCCTCTTCTCCAGGCTGAACAACCCCAGCTCCCTCAGCCACTCCTCGTAAGACTTGTTCTCCAGACCCCTCACCAGCTTTGTTGCCCTTCTCTGGACTCGCTCGAGCACCTCCATGTCCTTCTTGTAGCGAGGGGCCCAAAACTGAACACAGTACTCGAGGTGCGGCCTCACCAGAGCCGAGTACAGGGGGACAGTCACCTCCCTAGCCCTGCTGGCCATACTGCTGCTTATACAAGCCAGGATGCTGTTGGCCTTCTTGGCCACCTGAGCACACTGCTGGCTCATATTCAGCTGACTATCAACCAGTATTCCCAGGTCCTTCTCTGCCAGGCAGCTTTCCAACCACCCATCTCCCAGCCTGTAGCGCTGCTTGGGGTTGTCGTGCCCCAGGTGCAGGACCCGGCACTTGGCCTTGTTGAACTTCATACAGTTGACCTCAGCCCATCGGTCCAGCCTACCCAGATCCTCCTGCAGAGCCTTCCTTCCCTCGAGCAGGTCGACACACGCACCTAACTTGGTGTCATCTGCAAACTTACTGAGGGTGCACTCGATCCCCTCGTCCAGGTCATCAATAAAGGTATTAAAGAGGACCGGCCCCAGCACTGAGCCCTGGGGGACTCCACTAGTAACCGGCCTCCAACTGGATTTGACTCCATTCACCACAACTCTTTGGGCCCGGCCATCCAGCCAGTTTTTAACCCAACGAAGCGTACGCCAGTCCAAGCCACGAGCAGCCAGTTTCTCGAGGAGAATGTTGTGGGAAACGGTGTCAAAAGCCTTACTGGAGTCAAGGTAGATCACATCCACAGCCTTCCCCTCATCCATCAAGCGCGTCACTTGGTCATAGAAGGAGATCAGGTTCGTCAAGCAGGACCTACCTTTCATAAACCCATGCTGACTGGGCCTGATTGCCTGGTTGCCCTTCAAGTGCCGCAAATTGTCCAAATGTATTTTAGGAAGTCTCAAAAATACTGTGTTGCCAGGATCTGGATGAGTGTGTTGCAAAAGATAGTTTTATACTTGCTTTGATTCATAAGCATCTTCGAGTCACCGCTGTCAGAGATAAGGTACTAAGACGGACGGACCTCGGGTCTAACTCAGCAGCAGTTCTCATCTTCAGGGCTCCTGACATTACAGGTGATAAGTCTTGTTAAGTCTTGGGCTAGTTAGCTTCTTTGCTGTTGGCATATGTATACTTTTCTTTAAAAGGTTTTGAAAGATTTGGTTATGACTGAACACAAACATTTTTCAGCAACCAGAACTATTTTTCTTCTGATTTGCCTTACAAGGTAAAAACTATTTTAAGTGGGCTAGAGAGCTTCCTCACTGCTGAGACAATAAGTAATGAGTATCACACAAGATGAGCCATTGATCTCATCTTCAGAGAACAATTAATCTGTACTGCATCACCTACTGTTACCCATAACAATGAAAAATGTCTAAAGCTTTTTTGTGGGAAATACAGATTTCCCAGTTTTCAGGTGGATGAAGAGTTTAAAAACTCACAGTGAATAAAAGGAGAAAGACATCTTGTGTTCAGAGAAGTTATGGCCTTCTGCAAAGAGAAAATCTCTACAGGCAGGATATAATATAAGCAATTTAGGAATGATTTGAAATTTCTTTTTGAGTAGATGGGAAGTAAAATAGGTATGAGTAGGAGAGAACACAACACAACAAACAAAGCATTAAATAAGATTTTGCAAGGGGACAACCTTTTGTGTTGGAAGTTAGCCCTCTTTCCCCATGGAGATTCTGAGGCTCTGTTCTGGTGGTCTGTGCAGTAGAGACTGAGCTTTGGCAAGCTGAACAGCGCATGATGTCATTGGATGCATAACATATGCACTGAGAGCTAGTAAATGCTGTTCACACTGCAGTGCACTGCCAGATGTGTGTGCTGGAATGCAGTTTGAGAAATGGAAAAGTCATTTTTATAAAGACACTAAGAGATGAAATAAGAATGTCCTGTACTGGGCCTGGTCAGGTCACAGTGGCTGCCAAGTACAGATGCTCTCTGCAGGGTTTCTCACTCCTAAACCCCAGGTTTTTGCTCTCAAGAGCAGTCTGTTCAGAAGGCCTTATTCAGCACTTTTCTGTAGTTCAGAGATGAGCTCTGAGAATTTCCTGTTTTATCCAGAAAACAGAGTTTGCTAGTATGAATGATTTGCACCAGGTGAGAATCGAAGGTATCCATTCACTCCAGTTTTCACCTTTCTTTTACTGTCTGTTATGAATGGTTACAACTTTATTACATCAGAGGCTTCTGGTGCCAGCCACTCTTCTGTTTACTAATGCACAGATCTCTCTACAGATTAATGTGCTTCCAGGCATTATCTGAATGTCTTACTCAACAGTCCTTCACATGCAATGAAAGCAATGTTGGATTTGCATTTTTCTGTACTTCAGAGTGAAATTACAATTCTCTGCTAAATTTGAGGTCAACTATTTGTATTAAGCACAGTATATGTTACCTGGTCATCAGTTTATAGAAAGTTAAATTTAGCTTTGCTTCCCCTTCCCTTTGCACAGACTCAGAGGTTAAAGGAGGAGGGGAGCTGCTGGAAGGCAGCAAGAGGAGAACGCCTACAGAAAGTCAGGAATTCCTTATCCAAATGGGACTGACAGAGAGTACATTTCAAGCTTAGGAGGTTTCTTCTGTTCTATTTGTGTTATTTTTTGACGTTTACTGATGATTTTTCAGGCTGAAATGGTTATTGCTAGCTAATGGTATTGTGATCTGGCTGATTTGTATGCAGGAGTACAAACAACAAGTCTCCTATAAGAGTTGTACAGATAACCTGCCACTATGGAATATGTGGAACTGAGCCATTTTTGAAAGGTTCGTTTAAGATGTACTCTGATCATTTCCTCAGAGGAATGTTAAGTCTGTGTCTTGGTGGGAGATTCATGTTTTATACTTCTTGAGTAGAAGTCATTCTTCTGCTTAGTTTTGAGACTGTACTCTGAAAAGGATCTGCTTACTTCTGTTTGGGATACGTAGGTGTTTTTGCCATGCTGTCAGCAGTATGTGTTGGCACGTCTTGTGCTTGACAACTAAGGAGGCAAATTATGTTCTGTGCAGCTTTAATAAGGAATAGCACAGTCCTGTAAATACCACTGTGCTTGGATAGACACAACAAATACTCCCAGACCTCAGACAGCAAGGCATAACCTTTTAACAAGTATTAGCAGAAAGGACTCGTCTTTCCCATACACAAGATACACAATTTGCTATATTCTCAATCTGTAGAAGGAAGATCTATTAGAGGTGTTTCCAGACTGATTGGACTGATATTGTCTGTTCCGTTAAAAGGATTCAAACCAAGGTAACTGGCTGGCTTAATAGGCCAGGCTATCAGATTTACAGAACAACTTGTCTAATCTAGTATGTGGTTCCTGTAGCAGCTCAACTCAGTTCAGTTCAGCAGCTGGAACACCTGGTTTTTGTTTGTTGTTTTTGTTGTTGTTTGTTTTTTAATTGAGGCTGTAATGATTTGGAACAATTTGTTGTAAAACTTCTTTAGCTTTAGAACTTTAAAGTCATGCTTACTAGGCCCAAGCCTTTACACACCTTAATTAGAAGGGATTTTTAATCAGAAGGTTAACAGTAAATTTATCTTAAGTGGTAGGTATAAGTTTATTGGCAGCACTTTACCTAAATTATGATACTCACAGAATGGCAATTGGGTAGCAAGATGGAAAACTGACGTTCATTCCAGGTAGTTTCTGAAAGCCTGCTATGTTGTCATGTAGACCAGAGTAAAAATATGTGACCACGCAAAGCAACTATTATCAAACCAATTTCTCTTTTGTCTTTCACTGCCTCTATATAGAGCACATACAAAAAGACATCCTATGCAAAAGTGAAATTTGAGATCTATAGAATTTTCTCTATCTCTCCTAGATCTTAATAGTTTGAGAAGACTTTAGTTAATTCTTGCCCTTTCTTATATTTGCTTACACTAGTCAGGTAATTCATTCTTGTACGTGCATTTTTAATACTTCTTGCACATGTTCAATAGCTGCGGTCGGAGGTATTGCCTATCAAAGTTACTTGCCAAGGTCTCTTTTCCGTATATTACATTTTCAATTCTAAGTGTGTTTTCTATGCTACCTCTGGATTATCATTAACTTGCTGTTGTAGTGCTTGGAAACGAGTGCAGTAGGTGAGCACTTCGCGATAGTGAAGCTGCCTTATAGCCAGAATACAGTATTAACTAATTTACATATCTCTAGAAAAGACATTTTTCAGAAGCCAAGAATGACCAAGAAAGCCATTACATTATTTCCTTTTGCATTCATTTATACTCTTTTTCATTTGCTCATACTGACTTTGGTCAGCAATTGTTTGTACTGAATAAAGCCTTGATTTCTGTGCATACTAATGCTGGAGTCATATGAGCCTGCAATAACATGTCAATCAAACAGTTACCTCTATCAAATTGTATCGTTTTGAGGATTAAAGAAAGGAAGCTGTATAAGAAATTTTGCCATTAATGTGCTTTCTGAAAGCTAGAAGGAAATATGGCCGTGTTTTCCATCACTGATGTGCTATTTAAAAAAAATATATATATATATATATATATATATATATATATATTCGTCTTGAGTTAGGCATAGATTTACAAAGCTTGAGAGCATAAATGAGATTTTATTTTTTTTTGATCGCCAGACTTACTTTAAAGGTCAGTTTATAAATTTAAAATTTAGCAAGTATAAGAAATTATTGATCCATTCAAGTCTAGTGACTGAGCTTTACTTGTAGTAGCATGGTTTGAAAAGACCACATCCAACTATCGATCTGTATTACAATGTGCATCATATTATCATGGTACAAACTCTGATTTGTTTTAATGTACAGATTAAAAGAAAAGTTTCAGGTTGGCTGAATGTCTGAGGGAATTGGTAATGTGTTATACAGATTTAGACTCACTAGCTTGGGACTGTGTAAGTTTGTGAAAAATTGCTAGTTGCTCAGTAGAATGGAATTGCTTGTTAGTTCTTATGATGTTTAGATGAGAGTGACTGTGTCTTTAATTGGCATTAAGCATTTCTGGCTGATAGTCAAAGCAGAGGCTGTACATGGAATGGGTTGTGGAGCCTGGGCTCTGAATTCTGCTGTGGCTGCAAGTAGTAGTCTTTATTCTGAGGATTTCAGACATGTCTGCACAGATGCTATGGGGAATCATATAACAATACTTGCTCTCTTCTATTTGCTCTGTGCATGTGTGAAGAACCCCTGTTTCAGGGGCATCAACTGATAATACCACTTTTTTTTTTAATCGGAAAACGTGTGTTGGAGAAACGGGGAGGTAAAAATGAGTGCACGTGACTCTTCAAGAGTGAGTTTGTGCTTTTGAGTCTGCAATGGGATCGCCTGTTAAAATAAATATTTAGTAAGAAAAGAGACTGATTGCAAAAATAGTTGTAAACTTTGGTTTACATAATCTTTTTATTGTGTGGTCTAAATATTTTTTTCTTTAAAATGTATTTAAAATTAATCTTTTTGACATCAGTAACCACTTATATAGATGCAACTTGATTATTTTCTTATTTTTATTTCTTGCAAATAGCTTGCCCCATGCTGTTCCTACCAAGCTTGGGTGGAAATTGCTGCATGGTTGGCTCCTTCTGTTCCTTCATGCAGAAAACTGTTGATACCTCTCTCTAAGTCTCATGTTCTTTCACTGTTGGATGCTTGAACATGAAATATTAAGTGAAACACTAAAGTTCTTACGTATTTTTAGGCTGCAGCCTTGTTTGTGCTACAATTTACCTAGTTATTCTTAAATGCTCTCACAACTTTATGCTGAAAAACGACATTGCAAGTCAGGTTCTGAATACATGTTCTGTGATGTAGCATGCTGGCCTGTCCATTTTACAGCAAAACTAATTGCATCTTGACGTGGTCACTGGCTATTTAGGTTCTTGTTTTGATGAGCTCTTCTAAGCTTATGGTGAAAAGTAGTGAAGTTACATAAAAACACATCAGAAACACTTCATCATGATGGTGAATGCAGTAGACTACACCTATATTTACTCATCCGATAGAAATATTCCTTCTGGAAAGAATGGGCTCTGTGAGAGTTGGGATGCACTGCACCCCATAGGGTTAGACGGGTTTGCTCGCTGTAGACACTGTGAAAATGTCTGGGCTGACAGTAGTGTCAGTAATGAGGACAGTATGAGTTAAACCTCCATTTGGATATACTTCTCCAGCAGCAAGAATTTTATGTATAGACCCTCAGAGTGCAAGTTGTCCCCGCTCCAGCGATTTCAGCGATGCTGTATAGTTTTATAGCACATGAAGATTGTTTCTTATAAAATTATCTCAGACGTGACAATGAAGTTATTTTTAACATAACTGTAGCCTAAAGAAATAACTGCTCTTTGAACATCCATTTAAAGATTTCTGATTTTTTTTTGAGCTTGTTGGCTGTCTGAAGAAATCTGTAGAAACTGTCACTGTACAGAAGGTAAGTTTATTCCTTTCTTCCTTTCTCATAGTGCTGTAGCATAGAAAAGGGCTGCTGTATAGCTTCAACACTCTATGGTTTGGTGAAAAGATGATACTGAATGTGGATGAATTGTGTCACATATCTTATTCATGTATTCCCAACTGAAAATGTGAACAGACACAAATGAAATTCCTCTTCCACATTTTACAAGAAAGTTCAGCAGCAGAACTGTCTGTCATTGTAAATCAGTAGGAGAAGACTCCTTAGAGAGTTATAAGTGCTGTTTCTGACTGTTACAGGATCTTTTCTTGAAAATCTCAGGGCTCAGGAGTAAGATAGGTGTTGTAACATACTTCCATTTCCACTGTGTAGAAGAGAATTTTTGAATTGACAAAACAGATCCTTTACAATACAATAGTTTTATTATGTAGCCTTTTCAGAGGAAAATAAAAAAGAATTTTGTGTTGCATTTCTCTAAAGTTCTGTGTCCTGAAGGGCAGGATGAACTATGCAGCATCACAAAACTCTGTAACTTCCTCCCCCTGTAAGCTCCAGAAAAGGTATTTGTTAAAGCAGTTTGTGTTGGACTTTGTACGCTTAGGAAATTAACCATATCTTAGGCAATATTTGACGTACATAGCCATGAGATAGGTTGCTTCGCAAACTGTTTGGCCCTGTCTGCTTCAGACTTCTTTGTCCTTTCCCTCAGTGGCAAACATTTTGAACATATTTCTTCAGGAAGCCTTATTGAAACATCTACCCACAAAAGAGATGGTCTCTGAGTAGGTTGAGGCTTGATACTTAATTTTCTTCAGAAGCATATAAAAGGCTGAACTTGTGGAGCTCTAGTGAAGAAATACAGTTTTGTTTGACCTTGCCTCTTGTGGCTCCTGGTAAATTAGATGATTCATTTCACTATGCAGCTAGTTGCGTTTTTTAAAGGGAATTAATTACTGCAGTTATTCTTTCTCCATCCACCTTTATTTTCGTGACTATTCTCTTTAAATGATCCCTTCATTTTCCTTTCTAGCTTTTCATAATTCATGACCTTATTAAAACTTCCTCTGTTCTAAAACACTGATTAGTGAACACAGTATTTTTGCAGTTCTGTAATGTCGCTTCTTTTTGTATAATTATCTTTGTCTTGCTCAGTAACATGCTAAGATTCTTCCTACTAGCAAAGGAATTCCCCAAGTTCATTCTTCTTTCCTATAGTGTTGTTTTTCCCTCGTCTCCCAAGGTGTGTTAGCATTGCACAATATTTGGGGTTATATGCTGGCAATTTGGCTCATTTAATTCATTTTGTTTTTCAGTTTCTTCTTGTCATTTTCAGATATGTCTGGAATGCACCCCTTTGGGAGCAGTGTCTATGCAAGCATATGATTTCAAACTATAATTAAAAATGTTCACACTTGGAACATGGCTAGGGGTTGGGTAGTTGTTTTCATTCTTCTAGAATATTTGTGGATCTGTATTTCTACAGTGCTGGTGTTTCTTTGAAGGTACAACAGCTGTCTGCTTTCCTGTTTGGTGTTTTTTCATATTCAGGCACAGAGTTCCTTCATTTTTACACAAACCCTTTTTTAAATCTCTTCCTCTTCTAGCAAATGTTTGTCTCAGAACTTTAGTCCAAGCATCATCATACAGTGAAGAGTAAGATGATTATCAATCTCACTACTCTCTGCGTATAAACAAACTTAAGTTGCAGCTGGATTCCCTGGAAAGAATTAACACAAATATGTTTAAGTTGTACTACAAGAAGCAGGCAAAAGGGGTTCATTAGGATCGTGGGAAATAAAAGCAATAATTTATATCACTTGTTGATCAACAGAAGAATAACAGCAGAAAGTTGACTTATGCAAAAGAGATCATGGCTTCTCTAAACTTTAAAGCTTACCTTTTTTTTAATTAATTTTTTATTTTTTACCTTTTTTTGTCAACCTTGAAGATGAAATTGTTGCATTTTTGGTAACTGAAGACCTATTCATTCTTAGATATGCAAGGTAGCAGGGTGGGGTTATATTGCAGCTGGACTAATGTGACCTTGTCCATAGAAGTTCCCCTGCCTCTTTTAATTTTCCTCTCTACTTCATTATTTCCTCATGGATGACTTTATGCTAATTTGTTCGTACATAATCTCTGTACACTGACCATTTCGAAAAATGTGTTTTTTCTGAACTTCCATCTGGCAAAGACAAAAAGTATATACTGTTGTTTTCTCCAGGGTAGATGCTAGAGCAGCCCAGAATCATGACATGAAGATATCTTAATTTAAAGGGGCTTCATTAAGTGTCATATTTGTTGAATGCAAAAATGCAATCAGAATACGATTTATTTTTAGTACAGGGCAGGATAACAGGCACGTATGATGTAAATTGTAGCAGAGGAAAAACAAACTCGGGACAGGAATTAATTTATTGAAGTAACACCTAACTTGAATGTGCCCTGACTGGTAAGCACTAAGTGGCATAAATAAAAGAAGGTCATAGCCATTACCCCCTTTGTCTAACTCTGCCATGGGGTCACATTGCATCATGTGCTGTATACCCTCAGAAGCACAGACTCCGAATCTTCTGAATCGGTTGGCAAACTCTGTTTTTATTCAGGTTACGACAGCATTTTAGGTAGAACATGTGCTGTAATCTGTGTGGGTTTACATGTATCCCATTTTCTGCTATTCAGCTGTTCATTGTAAAGCTGTCATGTGCCATCACTGGATAGGACTGAAGTTTTCATGACTTTATTTATGGTTTAAGCAGAAGCGGTATCCCTCCAGGCACTGTCTAGGGATGAGCCTACTGTTTATGCGTGACACCTGTATTCCTGTGATTCCTATTGTTTGTGTGACATCTGTGTTCCTGTGATTCGGGCAGTGCTGCCAGCAGGTCCCCCTGCTCAGCGCTGGTGAGGCCATGCCTGGAGTGCTGGGACCAGTCCTAGGCTCCCCTGTACAGGAGGTGGGCATATTGCACAGAGTCCAGCGAAGGGCCATGAAGATCACGGAGGGGCTGGAACATCTCTCCTGTGAGAGAAGGCTGAGAGAGCTGGGACTCCTCCGCCTGGGCAAGAGAAGGTTCAGGGGGATCTCATCCGTGTCAATAAATGCATGAAGGGAAGGTGCAAAGAGGAACAAGCCAGGCTCTTATCAGTGGTGCTCAGTGCCAGGACAAGAGGCAACGGGAATGAGCTGAAACACAGGAGGTTCCCTCTGGCATCAGGAAGCCCTTTTTTTCTGAAAGGGTGACTAAGCACTGGCACAAGTTGCCCAGAGAGGTTGTGGAGTCTCCGTCTGCGGAGATACTCAAAAGTTGCCTGGGACATATTCCTGGGCAACTGGCTGTTGATAGCCCTGCTTGAGCAGGGGTTGGAGCAGATGAGCTCCAGAGGTGTCTTCCAACCTCAGACATTCAGTGATTCTGTGGTTTGCTTATCGACAAACTGGAGCCTCCAGGGTTCCCACAAAGTGATCCAGGTGCTAAAGGAGAGTATGCTTTTCTGGTTTAGCCGTGTCTGTTTTCATTCTAAAATTTGTATTTTTCAATAAACGGTAATGGTTTAAACTGCAGATGGCTAAAATGCACGTCCTGTAGTATGGTTGGGGTTGCCTGGCAACGAGAGAGAGCAGCTTCTGCATGCAGGAACAAAACCGTCCTCTCTGAAATCACTAGCATGCGAAATGGGAGCGTTTCCTCACAGAACTGCAGCATTTGGGAACAATTCTTGGAGATGTAAGGGAATATTGTGAATATTGGAACATGGAACAAAATTGTGGTTGTCTTTGAATTCAGCTACTTAAATTCAAAAATATTTATTTCTAAATTCCCCATGCGTGAGGCCTTCCTCTCCTCGACCTGACAGCACTTCCTGTGAATTCGCTGATCTAATCCTTGCTGATGGCTGCACAGCATTGTTGCCAGTCCTTTGGGTCCATCAGCACTGGCTGACGAGGCATTGTGGAGTGCTGTGAAGCACAGGTGCGTGGACATGCCACACCCGTGCACAGACAGGCAAACATGCCCATGCGTTCGCCTGGTCTCTCTTGCTCTGACGTGCTTGTTTTCTTTCCCATGTGTGCTCTTCCCCTCTGTCTATTCCTCCTCCTCCTTCTCCTCCTTCCCCCTGCCCTGCAGCCCGCAGCCCCTTTGGAGAACTAGAGCGTAAGTTGAAATTTTTCTTTGGTGTTTTTATTTATTTAATCACCTTAATTTGTACAAAAGGAGAATCCCATAAAACTGAACTTCATAGGGACAGGACGCTTCTGCTTTTCCAGTGCAGGAAAGCTACTCCTGCCTGTGTCCGCTCTGAAACAGCACTGCAGATTAAACCGGAAGCCTCATCTGAATGAGGTCAAGCTGTATTTGTAAAGTTTTTTGATCAAATTAGCAGTGTTGCTAAAGAAACAGCAAACTTCCTTGACATCTGTTTTTTATTACCATTCTCCTCCTCTTAGGTGTTTATTTTTAATTTCTGTGCTCAAAGCCACTTGACAGCTAGAATCCAGGTCTGCTAGAACCAGCTAGAATCAGGGTCTGCAGCTTGCAGGTGTCAGGAAAAAAAAAACTGAAGTCAGCAAGGTGTTTACAAGAACCTCGGTTTTAAGGGCAGAAAGGCAAAAGCTCTTAACACTGGCTAGTTCTTTTCACCTGCAATTTGGTCAGATGGTCCATGTGTCTCTAGCATTAGAAAATACGCACTCGGGAAATGTGAGGGAAGAGGAACCTAAATTGATTACAAGTCTTAAAGCATCCTAATAAATAATGATATGAGGCGAGAAAGCAGTTCAAAGGTTTAAGGGAAAACAGTTGTTTTTACTACAATGAACAGTGATAAACATTTCCATCAGCTTATGTTCTAAGGAAAAAGATGAGCAAGGAAAAAGGTGGAGTGAGATGGTCCTGCTGGGATGAATGTAAAGTCTGGGCTCCCTGGATTTTGCCCTTGCTTAGGAAGAATCTAAATGCTACAACTTCAGTCATGGAATTTACTACTTTGATATTAACTACTTGGCTGGAGTTACAGCAATGACTTAGTGTGAATCCACTTCAGTTACTGGGTGTTGGCATGTGTAAGGCCATCCTGCCCTAGTTTTCATCAATACCTTTTGAGTATATCCAGATAATGCTTTCCTTCCTCTAATGTCCCTTCCTGGCGCTCTGTGTAGTAATGTGGATTCTTTAGAAAAAGTACTATTATGAAAGACTAGGAAGGTGCCTCTTGTACAATTTGTTTTATCGCTAATAAATAATATATGCCATGTAAAATAAGGCACAGTTTCAGTGCTCTGATGTAGAAGGGAGTTCTCTTCAACATAAAGCTACGTTCTTTTGGAATCTGCAAAAGTATCCTTGAGGAGGTGGTAACTTAGCCTTTCCTTTGTAAGATGCCAAACTCTGCATGCAATAGGTGTGACAGATGCAGTTCATCAGAGATGGGCAGATCAGGTGCCCTGTTGTTGTGATATGAAGCAAGTGCTAGATAGCTACAGGTGATTTATTTTGCTCCTTGAATTTCTCACTTGAGACAGCAGATGGTAATGGAAGGCAGCAAGGGAGGATTTGTAGAAGTCCTTTCTCCAAGAGAGGTCAGATAGCAAAGAGGATATATTTGGTAAATCTTTTGCCCCCCCCCCCCCCCCCCCGGTATTACTTTGACCCACATCTTGATCAAATTATAGTTGTCTCCATAGCAGCAGTACTTGTGCTTGCTATGGAAAGAAGGAAGGGGAAGTCATAATTAAAAACAGGTCCCAAATGTGTGTGGATTTTTTTTCTGGTCAGAATCATACAATGACACAGCTGAAGCTTCTTTGGCCAGTAACAGTCACAATTAACAGATAGAAAGCAACCACCTTCCTTGGTAAGATATAGTTAAAATTTAGAATATATTCCCTACCCAATGAACTATAGAAATACATGTTTTTCCATGAGACTATCACATAAATATTTTACCAGCACATCATTACATTTAAATAATGCATCTCTTTTGATGAAAACAGCAGTAGCCAGCAAATTTCTATTTGTGACTGAAACCTTCATCCTTAAGCTTCTTGATCTGGAATTTCCTCAGTAAATAATTAGCTTTTCCCATGCAAATAAAGATGGATTTGTCCCCCCGTATTTATTTCTGAATATTTTAAATTTCAGCATAAATGTGTGCTTCTGAAGAATCAGGGTGCCATACCATGGGAGTTTAGTTATTTCTCCATGTTTTGTTGCTCTTTGTCCTTGCTACAGATGAGTTTGAATGGTTATTCTGTTAATAAGAGGCTCACCCTGGTGTAAGCAGAACTCTTTCTAGTTCCTCGTGTGGAAACCTGTAAATTATTTGTTTTCTATATGCATAGTCTTTGTTGAGGTGTTGGGCACTGAGTGTGCTGGGCTTGCTTGGGATGGTGTTGATTTTCTTCATAGCAGATCATACAGTGCTTTGTTTTAGATCTGTGACCAAAATAGTGTTGATAACACATCAGTGTTTTAGCTATTGCTGAACCATAGCTACACAGCATCAAGGCCTTCTGTTCCCCAATCTGTGATAATGTTCATTTCCTTGCAGCTTCTCTATCTATTATGTATAGATATGCATGCATAAATACTTTCACGACGGAGATGCCAGAAGAGTCTCTTGCTATGCTGTGAAAGGGAAGATGATGAAACAGGGCAGTATGCTGTTCTCTTTTCTGTGATACAAGGCATGGAATAGGGCTCTCATTTGTAATTCTAAAAGGTGTCGTAAAGTGTGTAGTCCCATTTGTTTCACAAGGGATAAAAGGGATGGAGTTTTATCGCAAGACTTGGTCCATTAAAAGACAGCTGCCTAATTCGGGGGCAGAAGCCCCAAATGAGATGGAAAATAGACACATGCATTTGCGTATGGCCTGTAAGAATAAGTTGTGTTTTTTTTTAATGCATATACATGTCTTGTTCATTTCTGCACTGCAAGCAAATTTTTGGTTGGAACTCTTGCTACCTCTTCTGTTTCTGCTTGTCAATGATCTGTGTTGGGCAAATAACGTTCTAAACTAGACCTACTTTATGAAGAAAATACTTTAAAAAGTGTGTCTAGAAGTCTGGGTGATGAGTAACAAGAAAAGAAACAGACCATTCCATGTCCCTTGTTCCCTGTGACTAGCATGGAAGAGAGATCTGTGCAAAAGTCCATTCCCTACAGGCTCTAGTTCAGGTACCAGCACTTGAGAGGGGATTCTGTTTCATAACAAGATTAGCCTTAATCTTGTATTGATATATTTGATCATTTCAGGGTACCAATGAATAACTTGTAATTAGTGACAGGCACCTGCAGCCCCCAGAAAATTCTGCTTGGATGGCCAGCTCCCTCCCTTGCCCCTCCAGCTTAATGAATCCACTTGCCAATAATAAATAGAATTCTGTAGACTTTTTCCTTATCTTTGGTTCATTTCAATTCATTCAATTAAGCAACCAGTTTTTCCTCAGCTTCCTTCCTGTGGAAGGAAAATTCCAGTGGAATTTTCCAGATAAGCATATCCTTATTTCTCAAAGCCTTGTCCTTGATTTTTTAGCCTGGAGTGTACCCCTGTGAAAAGAGCTTTTTCTGCCTGGCTAAACAAAGTGTTTTCCAAAGTGATTTGCAGTCTTTTGAAGAGCGTCAGCTGCTGAGATACAAACCCCAGGTAACCTAATAATGAAAATGATCCATGCTACTGCTATACAGTGTAGAACAATCAGTCAATCTTTATTATCAAAAGAACAGGGCCAAATGCTATAGGCCAGTAGCAAAATGCAACAGAAACAAAATGTAGATGGACCAGAAGAAGATAAAGAAAGCATGATGTGCAAAAATGTTGTAGAAGCTTGTATTGCTTTCCCAGCCTACTGTATTCTTGTGCTTTTCTGTGCACTGTCATATGTACTATGATAATGCTAACTGACCCCAGCACCTTTAGCTGAAGTTCATTACATCTTTCTTATATAAAGAAAGTAATTGGAGACTGAGACCAAAGCACCTTTAGTGCAGAGGCTGGAAATAAATTTTGATTGTCAATTGCATAAGAATTTGCCATAAATTAATGTCTAAACATGAGTTAGCACTTACTGATTTCTGGTACTCCAGAGAAGTGAGATTCTTTTCAGAGCTCCAGTACAGTTATTGCTACGCTTTGAGTTGCCTTCTTACTAATTCCTAGACTTGGAGATGCCTAGAAGGATTTTCTGAAATACTTTTTCTCTGTTGTAGTCCACACTTGTTTGGCAGCCGTAGTAGCTCAGATCAAGTGTGGTGTATCTGTCTTCAAACAAATGCAAGATACGGTATGTGTGTTCAGTGTGCTGGTTTGGGGCAGGCTATGTGATGGAAACAGAATCATCGTAATGAATTGAAAGCCGCTTTAATAAATTTGTAAATAAAATGATTTTATTATGCTTCATGAATTTGCCTAGGGATCTGTCCGTTAGGAGCCTGATCTACATCCCTCTTGCTGTGTTGGTGTCTTGTTAACTGTTAAAATGCAGGCATCTTTCAGACTTTGTAAGATCAAGTTGTTACTCTAAATCTTTATGAACCTGCTGAGTACTGTCTGACTTACCTGCTTGCTAAACTGTAGAATGACTCTGTAGAGTAGAATGAGTTGAATTCTCATACACTTCAGTTAGTCTAACTTGCAGTCTGATCACCAAACCATCTGCAACAGGATTTTTTTCTACTTGAGGTATCTGTGGTTGCTTCTTGGTGATGCAGTTCTCTTGACTAAAGGGAATTTCAAGGTGAAGCAATGATATTAGAACTCAGAAGTTAATAAAAATGAATGGTTGTGCAAGGAAGGAGATAGTACATCAAATAGTTATAGGCTCTTGAAACAGATAATTTGAAGAAGACACTTTCATTTTTTCTTTGATTTGTAAGAATGACATTTAATATCAGGTATTTCTTAATTACACACAGATTTCTTCTAAGTTATTCAGCATCCTTAGGAGAAGAGGGACAGGTATTTGGTGCAATATACTGGACTGTCATCTCCACAGTCCCAATTTTATAAATGCCAGTAAATCAGGGAAAGGGAACAAAAGAAAAGTATTGGTGTAGTTAATCATTTTACTAGCAGACTTTGTGCTGACCAGCCAAAATGCTGACTATTATTCACTTACGAATATTGGAAGGGATAAAATATGTTTATTCATTACTGATGTATGTTTGGAAGAGAAAACTCTGCTGATTCCAGAGGTATGGTCCATTCACTCAGAATGAATTCACAATACTGTTTCTTATTGAGAAGATATACAGAGCCTGTCATAGGTTACTGACATATGAGGCATAGTCCTATACAGGGAATGATGGCACATGGCTCTCTACACACAAGCAGTATTTTGAGCCAAGGATGACAGGGAGGGGGAAGCTGATTGTTACTTTTCAGCCACTTCACTGTTAATGAACTGAGAGGCGTTTAACTGTGATGGACCAACATTATCTTCCACTTTGTGTTCATATTCATGCACGTGTCCAATGATTGAGACTGAACTTTACAAAGCCCTAGTACTTGAATTTTCTTGGCTTTGCCGATTACTGGAGAAAATGAATCAATTCACTTTGAAATGGATGTGAGAATTTCCTTCTGGTGATGGAGATGAAAGCTGCCAATGTAAGAGAATGATTTCAACATTTTCTGGCATTTGAATGACTACATACTGAGTAGCTTCCAAGCTCGGAAGAGAATCAGAGACTTTTTCTTTTTTTAAAAAAAAAACACAGTGTTTTCTTTAATTTTAAAGAATTCAGATAACTCTGACTTTGAAAGAGTGAATAATGTTTACCATTTCCTTCAGATACCAGGCATTTATAGTGCCTTTATTGTGGATATGTTCTATGGCTTTGAAAATAGTGTCAACGGTATTTTTTTTTCTAAAGCAGGAAAAAAATATAGCTGAAATGCCAATCACTGGAGGAGTAAGAATTAAGATTAAGAGTCAACCAGCTTGCTCCCTTCTGTGACAAGTTTGTATGCACAGCTCCTGCTTTCCTTCCTGGTAATTATCTTTACTCAGGAGGAATTTCAGAAACCTCCTGTTGATCGTGTCAAAACAATACATTTTGCAATCTGTTCATGAATTAAATTAAGCTTCTTTCTGACAGCATCAACGGTAAATGACACCGTCTGATTCTGAGCACTTACTTTCTTTACTGAAATATTAATTTTGCCATTTATAGAACTCTTCAAAAGTGTCAGAGGGACTACGGCCTCCTTCAGCTGGGAGGCGCGGGAGGCGAGCTGGCTCTGGCCTCCGGCCCCTGAGCCGGCTGCCCGGGGGCGCCCCGCGGCGCCGCCCCCTCCCGCGCTCCTGGCTGCTGCCGGGTTCCGGCAGCTCTCGGACCAGCGACTGCGTGAGCCGGAGGTCAGCGTCCGCGTGCCCAAGGGCTCCTGTTCGAACAACAGAGCGCTGACAGCGCTTGGGTCGTTCTGAACTTAGGGGCGTGTTTTGCCTCGTCTGTGTGCTGTGCCGCGAGGGCCGTGCCGCAGTTCTGCGCGGGCTGAAGGCGCAGCCTTTGTTTCGGAGCGGCCGCCTGAGCCGCGCGTGCCTCCTGCCCCCGCCGGGAGGGCGGTGGCGCGCAGCCCTGCAGTTTACCTCTGCCCTTGGCAGTTCTGCGATTCTGTTCTCCCAGCTGCTGGAGCTCCGGCGGTCCGAGCCCAGCGGTCTTGCAGCGGGTCAGTGCCTCGCTGCCCCCCCGCCCGTCCGCTGCAGCCCCCTGCTGCCGGCACCAGCGGGGCAGGGCGCGGAGCCGCGGGGGATGGCCGCGAGGTGATCGCCCCGCGGTTCTGCCGAGTGCCGCCACCGCCTCTATCGCCTTCGTTTGTCGTCGCTTCCTTTCCAGAGAATTCCAAATTCCAGAAATAATTCCGCGGCAGCCTCCAGATAATTCCCAAGTGTAATTACCGGACCAGCTCCGCGGCTGTGCGCGGGCCCGGGCCGCGGCGCCGCCCCGTGGGAGGTGGGGGGCGGGGGCGGGCCCGGGGGGCGGGGCGGGGGGGCTCCGCCGTCGCCCGCGCCCCTCTCCGCCCCCGTGCGCGGCGGGGCGGTGGGCGGCGCCGGGCCGGGCCGGGGTCTGGCCCCACACGCGGCGCTGGGCGGCCGCGCGCTGCGCGCGGGCGCTGCGGGTCCGCGCGGGCCGCGGGCGTGAGCGGTGCCGGCGGGGCCGGCCGAGGAGAGCCCCGCTCCCATGGCCCGCGCGGCGGGGCCGGCTCCTCTCCCGCGGGCGGCGCGGGCCGGGCGGCGGGGCCGGGCAGCATGAGCGGGGGCTGCGGCCCCGCTGCGCTCGCCGCCGGCGCCCGAGCGCGACCTTGATGCTCTCCGTCCCCGCTCTACAAATATGATGAAATGGCAGCCCCGGAAGAAGGTGGGTGGCGAAGCGGCTCCCCTGGGGGGTGCCCCGCGACGGAGCCGGCCCCGGGATCGGTGCCGGCTGGGCCGCGCTCCCCCCTGCCCCTGCCCGCCGGCTGCTGCCGCCCCGCCCCTCCCCGCCCCGCCCCGGGGCCGCCGCCTCGGGCCCGCTCGCCCCGCGCCCGCGGAGCGCCCCGCGTGGGCCGTTCCCTAATATGGCTTCCTCGCAGCGGGGCCGGGCAGCGGCCGTGCCACGGCGCGGGTGGCGCTCCGGGAGGGGCCGCCCCGCTCCGAGCGGCGCCGTCGTTGCGGGCGGCGGCGGCTGCGGGCGGCCCGTGGGACGGGGCTGCTCGCTGCGGGCCGGGCCGCAGCGCCACGGCCGCGCGGCGGCTCCGGCGGCTCGGTGCGGAGCGGGACGTTTTCTCTAGCGCGCTTGGCAGCGCTTTTTATTGACGTTCTCTTAAGGGGAAACCTCGCAAACTGGGTGCGCTGTGCTGCGCCTCCTCAGCAGTGACCCCCTGCTCCCGGCAGCTGTGGGCTGTTACACGTTTTCTGGTGTGGTTTTTCGTTTGTTTGTTTGGAAAAACCTGCTCGAACCAGCAGGGCTCCTTCTGTCTTTGTAGCATGATGTGTGATACTGTGTTTTACATCAGGGAAGAAATAGAAATCATATGTGAAATGCATGAGAGCGTCTCTCGCTCTGAGCGGTAGACACTGCAATAAGCGGTGCTCCAGAAAGTCCCGACCAGAGGGTGCACTGCCGCCGCATCTCCAAGGAACCTGTCAAGCTTAGTGTCGCTGATCCCTCATCTCTTCTCAGCTTTTCTGAAGCTGTTCCTTTAATCGTTTTCAAGCAGGCAGTTACTTACAGCGAGGGGAGTTCTTATTTCAAGTCGTTGTATCTTCAGCAGAATAAAGAGATGATGGGCAAGCTCCATGGGAGTTTCTGTATGTTTTCCAAGCTTCTCTGTGTCTTCTTTCAAATTCCTTTTAAAATGTCTACAAACTATGGATTTTTAAATGTCTGTTTTTACTATTTTCAACTGAATGTGCAGTCACTCCTGTGGTTATGGCCATGGAAACCCCTCTAGGCCATGGTTACAGCAGTATCGGCTGAACCGCTGAAATATTATTCTTGGCTGCTGGCTGGACTCCTTGACTCTGGAAGATTCCGTTTCAAGTGTCAGGATTCACTCTGCAGTGCTGGCTCACCCGTTGTGCTTAAATCACAATGTCAGATGTTATTTTTTTTCCTCTGCATTATTGTTTGTGTCCAGATAATGTTGATTTTAGGCAACCCAGTTTGCTTGTGTGGAGGTTACTGGAGACAGCTTAATTCATCTCAACTATGAAACATCTTACTAGTCTGAGTAAAAACTGATTCCTATTCATGCTGTGATGTGATGGAAACTATGTTCGTGTTGGAATAGGTTCTGTTTTCAGCTGTAGTACTGTACCAATAAAATCTCGGCAGAGATCGAGTTTATTTTGTCGTTGTTGCCAGCATACTCACGTGAGTGTAGCCAGGATTTCTGCTGGCCTGGCCTGAGTGCCTTTGTAGTGTTGCAGTCATGTGCTTTACAGAGCAGTTTCAAGAAAATGACTCATACAAACCACTCAGGAATGGCACTGCTGTTCCATTTGTTAATAGGAAGATCGATGCAGTTTTCACAAAACGAGAAGGCAAGTTTAGCAGCTAGTGTTCCTGTAGCCCTTGGTTGTTTATAGCTGCTGGTCATTTCTGATTAACAGTTTTCCTGCCTTTCACTGTTAAAATATCCGAAAATGAGAGCTGTAAATGTAAAAGCTGTGCGTGTGTACTGCTGTACTAAATTAGGAGTCTTGTTTGCTTTATTAGGTTTGTACTCATGTTCTTTTGCTTTCCCCCCCCTTATTTTTTCATGAAACGTTTAAGGTGTTTTGTTCATTGAGGAGTTATTGCTTTTACAGCCATTAAACTGTGCAGCATAGGGATTGAATGCAGTTTATTCACCCTGTGTGTAAACCTAGATGAAATTCCTTTGTTTGGTGGTACTGATAACCAGCTATCACCCGTGGTGCACAAGGCATTATGTGGCCTTCGGCTGATGTGGGGGGAGATTTTGTGTGTGATTAAAATATTGTTTTGTCATAACCCATGTACGTTTTTTGACATTTAGAACATTATTATAGTTTGCTAATTTTTTCCCTGTGCATCAGAATTAATAAAGAGTCTTCCTGTGGACTTTCGCCACTTGCCTCTGACTCCATTTCCCTTCAGGTCTCCCCTTACCTGACAGTGGCATCTCCATCTAGCCGGGGCCAATTTGGAGCGAGGTTGGTGCTGATTGCCTGGGCAACACTGCTGCTGGAATGCATTTCTCTGGCAAATGGTCAGCGGGCCCAAAAACTGCTAGAGCTGGGGTGGGGGAACAGATGGGGGGGGGTTGCCAGTGCACTGTATAAGAATGGCACGTACAAACTCAAAAAACAACAGGAAAGAGACCATCGTACAATCAAACCAGAACCATAGGTGTAAATCTAATCCAAGTGATTGCCACCTTAAAGATTCCTCTTACTTGCAGTATACAGCAGCTAGAACGAATCATATGTGCAAACACAGGGACCAGGAACAGAAATAAAAATGACTAGACCCTAAATAGAACAAAACAAATTCATTCTGGGAGGTCTAAAGCAGAGTGGAAGAGTTCAGGCTTTCCTCACAACAGTTGAATTCTGTATCTGGCTATGTTTTGAGCTGTGAATTTGAGCAAAGCTTCAAAGTTTAAAAAAAGACTGAATTGAAAACAACACTGTAAGTGTAAGTTCTCAGTATCTCCAGAGGAGGTTTCTAGCAAATCAGGGTGTTAAGGGACCTGCAGTTCTATGTGTTCTGTTGTCCACTAAGCCTACAATACAGATAGTCACAGACATGTATGTTCACTGTGTGGTTCTAATGCCAGTTTTTAAGTGGGGCTTTTCTATTCCTTTTTGGCTGAGAGCACAGGCTATATTTTATGGAGCTCAGTTATCATTTGTATTCATTCCTGTGTAAAGCAGAACTGTGCTGCTGCTGAGTACTCTGGGTCCTTTAATGTAGACAAAGCTTTAGACAGTAAACGCGGAAGATGTATTACATCACAGAGAAATACCGTTACAGGCTGTAGTTAGTCCTCTGTGCCAGCACAGAAGGTTTCATAATAGTCTGCGGAACAGTCAGGCACTGTGATGACAAACGCTGAAAAAACATCTGTAAGTAAAGGAAAGGTGTACATCGCACCCCACACACGCACCTCCCCACTGGCCCCTATTCTGACAGCACTGAAATAGGTGGTAATGATTTTATTAATTAGTGGACTTGTGACTTGGCTAATGTAATCAAATGAATCCATTTAAAGTAATTCCTAACAAGCTGACAGATAAAGTTACACAGGCCTTTTGCTCAGCATATGAGATACTCAAGGGCTGTCCAGATAATAAGTTAATGCTGATGTAAAAACAAAAGATAAGTGGAAAGAACTGAAAGTGGAAGATACTCTTTTGAAAATCCTTTTTCAGCCTTTTAGTGATGTCTAAAAATTCTGTATTGTCTGAATTACGTTGATGACAAAATGTAGGGATGATCTTCAGAAATGGGAATAATTTCTGACTTTAGCAAATGCCTACATGGATTTTTTTTTTAATTACCACCCACTGCCTGTGCAATGAAAACTCTGAAAATCCTTGTGAAAAAACAGTAACACAGTGTGTACTTCGAAACCCCCGGATTCCCGTTACTTTACAGTTTGGGGTTCTTACTGTTTCCTGGAAAGGCGTATGGTCCTTATTTCAAGAACTGACCAAAGAGGTTAAAAATGAGCATACAGAAGCATAAGAACAACAGTGTGAGTGAAAGTGAAATACGAGGATGTGATACTCAGCAAAAGTAAGAACGTATTCTGTTAGCGTAGATATGAGTCATGCGTATCATATGCGTGCGTTCTAATCGTTGCGGATGCCAAGTCAAAGCAAAACCTGAAGTGTGGCCTGTGTGGTGTGCAGGTAGGAAGCCTTTTCAGTGTGGGGAGGGCTGGAGAAGATCATAAAGTGAGTAAATGGGGCAAGGAAGTGAATGTAACTAGACTGTCTTGTCTTGGTCAGTTCTTCCCCTGCCTGGAGAGGATGTGCTATATATTTTTAACTTGAAACTTGGAATATTGGTTTGAGAGGAACAGCTAAGCATGTGAGTATGATAAAATACAGGCAAAAAAACCCACGTTAAAAATGGTGGCAGCATTTGTCCTGGAATACTTACTAGAGCTCAAAGTGTAACTTAGATTCTTCCTAAAGGCAAGGCTCCGTAGCTTACCTGATCTAAGTAAATGCTGCTGTAGTTCTTTCTCCCCCGCCACCCCGGGCTGCACAGTACCTCTCAGACCTTGTGTTGGTTCTGATGCCTGTGCCATTGCACACGGAGCTGGTTCGGCAGGCTGAGCCATTTGAAAGCCAACCCATTGAAAACATGTTTAGATGTCTGGAGACTCAGCTCCTTCAGCAGCTCACCACGCTAAGTGGGTCTGTGCTGCTCCAGTTCCTCCAGTTCAGGGCTGAGCAGGAGCCCTGCTGCTTGGTCTCGCGGCAGCTTCCCTGGCTTGGAAGGAGAGGGGAGCAGATGCTAGAAGGCATAGGGATGCTCACAGCAGTGTTGTTATTTAACACTTGGCTGCACAGTTGTTCTAGCCCAGGACCCTGATCAAATGTTTGCTGGGAGATTTTGCAGTGTCTAATAATGAACTATTCATGTACTAGTGGCTTTGGGACTGATAGGCAAACATACTCAGGAGTCCTTTCAGCACTGATTTAAGTCAAGAAGCTTGGGGAAGAGGGTCAAGAGACCAAGGGACTTGTCGTGGGGATGGCATGGCAGTTTTCATTTGAGAAAAGCAGACTTCGAGGCTGCCCTGGAGATAGAAGTGAGGTGCTTTCATTCCACCCTGAATTCTGTTCTACCATGAAACCTGTTTTCCAGGGAGTCTGTGAGTTCCTGAGGAACATCCATGAGAAAAAGCAAGCTTGCTCTTTCTCATGGGTGCACATGTGCACACTTACAAACATATCAAACAACTTAAGAGTCAGTATTTCCCAGTTTGAAAGGACAGCAATACTTCAGGATCTTTAGCGTGGTATCTTTGTGCTTAGGTGGTAGATGATACTAATTTAGTTCTCAGAGCTATTGATTTTTATCACTGTTTTTCTAAGCCATGAAATGGACTCCCTGTTAGATGAGAAGAATATTTAATTTTTTTTATGCACTTTGTAGACTTCATTTTCTATGCATGCACAGGCAACTGAAGGTATTGTTGTACCTTCCTTTTAGCTTACAAAGCTGCACAATAGTGATGGAAAACAGTTATTAAGTGTCGCTCTTGCTGTTGCGATCTTTTTTTTATGACAATGAGGAGCGAGACGTGTTTTCATATAAAATGTCTTTTTTATTATATGGAAATGCTGCTATTCCTATCAAAGTTGCTTATTGTTCCTTTTATTGTTTACTAGCTTGCTACATTTAATTGAGCTAAATGAGTATTGTAAGATGGGCCCACATGTGACATCTTTTTGCGAATTATGTTTGCATGCCTTTTCTGGGAGCATGAACAACTCTGTGACTTCAGCTATTTTAATAACCCAGATCTAGACATGTTTAGTTTCTTGCCTGAAATTTACATGAACGTGAAAACAAAGTTATACAGCTGAGATGAGAATGTTCATGATCTCACCCGGTCTGAAACTCTACAATCAGAGTTAAATTTTGTGACTCCAGTTACGAATAATTTCTGTCCCTTTAATGGAAAATAGTTTGTAAAAGCACTTCACTGTTGCAGTTA
This sequence comes from Cygnus atratus, assembly GCF_013377495.2. NCBI lineage: Eukaryota > Metazoa > Chordata > Aves > Anseriformes > Anatidae > Cygnus > Cygnus atratus. The sequence continues at coordinate 15,285,624 of NC_066378.1, read as the reverse complement.
GCATACAAAGATGTCGCATCTTTCCTGGAGGCTCACTGTTTAGCCTGTGACTAACACCGCAGAGCATTCAGAGCACTGTGCTGGTGAGTCTAGCTGCCCTAGAGCTGATGCCTGAAGAACCATGTGGGTGCCTCCCACTGCTGTCTGGGGAGGCCTAGTATCTTGGGCAGCAGCGTTGTTTCCAAACTGGCTGTTTACATCTCCCCTGTAAGCCAAAATGCTGGGATGTTAATGTAGAGATACCCAAACATGAAGCAGATTGTATTTAGCTCAGTACTAACCAGTATAGATAGGCTGGCTCCTTGCTGCACTTCTGTAGGGAAGGCTGAAGTACAAAGATGCTCAGTGTATCTGAGTTCCAGTTGTCCCAGATCTTGTTTGGGTAGAGCTCTGTACTGGCCTCACCTTTGGGCACACATCTTGCTTGGAAAGTGCAGGCTCTGAAGCCTGGATTCTGTGATGTAGGAACGGTTGAGCACTCCTTGGAGATAGTTGAGCTGTGTTTGGGATTGTTATTTCAGGCACTTCTCTGACAGCTCTGCTGATACAGGACCTGAACAAAACCATGCAGTTCCAGGAGCTGACTGAAGAAATCAGCCTCCTCCTCAAATCAGTTCTATGCTATTTATTTGTAAAGAATAATGCTAAAACATATTCTGTACTAATCTGGCATCAGAACAATAAAACAACTGACAGATCTCAAGGTAAACTATGCTTTCTTCTTTCTTCCTTTTTTTTTTTTTTTTTTTTTTTTTACCTTGTCATTACTATTTTCTTTCCTGTTAAGTTTATCTTCTAACCTACCAGTTGATGAATATTAGCTCATACACTTTAAAACCCAACTCTGGAATGGAAGGGAAGGCAACTGCATTGATATTCTTCCAACTATCTGCATTTCCCTGGCTAACTTGCTGTTTTATAATTTCCTTCATCAAACACTAGTAATACAGAATGTCCGTATGCTTGCCATACAGATAACTGCAAAGGGCTAACAATTTTGCCTTCTCTTAAAATGGAATCACACCTAACCAGCCATAAATTAACCTTTGTAAAACATTCTACTATTTTTACTCGTAAGTGGCAGGAAGGAGGGACTTAGGAGGCTGATACATAAAATATCCAGCTGTGTTATTCGTGTTAATTAGGACTTTGCAGACTGTTACAACTTGGCACCATCCCATTTTCCACAGAAATGCTAATCTGTTATAGTTGGAGAGCCCTTTCATGAATTTCTGTACTCTAACCTTAGAACTTACTCAGATGCAGACCCATACCTGCCATATCTGGGTAGTGAAATGCCACTTCCAGTTTGCCAAATGTGGAGTGCATACTGCAGCATCTGCACTCCCAAAGTTCTTAGTTTCTTGGCATGTCCCTGGTGCCTTCCTGGCTGTGGGAGTTCTTGTTTCATAGTTATACCTGTGAAGTTCCAAAGGGCTGTAAAGCCATGCATTTTGGCATAGTAGGGAATTTCTAAGCCACAAGTACTGTTGCTGTTAAATAATGTTACAGTTGCAGGACTTGGGAAAGCAACAGTCTTTGGAATAAAGCTTCCATTGCTGTGACCGTGTCATCCCAGTGAGCTTTCCTTGGTCAGCATCCTAGGGACAGCCAGCCAGACCTTCGCATAACAGAGTCAATTCTGTTTTTTTTTTTTTTTAGAAAAGCAGTTTTCTTTTAAAATTCAGCTTCTGTTCTTACTGTTACCTTCTAGATAGGTAATTTTGCAAAATAAATGTCCAGTGTTAGAGCCAGCTGTTGTTGAATTAGATGAGGCACTTGTATGCCCTGTCATGGGCTTCTAGGCCTGCATAAGGCTCTTGCTATAAAATGGATACTGTAGACAACAGTTGCCATCACAGTTGACATTCATAAAATAAAATTGGGTTTATGATTAGGCTTAATATTTCAATTCCAATTCTGTTGAATGTTAATCTATTTCTTCAAAGGAATTACTGAACTGTGTTACAAGAAATTCTTTGCTCTCTTCAAAAAGATGTGTGTCACAGTTTGCTTTGGATGTCAGTAAGAAATTACGTTGTCAGAGAGATTTTTATTCTCCTGGGGACTCTTTAAGATGGTTCTGCTCCAATTTGTTTGGGTACTAAAAAAATTTGTCTGGATTTTTGTCTTTATATATATATAAATATATAAAATGTGTCCACTCGAGATTTTGAAATTGAGGGTAGCTCAAACAATCTGAGCATTAAATGCATCTTAGGTATTTTGGGTAATTGCTGTTATGATGGTCAGACTGCTTGGAGCAGAGGGAGTTGCACATGCAGCTAAGGTAGGCTCCTCTGATGTTTTCAAAACTTTGTTTTCAAGTGGATTTTTTTGTTCTCATACCTCCCTTGCACTCCCCCCAATAAGTTCAGCATTGCAGCAGAGATGCATCTCAGCTGGACCTGAGTACAAGAAGAAAGAAGTAGCTTGAGACTAACAAATAGACAAGAGGAAGTGGATTAGAACACCTCCTTAGGTCTCTTGCAACCTGAGTTATTCTGTAGTTTTATGAAATAGAAAGGCACACAGACAACTATACGGAGAAGGTGGCTTGGAAATCTCCAGAGGAGGTACATGGTTGGGGCCTGCAATGTCCACACCCGTGTTGTACAGTCCTAGTGTTGAAAGCCATGCTAGGCAGAGTGCAGCAGCTACAGGCCCTGCTTTATACGTTAATTGCAGTAGACTAGGTAAGGCAGGTTTGTTCATGCTGTTGTCTCTTGCCACATTGTTCAGCTTCTCCCAGTTGGCTTTGTACCTTCTGTGGACCCTGCCTGCCAGCCAGGTCTCGCAGAAGCTTGGCAGATAGGGTCACACAATCTCTAGCCCAGGTGAGAAGTAGCGACCGAAGAGGGGCTTTGTCCCTAGAGATTGTACAGTCTTTTCCTCTCTGCTTTTCAGTTACTTTAATTGATGCACTTTTATCTAACCCCAGTTCACTTCCTGCCGCGGGTGAAAGTCTTACTGCAAAGCAGTTCTCAACCACCACACTGTTATGCATTTATATGCTGTTCCATCCTGCGTGTTTACTCTCCTTAAGCCACAGATGATGTACATCTACTGCTTTGTGTGTATGTTCAGTGCCAGCAATAACAGGGCCCTGATTTTTGTTGGGCCTTATGCAGGACTGTAGTTAGTAAACTAGTGGGGTACAAAGTAATTGAAGGTTCTGCAGCAGGGAATTATACTGGTGAAGCTGTGGTCACTCTCCCTCCCTTCATCTGAATCTCCATCATCAGTGTGTCTGGCATGCATGTGTCAGAGTGCAGCTCCATGCCCCCCATTCTGGAGGTAGTTTTAGGGACAGCCGTTTGTGTAAACCCCTCTAACACCAGGACCGCCAACTTCTTGTCAGCATAGCTGCTGTCCTTGGAAAGTGTGGGGGTAAACTTCCATGTAGAAAGAGCTGAGAAATGATTTAGAAGTAATGTCTAACCTCTATCTGGGTTTTCTGAGATCTGATTATTGTAGCTCAGATTAAAGGAAGGATGCAAACACCTTGTTTTCAGGAAGCAAAGTAGATCTTGCAGTAAGTGTTCCTATCCGGCTCCTGTGTTTTTGTTGTTGTTGGTTTTTTTTGTTTGTTTGTTTGTTTTTTTCAGTATGCCGCCAGTTGTTAGCAACACAATAACGAATAGATTTTGTAGGTTGTGTGAAGGGCAGATTGAGCTATAGGGTATTTTGCACTAAAGAAATGTTTGAACGTGAGCCAAAAGCTGTCATTTCCCTTTTCATCCATTAAAAAGATACATTAACACTGTCAATCAGCAGGCTTCAGAGGTTAGGCAAATAGAGTCAGCATCTGCCAATAAAATCAAAGATTTAACACATCTCAGTATCAAAGTTATATTAGAGAGATAAATTTACTATATGGTCATAAACCGCAGCTATGCTTCAGCTCTGACTCTGAATAAGTACATGATATTTTGAAACCTGCATTGTTATTATTGTTAAAAGTAGTGTGACGACTTCTGCAATGGTCGGGAAGGAAGTCCAGCTCTTGTTTGTCATGCATTCTTTCTGTAATAATGAATGTTATGGAGGCCAACTATTAGAATTAGCAAAATCTTTCGGCATTAGGTCACAGCATATCACAGATCTTAGTGCAGTTGGTTGTATGATGATGAATTTTTTTTGAATACAGAATTCACTTTTGTTTTTCTTAAACTTTTATTCTATGTTTGGTATAGCTGGCAAAAATTAAAACCATTTTATGAGGTCTGTATGTCGCTTTCCTTGCTAACTGGCAATATTTTCTGAGCGAATAGTAGCAGCAATTTCAGCCCAGCATCCAATCTAAAACTCACCTGAGTTAGAGAAGAAACTCTCATCATCTCCAATAGCTGTTACATACGGGTCTGCCCTACCAATTTTATACCAGGAGTGCTAAAGATGTAAATGTTAAATAGTGTATGTTCGGTTCCTGACACTGTTGGTTAAGTGTAGTGCCTTGTTATACCTTTCCTTTCCTGTCTTTCAAGAAGAGAGTGGTTTTTTTTTTGGTTTGTGATTTATTTTTTAATTGACTCTAGAGAAGTCTACAGTGTCTGTATAAAAGTATTTTTTTCCACCGTTGCTCCTTAGAAAGCAAAAGTCTTGTGAGTTTTGTGATGATAAAGTTTTGTACAGTTTAGTGATTCAAAAGAGATCACTTGATATTTTGTTACAGGATAACAAATGAACATGGTGAAGATAACATTCTCACAGTTATGATTTAGAGAGTTAGGGCTCCGGGACAAGAGCCTGACTTACGTATATTCATTTCAAGGATAGCTGCTGTTTTGATTCATGTGTAGCATTTAGTCTGATTTGATGCTAAGGAAATAGACAAGATTTCAAACTTATTTTTGGTAATAATTTAACAAAAGTAACTCTTATTTCTCTGCCAATTAACTGGATATTGCATCAAGAATATTGAGGCTCTTGTACCCTTGTTTTTATGTGGAAGTGTTTTCTGAATCCAGTGATCTCCATACTAGTACATTGATTCAAATTTCGTATGAACTAATTAAGAACTGGGATGATCATGATTCTTTTAGTGGTGCTGAATTTTCACAATGACTTTGGGGGTAGATTAGGGGTTCAGGATGGCAAGTATTACTACGAAGTTCACAGGATTGTGAAGAATTTGCTGTGTTTTTTGTTTTTGTTTAAGTTAATTTAGCTGTTTTGGCTTTGAAGCTGGATTGTTTCATTTGTCCTGCTTGGGGGATAAGATGTCTAGATATTCTGAAATAAAATTGTAAACATGTTACAGCACTTTGAGTTATAAGCAATTCGGCTGTTCTAAATGTAAATGGTATAGGATTATATACTGGATTTGTTATAGTTTCCTAATTCTGCCTACCTCAGCACTTTCCCAGCAGTTAATTGCATCATGGCTTAGAGAAGCATTCCATAAGTTGCTGAGAAAAGCTTTGCTGAACTCCGACACACTTTCTTTAGTTACACAGCAAAAGGGCGCTCTGGTACTATTAGTAAGGAGGCACTCTGGTGGCCCAGTTACCATCTCATACAGCCTTTTTCTTCTCTCCCAAAAGTTTTCTTCAAGGCACAGGAGAAGTCTTGGAAAAGTGGGAATGCTTTTGGGGGCTCACTGTTACAGATCAAGAGTCTTGGCAGCAAAAACGCATATGTTTAGTTCCACCTGAGACAAGATCTTGATGCCAGTGTGATTATAACTGGCTCGTTATAATTGTGCTTAAGTTTGAGATTCCTGGATACAGGCTGGATTGTTGTCATCTTATTCTCCATCTTTGCAGAGTCCAAACCACTAAAGCATTGGCAACTGCTGTGTCTCCTAGATGGCTTCTAGAATTCAACAGAGGTTTTCATCTATTTATCTCAAGTCTCTCCCTTAGTGTAGTTCTCTGGTTTGTGCTTCTGCTGCAGCTGGAGCATTTGTTGTTTAGGCTCCGAGTCCTTCCATGATCAGACCCGTAACTCCTCAGGCAGCAGCTTCATCGCATCCTCTGCTGCCATGGAGACGCGTCCCCGGCAGCCATTACAGCAGTGCTGAGATGGCGGCTCCTGCTGCTGTGATTCCTGTCTTTGTGCTTCTGTCAGCATTTTTTCATGTTTGAATCCTGCTTTGATGAATTCCATCTCTTCGTGCTCATAACACGGTACATTGTGCCCGCCTAGGCTTAGAGCCATTGGATGTAATGCTTTGCAGCCTCACAGAAGGCTCTCAGAATGCTTTGCAGTCTCACAGCTCTCTCCTACTTTGATACCTGCTACCACTGAAATGCAGCAATTTTGAGCTGTTTCTGCCATCTGGATTTTGCGTAAGGCTTCTCTTTCACGTGATGTGTGAGAAGGCCAGGAGATTGCATTCTACCCAGAGGAGAAGTGTTGGTGTGCACATTAGCGTGGAGTTGTGAGAGGGGTGTAACCAGTCAGAATGAAGGATGGGTGATTCCAGGATGATTAGGGACTCAATGTTATCCCTCTGCGTAAAATGGGAGGTTTTGTGAAACAGTCCTGTGGGTTATGGTAAAGGTACCTTCCTTCATTGGAAATGTATTCTCTTAGCTGCTGTAAAAAAAAATATGCTGATCAGACAGCACATCTATGGAAAGAACTCAACGGCTGTTTTCTTACTAGTTGTCAAACTTGAGTCAATTTTTCTTAGTTTATTTATTTGCTCTCTAGAAAGTTCACTAAGGGAAGTTGTCTAAAATCTCGAGGACTGGCGCTGTGCAGCAGAGAGTGTGCAAGGAATTAGAGGGAGCAGCAGAGGAGTTGTACACACAGTTAAACTTTGAAAATAATTCCTAACTCGTGTAAAAGTTAGGAGAGGGTTATGATCCTCTGAGCCTCATGAAAAGTGTTGTGAACATGGAAAATAGTCAGAGAGGCTGTTCTATCGGAAATCTATGAAGTTTTATTAAGTTGTTTTTTTCTTCAGTGACCAGAGTCTCAAGATTCAAGGTTTGCTTTCTTTTTTGTCAGACTTGCAGTGGGCAGGGCCTGTGATTTGTCTTTGTTAGATAACTGGTGGTTACCACTGGCTGGACTGCATGAAGCAGGGGGTGGTTCAGTGTGTCTTTTCCAATAAAGTACATTCAGTCTCAGAGCTATTGCTGTCTAATTCTGACATGTTGGTAACACTGGCATACGCTATTTTATTTGTGGTGTCTTTGAGTACGCAGTCCACAGTATTCAATAATGCCTCTGAAAGCACTGATTCTGAGGGAATTTCCTAGGGCTTCAGGTAAGCAATAGCATGATTGTGCTGAGACAATTAATTGAACTGAGTTGTAAGTCTGTCATTTGGGGACACTGAAATGCTTGCAATCCAACCGAACACACTTCACTATATGTGAGGTATGCTGAGAGAGTTAGAATAGTTTTGTGGATTAGTGGTGAGTTATCTGGTATTGATAAGAAGCGAGAGAGTTCAGATTTTGCTGTAGTTCAAGTGCATATGGAACCTTCGCTGATGAATTTCTAATCAATGAGAAATCCATACAGCATAGTTGGAAGAATTCTTAAGTAAAAGTGGAAATACAGAACAAAGTTAGAGTCCTTTGTTCTGTGACTTAGAGTTTTACTGTGTTTTGTACTGGTATATGATGGTGTTCTCGTGTTATATAAAAGCTTGTTTAGCAGTCATATACCCGTCGTGATTTGACAGGTTTGGAATTGTCTGTCACAGTTAATATTTGAATAAAGCAAGGAGGGTTGCTCTGAAAGTGCTGACTTCCCTACAGACTGCAGTTTTGTAATAACCAGTTATATGCTGTTAGTACTCATGCAGGGTATTCCACTTCAGTGATGCTTGCTGTGCCAGAAGGGCCAGTACAGGTGTTTGTGGAGCTGTACTGTTAATTAGGGCATTGAACCAGACATGGATTTTGTGTGTGTGTGTGTGACCTGGATCACTTCCCTGTAAGGCAGGGGAGCAGGAACACCCTGCAGTTGAACTCTTCATTACATCAGTGTACTTACATTACCTGGAAATGTGCTCTAAAGCCCCTCAATCCGTTAGTCATTTGTACTCTTCAGTTCAGCTATGGGAAAGTGTTACTATCTGTACTGTTTAATCAGCCTCAGAGAGCATGGCAGCTGCTCCTGGGAGTCCTGCTGACCTTTTCCAGCACCTCAGCTGGGCAGCCCAGCACTGAAATGAGGCAAGCCCTTCATGCCCTTCTCTCCTTAAAGTGAGCTCACCTTATCTTTGTAACCTGATGACAATATGTGGTGTCCCTGAAATACCGGCTAGTTTCTACCAGGTCTTTCCTTACCCTGAGATTCCCTGCATCAAGATTAACTTCTGCTGGTTAATAGTCTTAAGTCTCTGGTGTGACCACCTCCTTGAAACTATCAGTGCTTAACATTGCTTCTTTGTTCTGTTCTCGGTTTGTTGTGCTGAAGAGAAACAAAAGAAACCATGACTTCATCTGGTTCTGTGTTTTAATGAATTTCATTCCTTTTCCCTTGCATTCCGAGTTTAGCTGTGCAACTGGTTCGATATTGTTCCTCCATCTCCTTTGCAACCTGCCTGCTGAAGCTAACCAGTGAGAGTAGAAAAAAAATAAGATTAACTGAGAAACGTGTGTCCCTGCTTTTGTCTGTGTCACACTGAAAGAAAAGGAAGGAGCTGGAGCTGTTGTAGCATTGCTGCAGTATGGTTGTAATACAAATGTGCGAAAGTAGCATATGGAACACAAATTTGTTCTTAATTTGTACAAGGAAGTTGTCTCCAGATCCACTCTGCCTCAGAGGTTGTAGGGAAAGAAACTCATAGCAAAGGAAGAAAACCGGTACATTACAAAAAATAAAAAAATAAAAATCTTACAACATGAAGATGGGCTACTGATCACAGACTTGACCAGTAAAGTTCTAATTGAAGTTTTTTTACAGCACTTAAAGGTGTTTTTTTTTTTTTTTAAGATAGCTTTAAAAAAATTAGAAATAGGTGTCAAGCAAAAATTAGAAATAAGTGTCAGGAAAATTTTTTAAAAAGAAAATTGGGTTGCTGTGATTTTGAGGAATGATTTTTATTATATTAATTTGAGGGCAGTTTCCAAAATGTAGTGGGTGAAGTTAAAGCTTGTTACTAAAGTCTGTCTTTTAACTTTTATTGAACTGACTTTACCAAGTTGTGTGTATAGTGTCCCTAATTTATTTTCTCTGTTTTTGTCATATGTGCTGCTTGTGCGTTATGTTAGTTATGTTAGTGTTCAGTCTAGATGAATGTACAAAAGCTGTTTTTAGAAGGCAAGCAGTAGGCTTCCTTCTGTTTCATCTGTACCGACTAGTATATGCTAATACACGTTTTCTGTCCTTTACTCTATGTAAATACATAATAAACAACAAATCTGTAAATTTGGAAACTCTTCAAAATTGTTCTTGAATTACTGCGCTGCTGGGTCATTCATAGCCTTCCTCCTGAGGCTCTCTTTCTGACTGAGGTCTTGACTTCTACTATTGTGCAAAAAACAAGCGGAAATGTTGATAGTGTCTTCTCCTTTGTGCGTTGCCAGACACTTTATCGGTATGAGCAGGGCTCATTTCACTTGCCACTGAAATGCAGATGCTGCAAGGTGGTATGTGGTAATTGTCAAATACTTGCAGGCACTGTGGGCAAAAAAACAGCGCTTACTGTATACGCCATTTACCTGGTGTATTTATCATGAAGCTCCGACATGAACTGCGGTTCTGTGAGGTAGTGGGGCTGTAACCCATGTTCCTTCAAAGCAGACAGCAGTGTCTGTCTTCTAAGTGTAGCTTTTACTCGTACAAAGTCCTGATGGGTATATAAAGTGCTGCTCAGTTGATCATTTTAATTTTCATTGTGTTTTCTTTCTGCTTCTGGCATCTCTAGTGTTCATGAGACAATTCCATCTTTGTTTCAGAGTCATGGTTTAATGCTTGGCGGCTGGTGACAGTAATATGCACAGAGCTTGTGAAGTCTGTGAATTAGTTTGCTTGCGTCTGTGTGAAGAACTGAAGCCAAAGCCTCTCCTTTTTGAGGATTAGAATCACATCATTACTGGAGGGAGTTCAGAGAAGAGTGAAAAAAGTGATTAGAGGGGCCTGGAGAGACTGATGTATGAGGAAAGATCAAAGAAGCTAAATTTGTATCATTTGGATAACTGACAGTGAATGGGGAACATGAAAGTCTGTGATTATTAAATGTGTATAAACAGGGAAGAGTTTGTGAGAGATTATTCAGGGTTGGATGATGGGGTGGGAGAATGGAATTATATTAGCAAGGGGGTAAACAGCTGCTAGAGTGGGGAAATTTCCAAACAATAAGTTAGGGCGTTTAATTTTCTCTTGCTATAAAAGCCAATGACTTAAGCTACTACTTTTTAATTTACTGATGGACACAAATAAAATGTTCCAGATAAAGCTAGAAGTATAAAGACAAGATTGACATAAAAATCACTACTTGTTTGTATATGTCTTTGGCCTTGGTCTCTGTGCCTACAAGGTCTAACCTTTGATTTAGGTGGAACTCACTGAGCAAAGCAGCAGATAGGGCATTATGAGAAACAGGCCTTTCCTGGCCTTTCCATCAGGATTAACATAGGCTGATGGAGGTCATCTGTCTGTACTATTTGTTCATCTATGGATTTGAAATCCGTGATTTCAAAAAAATAAGTACTGCACAAGGTCAGTACCCATGTCACTTTGATTTAGAGGTTTGGACTACAGCCTAGATATTAAAGTGGGATCTAGGACTTTAAGAATTAGCAAATGCATGTTGTTTTCCAGGACTCTGCTTTAAAAATATGCCTTCTGCCAGGTATCCTATTCTTTTGCATATCATGGCAATTAGATTCATATTTCTCCCGTCGAATCACTTTGTTAACAATCTGTAAGTGACTCTGGACTACTGTATGTGCTGATTAGTTATCTTTTTTTTTCCCTAACGATGTTAATAATATATTAATAAATGCAAAATACATTTTGGAAATCCCAGACAAGTTCCAGCTGAATCTGTCTTCAAGCTAAAATCTGCTGTTTTAACTGAAGTAGCAGCTATATGGGGTCTTTTGGGCAGGCCTGAAGGTTATAGTACCAAAGCCTAAGAGCAGGGTTGGGTGTCATCACTAACTCTGCATTTTCTATCCCATTGTTCATTTAAAGCAGATATTTATTTCGTTATGCCTATCTTTGTTGGTGTAAACTATATACAGTACTCTATTTTTTCCTGCATAGCTGGGAATAAGAAGTCTCCGATTTGAAGAGACAAGAGCTGCTCTGGACAAGTATGTTTTATGTGATCAGTAAAGTAGGATTACATCTGTGAGTAGTTTAATGAAACAGTGACCGGGTTAAATAGATTCTCAAACTGCTGTTACAGATATTTGAGCCCATGGATGCTCATTGTTCAGACCAGCTCTACATATCAGTGTCTTCTCAAGTACTAATGTTATTTCTGTTTACAGAAGACTTGTGGCAGTAGTATTTTTAAAGAGGTAGAGTGCATGGCTTTCCAGGGGGCTTGTGGATAAGTCATCTCATGTGTAAAAATACACGTGCACATTTCTTCTGGAACAGCTAGTGCAAACTATTAGACCATTAACCCATGTTTTAAAAAGAAGGTTCTCTAGTAAGATTGAAGCCTTTGTAACAGTTACTTAAGCTTTTTATTTTAATGGAATTTCTGTGCCAGAATGTAAAGTTCAAGCCATTCACATACTGTTGAGTCTTGTGTCTTTTACTTCAAGCATTTTTAACCTTTTACACTGAGCAGCTTGGTGGTCTACACCTTTCTAATAGGGTCTAGGCTGTGTGAGTTGCATTAGGATTTCTGCATTTGTAATACCCATCAAAGAACGTAAGTCTGTTAGGCCTAATCACTGATGACGACTAAAACAGTTAAAGCAATGTGGAAGAGATGTCTTGTGTGCAGATGGTAGGGATTAGCAGAAGGGACTGGCAGTACACACATTTGTTCATAAATTTGATATATCCATTCCTAGTTTCATAAGGTAGTACAGAAATAATTTTCTTGTTCACCTTTGTGCTAGTTCTTAGTCCTGTTTTTTCTTTCGCCTTTATCTGCTGAGGTGCTTTCCAGTTCCACCAGCTGAACATCATCAGCGCATGCCCAGCTGTGGAGGCAAAGAGCAGGCAGTGAATCCTGCTTTTGGCTGGCAGTTATGGTGAAGTACTGCTGAGTACACCTTTGAGAGACAGGGTGCCTCTCTTTGGAGGAGCCATGCAGTTTAATGACTTGTAGTTTAGGCATCTTTGTTCATGCACCCTGCTAACGGCTTGTCCCAGTGCAGACAAAGTGTATTTCTAATATAACCACCAGCACTGAAGAGAATTTTATGCTGAGTTTCTCTGTGAGCTGAATTGACTCCTCTCAGTGAGGGGGTAGATTCACTGGATCACACAGTCTCAGTGTTTGAAAAATGAGATTCACCTCATTACAATGTGTCTCCGACTAACCCTCGCTTCATGTTCCATCCGGTGACCAGCAGGTTATCTCCAGAGGCAGAGCTGAGTACCACCGCAGTGATTACTTGTCTGGAAAGAATACCTCTTGATAGTTAAAGGCAGCGTGAAGCCATGTCTGTTGCAGGCAGCAGGTGGGCTGTTCAGTGACTAATTGCCTCTGAGACCCTAGAGTCAGTGAAGCCCTCTTGGTTAATCTCCGAGGCATGAAATACAGGCTTTCTGTGCGATTTTCAGGGGAAAGTTGTCTTTGAATGACTTAGTTATCTCTAAGGGAAGGTGGAATCTGTTTAGTGCTTCTTCAAAAGCTCTTCTAAGAGATTTGAAGAAGAGGTAACTGTGGTCCTTGGGGATCCCATGACACTGGGGTGAAGGTTGGAAATGATGGAGTGCATGATAATAGAAGGCGGCAACATGAAAAAATGCTAGCAAAGCTTTGAGTTTATAAAATAGTGCCATGTCCAGAAACAAATAATGCAGTGGAAAGGTGAATGGCAGCAGCTTAGCTGTTGTGCCATGTGGTTACCGTTTTAGTGCTTGCATTTCTGAGATATCATAGTATCATGTTTCAGGTGTGCCGGAAGAAAATACGTACTTGCTGAAGTCTTAATAGTGGATGAAAGTGATGTGCTGTATGCCAGTGATCCCCCTTTAAAAAATGCAAAGTGCCATTTCCTCTGGGGTATTTCTGAAGGGAGAATGAGCTCTAATTACGGAAGGAGATGCTGAACACCTGCTGAGCAGCCACAACAGGCAGGAGTGGAGATAGGCATCTTAGCTCACTTTAAAAAGAAAAGACAGACTCTAAATGCATGTTATAGCATCTTTGTTCTTTCTGGTACTTGGCAGATCTTATAATATCCAAAAGAACGTTGGTCACTCCATGGAAGCTTTTTACCAGTCCTCCTGACATAACTCCATCAAACAGCTGCAGGGCAGAAGCGTGAAGAGTGGGAGGCCACAGGAACAGCTAGGGCATCTCTTTCACACAGGGTAACAGACAAGCTCCTGGCACTACATGAACACCAGCACTGCCAGTGTCACCAGGTGTGAACTCACTCCCGATGTGAACTCTGAATTAGCTTCACCTTCTGTAGTCTCTGAAAGCAGAAGAGGTCATTCTGGTGCAGATAAGGCTTCTTGCACTTACGCTCTGCTCAGCCTCGGACTAATGAGAGGTCTTTGCTGTCCATGCTGGTGCCGTTCAGCCTTGCATGTACACACAGACTTTTATGAGGCTGACTGTTGCATAGGTTTAGGCAGCATTTTGTACAGAGTTGTGTCCATCGTTGTCTTGCAGTGTACAATGCTGCTGTCTTTTTGCTCTGCGGGAAAGTGTGAGGCCTCTCCTAACTTGATGTGATACTTGCTTTTTAGTGAGTCCTTTTGGAAGTTGCCAGATCCTGCATCCAGGTGACACTTTGAGGGGTGAGAAGGGGCATGGCTTCCCAGGATTGCCTTAGCCAGTAGCTCTCGGTAGAACCTTCTTGCTAAACCTGCATTTCTGTTTCTGATCTTGGCAGTTAATGCAGGAGAGGATCAAGGTATGCGTGTAGGATAGGGACGTATTTAAAAACAATGGGGAAAGTGCATTCCCTTGCTCTTATGTGTTTCAGAGCAGAGGCTTATTGATTCAGGTGCCTGAAACAGTGATGCTTTCAAGTGGAATTTCCTCCGGGAGAAGTAGTGTGAAAGGGCAAAGGGGAAATGATTAAAATTTAAACCTTCAGACCCATTGAATTACTCTCTCATTTTTTAAATGAGACCATGTAACTGAAGAATGAAACATTTAAGGCACCCCTAATCTCTATTTAACTACCGCATCCCCATTTAGGATAGATTAATGATAAGAGGTTACAGAGCTAAATGCTGTGTATAGCATGAAAACGTCTGCTGTTTGGAGATTACTGTATTTGTTGTGTATAGAGGAGGTGTTTTTGTTGAGGACATGGTGGCTGTCGGCTGCTTTTCCACTGGATTACTGTATCAAATCTCCAGTTGCTTTTGAAGTGAACAATCACAAAATTACATGTCAATGTCATTGTTTGATATACCACTTCTCTCAGTTTTCTGTCTCCTCAAAGGAAGATCTTTTGTGTAAGAAGTCTGCCTAGTAACTGAGTTTGTGTTTGCTGATATTAATGAAGGACAGCAGTAGATGTTAGGCTAGCAAGAAGGCAGTCTTCTCATGGCGAACAGTTTTTTCCAGACAGCAGATTCTATAGGATTTTTTGTTGTTGTTGTTTTGTTTGTTTTTGCACAGGGAGATTTCTGACACAATGTCAGAATGCAAATACCAACATGGTGTTCAAAGTAATTTTTGTTCTAGGCTTAAGATGCTTCAGGTTTAATGTAGTTGTCCTGAAAAGATGAGGCTTTCCTGATCTACAAACACGATTTTGACATGTTTTCTGATCACAGACTGTGGAAAACTGTCTGAAAAACTGTCACGTGGCCCATATTTCAGAGATTTTCTGTGTGTTTGCAGTTTTGCTATGGTAGCATATAAACATGTGAAATTTTTGTATTTGGTCCCATTGAAGAATGATGCTAGCACGTTTTGTACATCAAGTGATAATTATAATTTTTGTTACATTTAAAGTTAGAACATCTGATAGTGAATGTCCTAAAACACATTTATAATGACTCTCTCTGTTATTTTCAGTGGGAAGAATCTCTGTTCATTCCTCATAGATCCTGTGTCTTCTGAACAGAGATCAATCAGGAAAAGCTTGCAGAATTTGTGCATACCTGAAGACATGGGTTGAAAAGTGTCTCATGGCAGCAAATCTTGTCTAATGCTGTCATGCAGCTGCAGACCTCGTGGCACAATGTCATTAATAGTCAGAGAATTACTTTAAAACCAAAGATTTTACAATGTACAATGGTTCTGATCTTTGTTAGTGTTAATTATGTTGTACTAGTTAACGAACTATTGTTTCTGCTTGCTTCTGTGAAGTAAAAGGAACTGAGATACAGAAAAGTGGGTTGTTACAGTACCATGAAGGTAAGCACTGTAATATGGATAGTAATATCTGAGCACGGAGGAGTTCACTGCAGTGACCTTCTGCTGTCTGGGTCCCTGGGTTGCAGTTCCAGCCAGGGTTTCAAATTTGATGAGCGTGTGGCAGTTCTTGCTCCCACCAACATGCAGGCTCTTTATCTTCTTGGTAGAAGGGAGAATGTTTAAGCTGCTTCTCTTGCATGAGTCAAGGAGGAAGCTGCACTTCTAGCGCTCGTCTTGGCCTATTCAGAAAGGTGGAAAACGGAGGGGAGCAGGCCGCAGCAGGGATGGGAGCAGGCCGCGGCAGGCTGGCCACAGCCTCAGGAGCAGGCCCCTCGTGCCGCAGCGCAGGCTGAGCCCCAGCTCGCAGTGCTCTCTTCTGGCACTGGTGCAGGAACAGGCTTGTCCTGCCTGCGTTCTCCGCTGGAAATGAGCCTGGCACAAGTATTGACTCTATCAGTTTGGTCTTTGTGCTATGCTGTTGTGGTTGTCTAGATTTTTTCCAGCTTACCGACCGAAAAGAACAAGCTTTTGCTGACCTGAACGTGCAGTATAAACTTACCCTTGAGTACACAGATGTTGGGTGAGGGAACATGCAAAGATGGTGTCCTGACTTCTTAATGAGAGCAGAAAATTGCTACCGTTTCTGCCCCTCTGCCTCTGAAATGTGCATCAGAGACACAGTAGCCTGGAATTTCCTGTGTGACAGAAGAGCAAGCAAACAGATACTTGTATTTATTATGCTAAAGGAACATCCTGTTTTGTTATTTGTTCAACAACGATTACATAAGTCCTTGCTGGATAAGATGCAGAGAGTGGTATGTATAATATCTGTGTCTGAAAAGTAAGAGGAAAACTAGCAGGATCAAGAGCAGGGAATTGAAAACAGAGAAGTGTATAAAACCTGAAGGCTGCTGGGTCAAACAGGCCTTTGCATAATAGGAAATGCCAGAGTTTATTTATAGTATGTTTTTTTTGTTTGTTTGTTTGTTTTTTTACAATTGACTGGGGAGGAGGACGTGCTGATATTAGAGAAAATGTTTACACACAGTGCCTGGATACTGGTTGCCTGCACACCTTCACTTTTGACGTTTTACACTTGTTTGTTTATTTTTTATTATTTTAATACTGTTTCAAAACAAAGAAGCAAGAATCATCCCACCCTCCCTCCCCTGAAAATCATGTTAGGTGATAGCATGGTTTTCCAGCAGTATTAGAAATTCTTAGATCTGCAGCAGTGATTGTGGCACATGGGCTGAAGGGGTTATTGCTGGCTGTAGTTATGTTATCCTGCTCTGTTGGTTGATAGCGGGAGGGACCAAAGGCACATATCTTGATATGAAGTTCCATGGCTCTTGTGTGATAGTAAAGTATTGTGGATTCTCCTGAGTTATTCTACTTGTGCCAAGTGTCTCAATGCCTTCATGCAGGAGTCGTTCATAGAGTCATAGAATGGCTCGGGTTGGAAGGGACCTCCAGATCATCTAGTTCCGACCCCCCTGCCAAAGGCAGGGATGCCACCCACTAGATCAGGTTGCTCAGGGGCTCATCCAGCCTGGTCTTGAACACTTCCAGGGATGGGGCGTTCACAACGTCTCTGGGCAACTTCTTCCAGTTCCTCACCACCCTCTGAGTAAAGAAGGGCATTTTAGGGGAAGTTCTACATCTTACAGCATGGAGGTTTAAAAAAGTAAAATCTGTAGGGGATTTGGATGGCTAGGTAACTGCTAAACCATACCAAGACTCTCTGGAGTATAAATTCTGCAGATTGGCCAAATTTATTTCCATTTTGAAAGAATATGTTCGAAAGGTATGTTCCTGTCAAGGAGATAGATGTATCCTTGCTAATTTTCAGGTTCTGCTTCCAAATTTTAAAAGAGACAGAGGGAAAATAAGCAGTTGATTCTTCTTATTTTTTTTTTGTAAACTCAAGGGGAAAAACAATCCCTGCAGTCCTGCTCTAAAAAATTGCTATACCATTTTGCACTTTTTTGAGCTAATTAGTGCCGTGTGGATAACTAGTGTGGGAAATTTCAACAGTAATAGTTTTGCAAAATTTTATAAGTGACAGAAAATGGAGATTATGTAATAAAAATGTCATGTAGTCTTACTGTAGTCTATGCTATCTGCTCCAGCTATGATGTGGGTTGTGTCAGGACTGTTACATGTGAATAAGTCCGTGACGGCTGGGAGTTGATATAAATTGTGTAAGCTTTGCTGTGTTTGGTGGGCAGGTGTCTGTGAATTTATGTGATCTGTAGCAGATTTCCATGAAAGCAGGTTTCCAGGACAGACTGATTTGTGCTCTTTGATCCTGCCAGGCATTTGGCCATCTCGCTCCTCCTGCCTCCCCTCTTCAGAAGTACCCTGCTGAAGTTTTGGGGCAGAATGAAACTCTCCTCATGGGCTGGCTGGTTCAAAATTTATGCATGTGGTTTAACACTGAAAATGGTCTGTATTTTAAAAGATGTTTCTTGTTCTCTCTCAGGTTTGTTACCTTGGATTAGGTGATCAAAAATGATCTGTTCAGTTTGAGAGGGAAAAAAAAATTTGATTTTCTTCTTTTTTCTTTCCTGGTGCTTGCAGTGTCGAGCACTATCTCATTGTTAGATCTGATAAATCCTGAGAGGTATCTAGAACAACAAAATTTCTCTCAGCTGATTCATGTGTAGAATGAAAAGCGAAAGGCCAGTGGCTAATGTACAGGACTAAAATCTTCCAATCTGCTAATCAGCTGCAATTACTCTTTTTTTTTTTTTTTCCCATATCCTGTTCTTCAAAATTCTCCATGCTCCAAGAATTTAGGATTCTCAAAGGTAGTGATGAAAGTCATTTACTAAAGCACGAATCTGAATACAGGGTATGTTTCCAGAAAATCTGTTGCTGAAAATACATTAATATACTAAAATGTAAGCAGTCATGCTTTTAGTTCAGAAGACTGTGCTTAGGCTATAGGTTTTGGTTTAATGCCACAGTGTTTGTAGGAGTTATGAATATTGCTAGAAGTAGGAACAGATTGTAGCTGTTGGTGACAGCTATGGACATTGGTGAGTAGAATGTGTTTGGGAGAAGAGATTTGTGTTCTTGTTCGGTTGTTGTATTTTTTCTTCTTGGTTTTAACCCAGTCTTCTAGCTAAAGATACAACAAAAATAGGCTGCTTTGTAAAGTTAATGTATGCAAATTTACAGTTCGCAGTGGTCAGAGGTGAACTGTGTTGTTTTCCTGTTACAGTGTAGCGTAGGAGAAAACCTGTCTTATAAGGTGAAATATTTTATTTATTAGTAGGACCTTGGGCACTGTGTCACTTTCAGATTCATGTCATAGCTAGATAGCGCTCTGCTCCTGATTTGCTTACTTTGATATCATTAGTTTGTGGAGATTTTCTGAAAGCCAGCTCCTGTAATGATTTTTTTGTCTGTCAGGCCATAATATTGTATGCAATATTTTTGTCTGGCAGCACTTTGTGTGTGAAAGCAGTCCATCTGCTAAAAGATTTGTTCCAGGGTGTCCCAAGGAACCTTTCTAAGGAGACAGCTCCATGTCGATGCCCATCTGAAGGGTGAGCTCAAATACAAGACAGTAGGCATTGCCTTTGTGAAGTCAGGAGCCGACCAGGAGTATTCCAAATTAAGAGAAGTAGATACATAGTTGTCAGTCGTGGTTCTTTTTCCCCAAATGTACTTGCCTTCCTATATCTAACCAGACCATTAGGTCAGGTTCCTGTGATGAGTGTCTCTGCTAGTCTTATGAGAAAGAGAGCTTTGGAGCAGAAGGACAGGACCGACTCCTCTGGCTTGATTTTCTTACCCTGTGCTGAGACTGATGCAATTTGTAGGGTTCCATGAAGTAGAATGAGCCTGCTGGGTTAGAACTGCGTAAGCACGGGTCTGGGTGATGGGATGGTAAATGTCAGCCTGATGCCAACCCGATGCGGGTTAGCTTCTTGCTGCCTTGCTCCTGAAAAATAGCGCTTGTAGTAGCTTTAGAAGTGGTTGAGTGGCGGTAAAGCAAGTTCAGAATCTGTGGGGCCTTGTGCATACAGCATGTCTGCTGGGTCTGAACATTTATATCTGAGCTTAGTGTTTGTAAGGGTAAATGGATGAGTTTTCATCACCTATTCTCTTTGAATCCAGTTAGTTAAACCTTTCAGACCCATCCAAGTATCTTGAAGTGTGTTGGACTATCGTTAGGTATGAGTGAACAGCTGCTGACCCGCTAGTGACACAGAAATAAATTATTCAGTGTGTCTTATTTGGGAATTCAGAGCCTTCATGTTGAAACCTACAAAACTATGTTATGTCTCTGACATTCTGAGGTTTCATCATTTTGTCTTCAATTATTCACTAAGCCTGCTCGTTCACCTCCCAGCACTCTAGTTGCAGCTTGATGGCAGGCAGCAGACAGGGCTGAGATATCGCTTCTGCTCTTTGTTCTTGTGGCTTTTTTGTGGTACCTTTTGGAGGAAATTTTCTGGTTGTCAGCTGTCTTAAACCTCTAGCCCAAGGTTATTCAAGTTTTTATAGCTCATATGAAGAGGCTACAGCTATCCCTATTGCTTGGAGATTTCCTTAGCAAACTGTAATTATTAACTTCTTCCTTCCTTACAGATAAATTTTAGTTTTCAGCATGGCTGCATTTGTTCCACAAGAATGCAACAGTGAAACAACAACGTACCATTTTTCAGAAAGTTTCCTGTGGAAATGCCAAAATAGAGGCCAATGGAACAGGAAGTTGAAAAAAAATATATAATAAAGTATTTATCCTTGTGAGCCCTGCTGGCAAGGTCCCTGCAGATGGTATCTGCCTTGCAGTTCAGGGACTTCTTGGTCTCTGCCTTTCCTGAGAGGCTCCCCACTGAAGCAACATCTGCTTGTGTTGGTGGCACAGTGCTGCCTCATGGTCATCCTGCTGTCCACCAGGACCCCCAGGTCCCTCTCCCCTTCACTGCTCTCCAGCAGGGCAGTCCCCAACTTATCCTGGTGTCTGGGTTTGTTCTTGCCCAGATGCAGGACTCTACACTTGCCCTCGTTATGTTTCATTAAATTTTTCCCTGCCCAATTCTTGAACCTGTCTAGGTCCTGCTGGATGGCAGCACGGCCTTCTGGCACGTCAGCCACTCCTCCCTGGGGAGGGCGATGCCTGGCTTTCTTTTGCAGAACTCCCAAGTCTGTAGCCTCCAGAGGTGCCCGTGCCCTCTGTTTGCCAGACACATCCCCCTGTATAATATATCACCTGGCACTTGCCTGCATCAGAGTCCTAAAGTAATGAGTTCCTGTTACTTGGAAGTGACTGTGACATACAAATTCTTTGGATTCCTTTTGGATTTGATGTTTTTGTAGCTGTACTTGCATGATTTACAGTTTCTGTACAGTGCTAACACTGTTTTGGTGTGTAGAAGTTTTAGTATGTGGTAGATAATTTTAGAAAAGAGAACCAACATTAATCTTATGAACTGACCACCTGATGAAGTTTTTCCTATGGATGTTCAGAGAAATGTCTTCATTTCTCTTGGGGTTCTGTGGAATGGAAAGTCTGAATAAAGGCTGGAGTCTTCATATCAAGCCATGCCTAATGCCTCAGACTTTAGAATATTTTCTTCCAAGCCAGGACTTTACAGAAGTAGTGGAGTTCATGGGATATGTGAGGGAGACCAGAACGTTTCTACACAGACATAGCTTTTGCATTCTTCCTCATCAGTTGTACAACTTCAGCAAAGTGAAAAATGGAGAGAGCACATGAGGAGGGAGCAGAGCCTGTCACTTACTGAATTGCCTTTGGGCAAAGTTTGGACATGCCTGTCATTGGTATGCAGCCTCTGAAATTCAGGTATGTTCTGTAATAAAATATTCTCTCCTGCCCACCCCAGTTATTTGGATAAGCACATTTGTAGCTTAAGATGCAAGATGTTGAAATAAAGATTTCCATTTGATTCTGCCTAGGCTTTCCCCACAGAGGGAACCTTACTTCTGCATTCTTGTTACCTTCGGCTGATGCTTTTGGGTTTGCAATAGGCACACATTCAAGAAACGGGGTTAGTGAAGAATTTGGTGGTAAGCAAGGCATTTTTGTGGGTCTGAAACAATTCTAGTGACTAATAGCGAAGTTGGAAAAGTATCAAGTGCTCTTGCTCTTCTTTTTGCCTGGAAGAACAGATACCGTTAGCTCACATTTGTGATTTCACGTGTTAATTTCTGCTTGATGAATAAAGGAAGGTAGATTTTGTTGTTTTCTGGTAGCCCAGTGCAGGCAAGGTGATGTTTTGTGTTCCTAGTGCATAGACCCATGCTAGCAAGGGAGATGTTCCCATCTCAGGGTTACGGGGCGAGCACTGGGATGGGCTCTCTGCTGCTGCTCTGTTTCGCCCATTCTCCAAAGGCACAAGTGGATCAGTCTGTGGGTCATTCATTCCATGGCTGTTGTAACCAGCAGTGCAAAACCTCTGGCAATCCAGTGAAAGCTAACTCTCCACTCCAGTTCCCACTGTCTCAGGTCACCATTGATGTGGGAGGGAGAGAACAGTCACAGTGCTATAGCTGTTCAGCCTGAGTGTTGGTGAGAAAAAACTTGGAACAGCTCCTCTGTGTGAACAATGTTACAATTTATTAGAGCAAGAAAAATTGCTGGTTTTGGACTTACCTGTTGCAGCCCCCCTGCAGAATGACGCCTACTCTGGAGTCATTCTAAGAACTCTTCTAACACCAAAACAGAGGAGTAGCAGGGCAACTAAAAGGAAGCAGAAGCTTTGCAGGGAAATAATTTACAGTGTACCATTTTGATAGTATCTCTTGACCCTTTCGGGGCAGTTCAATAAAAGCTAGTAGTTTCCGTAGCAACTACAAAATTACTTGGTGCTTCAGAGAGCTGTGATAAAGGAGGCGGCTCGTTGTAAGGAACCACAGGGTTGATGTTTCTCCCCTTTGCATCGCAAGAATAATGATCTGGCGGAACGCGCTAAATGTGATGCCCATACTGAAGAATTTTTCCCATGTTCACCTTAGCCAGAGATATTTTTATATTTAGTACTTCCACAAACTTGATTTTCACCCTCTCCCCCATCCTCAGCTTTGTCCTTCTTGGCAGGCAGCGCTGGCAGAGCGCAGACGGAGGGGACCGCGAGCAGGAGCCAGTGCTCCACAGCGGATGCGTACTGGGCGTCTCCACCACGGTCCCTCCCGAGCACTAGGTACTGTTCTGGGACATCTGGAGCTGCTCTACCCTGCAGTGTACCTGGCAGCCACCTGTGTGTAAATATGTCACCATTATCCTGCACCTTTAGTACTACGCGTTTCATCTTACTTATGTCTTATATTTTGTTTGCTCTTGGAGATCATACTATTGTGATTTTTACTTCCCTTCCTGTCTTTGTTTTCTAAGAAAGTACTTATTTCTGCCCTGAGATAGGGAGGTTAGCTCAAGGTTACATAGGTCTTTAAAATGAACCTGTGGAGATGTATGCTAGGAAAATGGCTTCGGGTCTCATTTACTACAAAGCACAGCATATTTCTGAATGCTCTCAAGGTGTGTTCCAGCACACTTGCATCTCTGCAAACATCTTGTCATATGCATAGCTGCTGTTTTGGTGGATATGTCTCGCATGTTGGGAAGGTGGCCTGTGTTAAAATCCTAAAACGCCTGTTTAAAATATTACAATACCTCAGTTCTCTTGACATTTAAAGCACTTCTTATATTTGATGCTGATCAAAGTTTATCTGTCAGCAGTTACAGGGGTTTTGAGCCATTTGAATAAAATATGTTGGTAAGATAAGCGACCTGATTCTCTAGCCATTGCATTCCCCTGCCCCCCCCCCCATTTTTTTTTATTTAAACTTAAAAACTGTGCTGCTTTAATGAAATCTCAGAGGATTTCTGTCAGATTTTTTTCACTCTGCTGTTGACTGCTATGCCTAATATCCATTCACCTCTCTCTTAACCACCCTGAAGCAAATACATCCAGGTGAAAATGAGGAGGAAGCTCAATGACCCCAGAAATCCCATGTGCTTCTTCAGTGATTGTTCAGAGGCTGTAACTTAACAGGAGGTGGGAAGGAGTCTGCATAAAAAGCTTTGGGGATGTCAGCGAATGTGGACATCCTAGAAATGCCAAGCTGTCACCTCTCCTTCACATCCGATTTAAATTTCAAAACAGGATGCTTCAGGAAGACGACATTTGATTTCCCAGTGTTCATTTGAGCCACAAAGTTGTGGAGCTGAAAACATAAGCTGATGGCAGCATGTATGATTAGTAAACTTAATTTTCTTATTAGCCAGCTTCAAAGAAACCAGTTTTTACACATCTTGAGTTAAGTTTATAAGGTGGTTGACAGTTAATTGTATGTCAGGTGATGTGGCTAGACTCAGGCTTCAAATGGAAGGAAGGCTGAGCTCCTGCTTTGTCCAGATAGTTTTGTATCCTGAGTAAGTTTTGAGGCATATCATTTTACCACAAAACTAAAGATCTGTAGAGATTTGTACTGCTACTTTTCCATGGCAATCTAGTCAGTCTTATGTTTTGTAACACTTCAGCATAACCATACCGAAATCATACAAACATTTTAAATGTATTACATATTGTCTGTCCTGCTGCCTGATGTTTTCATGTACGTTTTGCTGTAGTACTGTGAGAAGTCAGCTGTTGTATTCTAAAGTACTTCCACAAAGTTATGCTGATTTCATGACCGGGGGGGGGGACACAACACCACGTGATCGCAGAATGGTTTGAAAACCACTGAAGTATCATTGAATTATAGTGATACTGAACAACGCAGTTGCCAGAGTGACCAGGGATGGAAGTTCAGTATAGAAATTACCTCAGTCAGAAAAAGTCCTTCTGAGTGTTCAGAAGGAAGTGGCAGAGCTGCAGCTGTGTGTGGGCCAGAGCACCCAACTGCACCATTTTAATGTGCTCCTCAGCTTGGCTTGTTTGGCCTCATGCGCGTTCAGTGGATAGCAGTAAATTTCACTGCTGGTTAAGAAACAAATCATTACTGTTTCACAGATAGATGCACGTGCACTGGTTGCATTCTTGAACAAGTATTGGTAGTTGAGTTACTAGTAGTCTCGTCATTCAGAAGTGTTTTTTTTTTTCTGTAATGCTTACTGGACTCAATAAAATGAAAGCTTTTTTTGGAGCCAAAGTTTTAAAATTTTTTTTCAGAGCCTTTTAAGAGGCCCGTTGCTGAGTGTAGATTACTGGATCCTTTCTGCACTGCCGCTCGTTTACTTTGTGCAGTCTTGCTGGGTTGCATGCCTAGGCCAAAAGTTACCTGTCCAGTTTTAGAATGGAAATGAAAATGCATGAAATGACTTTGTGGTTGGGTGTAAATCTAGATAGTAGAGCATGTGAGGAAGAGGATAAGAGACACATGGTTGATCTTCCTTTGAAAGGCATGTTCCCAGGGAATTCCCAGGTCTGTGCTGTGTCATGCGATCATTTCTAGTGCTTGTTTCTCCTTGCTAAAAATGATCAGATCTGACTGCAACAGTAAGAGTGGAATCAGAATTCCTGAGGTGAGGCAAGTATGCGTTGTCTTAAGATTGTGCTTATCCTCTACCTAACCTTGTTGTTAATGGTAACTGAAATAAAAGTAAAACACACTGCGCTGAGAATTGGCTGTTCTTGGGCAATTTCTGCAGAAACTTTATCTCCTGCTCTCTCTCTACTAGAGAGACTGAACCTTTGTGTGCCTTGGCTAGAGCTAGCCATTTGGAATTGCCACCACTATTCACTAATAACTGTTGTGCTTATTCATTCCGAGTTCAAATGTCTCATGTCTTTCTCAGCAAGAGAAACAAAAATCCTCATACTAAGTTTGAGATTCAAAGAAAACCCAAGGATCCGTCAGAAACATTAAAAATAAAAAATAAAAGAAAAAGCAACTGTCTTCCCTACCTGTGCCTTGGAAATACCCATTATGTGAAGTGAGAAACTATCCATAGCATCAGCTTTATGGCCAGCGTGAGAATTCTACAAAGGGATTGTATTAAGCCTGTGTGTTTCATTTTCTTAGTGTCAGAAAAATGTGTTACTAAAACCAGGCCAGGTAAGCAGCTGTGGTTTTAGAAGGAACTTTAGTTACCTCTTGTTGCAGTGCTGAAAATGAAGTAGAAATCAAGTGTCCTGTAACTGTAACTTTCCTCTCTGATTAACTGGAAATTTTCTCCCTAAGGTGTCCTTTATAACTAAGAACAAAGTCACTTGTCTTTTTCTCACAGCTGCATCTTGCCAGGCTAGCTAGTCTTTTCAATGACTTCAGTACTTTCCCTTCATAATTACCATATTTTAGCCATATGAAAAATGGCAAGATTCAGTACTCATCTTGCTTAAGTGCCTTTGTAAATGGACAAAATCTGTACATGAGGGAGACCTCTGTTTTCCATCCTTTTTTGGAATAGCAAGCTAATATGGCTATTAAAGACATGAGCACATTCAGAATGTCAGAGTTTAAAGCTGACATCACAGAGCAGAAAGCTGACAGAAAACAAATGTTTCATTGATTATTGGACTCAAAATTGGAGATGTCCCATTCTAGCTCCGAAGTGCTAGTGTGCAAGTTATTGTCTCTGTTTTCCAGCTGTCTTGATTTTGGCTGATTCCTTTTCATCTCAGTTTACTTTACAGAATCATAGAACGGCTTGGGTTGGAAAGGACCTTAAAGATCATCTTGTTCCAGCCCTGCTGCCGCGGGCAGGGACAGTGAAGCTGTGTGGGTCCACCCTTCCAGGCAGGGAATGAACGCCTGTATTTGGAGAAAACTGGAAGTGTGGAGGTAGTTCTGAGACCAAACTGCTAGGACCCGCCTGCCCTGCAGAATTGGGGCGGGGTTACCAGGATGCATCCTGCTGGGGAGTGGGGATGTGTAAGGAAGGCGATGGCACAGTGGTTGGCTGTCTTGTTGGTCAGTTAGCAGCTTCCTTTTTGGCAGCGTAAGCACTGCCACAGGGGTGACAGGGATGGTAATAGGTTTCTTCTGGTAATTTAGGTCCTATCGCATAGGAAACAGACTCATCTGCAGGATGTCCTGCCTCTGTGTACTGTGGGACTGAAGGGAGGCTTTGCCAGTATTTTCCTATGGTAGAGCTGCTTGAGAGGGTTGTCCCATGCTTTGCATGCTGCTGGAGCTAAATGTTCCTTTGGCTGTAGAGCCAGCTGGTAGCTGTGCGCTGTGCTGATGCTGGAGGATGTGCCATTAATGCTGTCTGTTAGAGCTGCTGGCCTAGAAAGCACAGACTAATGCTGACAACAATAATAATAGCATTATTTATTCTTAAGTCCAGATTTCAAGATTTAAGTCAACCTCAGTAGTTTTACTGTAAGACAGGATTTACAAATCATTGCACAGTATTAGTTTAATCAGCAGTTGTGCTGCTAGGAAAAGACCTATTGTCTTAACCGTGAATCCAGATCACCAGGACTTTGTCCAGCCCATTAGTGCTGTATTATCTAACACAGATCTTTGAAATATTTCTTGCTGGATTTTCTGTGAATGCCAAGCCTTGTGACTGTGGGCTGACCAGATGCTTTAATGTGTCACTTCTAGATTTTATTGTGTGTTTTCATTGTGATCCACCTAAACTTGCACAGATGGCCAGCCTGCAACATGGAGAAATGCTGAAGAGGAGGGGCAGTCATTTAAGCTGCTACTCAGATGAGTAATTCGAAGTGAGGCAACAAAACTTTGAGCTGGAACATTAAGGCTGAGCAGCAAAAAGAGTAATTGTGGTGGGTGTCTTCCGCTTTAGGACATGATTTTTATTATTCCCTATTTTCCCTTTGTACTGCTTTTTTCATTTATTTTTCTTTTAAGGGTACAATTGCAAATAGTAGTGTATGTTTGCAGAACTCAAGTATATACAAAGATTCTCAATACGTTAAATATTGCTAGAATTGGGAGAACTGTGTGCAGATGTACATTTGCAGATAAATATCAAATATTAACACAGTATAAATCATGGTACAGACCTGAAACTAGACAAATTGTGTGTTAGAAACAGTCCTGTCACTGTCTCAAACTTTATTGAGAAACACCTTACAGGGGTGATCCATTTATTTTTAGTTCTGTGTTAATTCTGTGTCTATTAAATCTTCAGTAATATCTTACTAGGATTGGTATTACTGCTGGAAGGTGGCTTACCCTTTCTTCTGCAACTCTTAAAGCTATTTGTTTAGCCAGAAATTGAGTAAAACTTTATTCCTGCTAACTTGCAGAGGAATTCTAGATGACGCTATACTTGCCTCTGTGCCTGTCAACCTAAACAACAACAGGTTGGTTGTTCTTTCCCTGTGCTGTATTTGGGCGCCAGCGGACTGGTTGCTGCTTGTCTAGAGTGCTTTACTGCACTCATGGCTAGTTCTTACTATTAGATAAGGCTTAATAGTTGTAGCTGATAAAGGTAGGAAGATTCTGTTTCCACACACTCTTGTGAGAGGTAGGAGTTGCTCCCTAAGAGAGGCTCTAAATTGTAGCTTGTATTTCTAGAGCAAGCCTGGAGCAGGCAGGAACAGAGCAACAACGTTAAGCTATATAAAAAGCTGTGCAGTTAATTTTTGTGCTAAACTAAGTAAGCAAAGACTTGACTCTATTACTAATGATTACATTTAATACCAGTGGGAAAATGACTTCAGCAGTCTCCCACTGGTGATAGTGGAAGCACAATTCATAAGGAAAATTAAAGGCTCTTTGGATAAAACAAAGCATAATATTTTACAAACACACACACCCCTTCCTGCTTTTCTATGTAGACTCAGTGGGACCTAGAGGAAATTTCAACTTTCAGGTGGCATAGTTTTTGTTAGAGACATCTTGGAAACAGGGGTAAAATACAAAGAAGCTATGCTGCAGAGATGGTACATCTGTCAGATGTCCGCTTGTTCTTTAGGGTAGGCTGATAGTACTGGTTCAGGTGCCAGCTGAGTATATGGATTCAGGACAAAAATTGTTATCTTGGGTGCAGTTTTAACTGTGAAAGCAGCATTTCAATGCATATGGTCTGCAAGCAGTATTTATGCATGTGCTGCATGTGTTCTGAATTAAAGCACATTCTTCCCTCTCCCCACATTCCTGAAATCCCACAGCAGAGATTTGTCCTGTATTTCTCTCTAAAATTTGGCTGTAAAGCAGTTACAATTAGAGAAGAAAGATTCAACCTGGTGCCTGGCCCCAAGAAGCCATAGTGGCTGTTCCCGTATTTTCCTCCTATTCTGTATTCATGCATGTTGTATTCGTCAGATGTTGGCTTTGCTTGCGTGCGAAGCTGTGAGGGAGCTGGGTAATACGTAC
The DNA here is from genome assembly GCF_013377495.2 of Cygnus atratus. NCBI lineage: Eukaryota > Metazoa > Chordata > Aves > Anseriformes > Anatidae > Cygnus > Cygnus atratus. The sequence goes on along the minus strand of NC_066378.1, from coordinate 15,256,913 downwards.
GGCACAGTCCCACGCAGGACGATGGGTGTGTCCAACATTGAAGCGTTCTGCAGACTCAGGACAGGCCGATTAAATGCTTCATAGATTATTCATGCTATTTTTGGCATCATCTGCTGATCTTGCAAACTAAGGGAGCATTGTAGAAAAAGTATTTCTATACATTTGCCTTTTCTGTCCAGATAATTGGTTGTCCAGAGTCTGAAGCTGACATGACTATAAAGGTGTCTTGAATTTCCTCTCTTGTGTACAATGAAGGTCTTTGTCTTACGACAGAATTTTTTTCCAAGTCTTCCATATTTGTTTGACAGTTATTTTCTGGTCCAGGTTCATCTGATGTCATTCCAGTTTCATCTTTCTATTACCCAGTTAAAAGTTGACCGGCAATTCATGATGTAAATGGGACTCTGAAGTTTGATGACAAAATTACCGGATGAATTCTAGGAACGCAGCTTGGGCAAAGAATATGCAATGCAGCGTTACCGCCCACAGATTTGCAAAGGGATCACCTACAGAAGGAGAGGGGTTGGGCAGAGAAGGGAGAATGAGCAGACAGAGGTGCAGGAGCCCTCACCCCCCCAGAGGAGAGCTGTGGCTCCCGCTCAAAGCCTGTGTGGATCTGCAGCAGCTGAACCTGGATTTGCCGTGAGCAACGTGAGCTGGCTGCGGGCAGGAAGGAGGGATGCCTGACCCTTGGCGGGTAGAAGGCCTCAATGTCTTTGTCATTGCACTCCTTGTGGGCAGCTTGCTTCCAGTAGGATTTCTTGCTGGCATGATCTGAGAGGATCGGCTCTTGTATGTGTTGACCTTCTCTCATCACGTTCTTGAAGGGATTGCCCTACTTTAGAGAGAAAGTTACGGTTTCTGGTTTTCTACCTGTTCAGTTTAGTGTGACTCAAGGAAGCCATGTGACAATATGCTCTCACTGGGCTCCTATGTGCTAATTGATGCCCTGGTTCTACCTATTTAAGAATATTTATAAAGAATACACCATCCTGCCAAGTAAAGAACTTGTGTAAAAATGCTTGTACCCTGATACTAAATCATATTCTAGAAATGTGAGGTCATGCATCAGACTTTCTTACAAAAGGCAATGGTAAGACAGGATTGAACTCCTGCAGCTGTTTCCTATCTCTAACTCTTGCAAGCATTGCGTACAAGATGCGCTGAGGATCCGAGTGATTTATTGCCTTGGATTCTACAGGGAAAAGTGGTATGAGCCTGAAGAGTTGTACCAAAGCCTGCTTCAGATGCCAGTACAGTATGAATATTTGCTGTGAAAGCCTAGACCGCTGGTCCAAAAAATTATAATACATTTTGATCCTTATCTGGTAAGAAAAGCATTGAATTATCTAGGACTTCCTTTACCAGACTTGTTTTTATGTAGCAGGATCTTGGAAAACGTAAAGGAAAGACAAGAAGTCCCATTCATATTCATAAATGTAATTTCTTTGTACTGTATTTTTATCTTTATTGCTTGTTTTGTATTAATTGTAAGCCAGTTAATATTGCTCTTCCTAAAGCAGTTTGTGTATGTTGATATTAGAAGAATTCACAACAATTTCAGAACCAGTGTTAATATCAGTCATTTCAGTGATTGCATTTGCATTCTAATCCTGTTTCATGTTGCGCCTGAAGATCTAGTATTCAGGTTCTAGATGGTTTTGTAGATGGGATCTCAGGTGACAAGGATCAAAACTCTAGCAAGAGTGTTTACATTTGTATCGTCTGTATGCTGCTGCAGCAGCCAGTTCAGTGGCAACTCCTCATAGGACAGGACAGATCAGGTTCTCCTTGTGCATTAAATGGGCTTTGATAAGCACAGATGAAAAAAAGACTAGCCTGAATAGAAAGTACACTGGCCAATAAATTGTGCAGAACAAATAGGATCTGTGTTTAGAATTCTAGAGAGAGAGAAAATGCCTGTTAGGCAGACATTTAAATGCTGCTGCAGCTCAGCCATCAGCCTCCTCCAGAAAACAGGAGTGTTGGATTAGGAACGTCTTCTTTCACGTTCTCCTCTTGTTCATACGCTTTATCTAAAGCTGAGGGTAGAGAAAAAGCACTAAAAAATATTTTTGCCATGAAAATATGACATGTCCTGAAAAGCACAGGGCAAAAGGCAAGCCTGAAAAAATGTGAGGGGAGCAAAATCTTCCATGAGGAGGGAAGAACTGTTACGTTCTGGGTGGCTCCTGTGCTGGGCGTGTTGCAGCTTCAGATCGTAGGCATTCCGTGCTTGGGTTTGCTGCATGAGCAGCCTCTGTTATGGGGCCATTTTGTATGGCTTCAAAACCGCAAGTGCCAAATATATTTTGCAAGTTAATTAGAATGATTTTTTTGTTGGTGTTCCTGGAGTATCAGCAGTGCTTTCAATAAAACACTCGTTATTCCCTCCCTGTCCTCTTTCCCAGACCATCTCCACTTGGCCATATGAAATCTGTGGCTTGTCTCAAGTGATGGTAGTTACCTGGCTGACTGAGAAATGACTGTGTGAGGCTGCAGTATCGCCTGATCTCCCAGAACAGAAGGTCCATAGGTGTGTGGACTTTCTCTTAACTCTCTTGCTTAGTATCAGTGACACGATCAGATCAGCTCTTTGCTAAAGCTGCCTTCTACTTTTTAATCCTCTTCCCTGTGTAATCACTCTCGCTGTGCTTACTGCAGGGGTTGGCGGTGGAGACACCAGCAGAAGCATCACGCAGAGTTTGAGCTGGCTCTGGCTAGAGGGTTGTGCAGTAGATGCTGTCAGCCCATGGCATGCTGGTGAATCTGGAGGTGGGAGCAGCTGAGCGAGTTTGCTTGTGCTCACACAAAGGACAAGACAAAATAGTTTCTATTGAGGGAGATGCATCGAGTGCCAAATTTCAGCAAAGAGCAAGATTTTCTTTTTTGCATATGTTTGAATTATTGTAGAGGTTCTCAGATTATCCTTGCATGTTCACCAGAAAAGTCAGGAGATCAGATCAAAAAAGATATAGGAGCGTGGGTGTGGTGGAAGGGAGGGAATTGGAAACATGGTGAGGCAGCTGAGGGTGTTGTGGAGGACTGAGCAGAAAATGAGGGATGTTATCGAGGAGATGCTATGAAGATAGCAATCAGTAAGGGGGTGTAGGGAGGGATCAAGGAAACAATGGTGAGCAAGGTAAGGAGATATAGGAAATACAGGTTTGCAGCTCCTTCTCTTAAAACTAAGGTGCATGTTTCAGATTCAGGTTTTGTTTTGTGATTTGGCTATTTCTTGTTCTTAAGTAATTTTATAGAAGCTTTGTTTGGTTGTTTTTTAATGTTGTACAGTTCTCCTCTATTGACTGAAGCAGGGCTTTGTTATTTGGTAGGGTATAAGCGTCAGAGCTTAAAAATGTCTCCATTTTAGCAAATAAACTTCATTTCAGATTTAAGTACATTGTAAATTGTTGAAGAGCGGTGTTCCACCTATCACTTAGAGAATACTGATTGCCAGCTGCAACGCTGCGGTACTTGGCCCTTCCAAAACACAGGTCCAAGCTAGGACCCATGTGGCACATATTAAAATGTGAATCAGGATCTCCTTCCCGAAACAATCCTAGAAGTGGGGAGTGTACTGAGCGATCAGTCCTTTGCAGGAAAAGACAAAGGGCTTCTGTGTATATTTCCTGATTTTTTTTTTCCAAGCTCTGCAGCTATGCATCAGCAGCTGACCTCAATGAACCTGTTCATAAAGCAGTTTGTTTACCCTCTGCTATGGCTTTTTCTTTGTGAGAGCTGTAGTCAGGAAACTACAGGGATTTGCTGACACAGTGCCTGTATGCTGACAAGTGAAAGCTCCTCTCTCCCCAGGGAAGGCACTGACTGACCAGGAGGCTTGAAGCCAGCGTGCACATCACTGAGTGTAAGGGGGTACACGGGCAGTAACGGGGGTAAGCGGTCAGGAGGGGGAGGTACCTCTCTTCCAGGAGTCATCTGCTGGCTCCCTGATGAAGAGAAGAGGGGAGAATTGTCTGGTGTCCCACTCGCCAGGGCACCGTTATCTGCAGGTTTTTGTTTGCTTGTTTTTTGCTTTTCTTGTTCTTGTTGTTATTTTTGTTGTTGTTTGTTTGTTTGTTTGTTTGTTTAACTCTCACAGAGAAAACGAGCAACATTTTCCTGCCCCAATTGGTCCAGTTTGTTGGCAGTTGCAAGGTCTGATGAAACCAAAGGGAGTCTGGACTCTGGGAGTATGGGCCTGCATGTTTTGAAGTCTGCCTGTGATCTATCCCCGAGTTGGCTCTTTCTCCTTGAAACGTGTTACTAGATGCAATTGAATACTGTGGACTTCTAATCTATTGGTGCTCCACTGCAGCTTTACTCACCATTGCAAGGAGATTTAAAGAGAGGGGGAACTTGACTCATTAGTATGTTAACGAAGGATTGGGAAGGTCCTTTGCAAGGCCATGCTCTGAGAGTATCTTGCTGTTACCACAGATCCATGCCTCTGGAGCTCTGTGCATAGGTGTGAGGCACAATCCACCCAAAAAAGGGTAAGGCTGATGAGATGAGAAGTAAAACTGATCAGTACAAAAAAGACACCAAACCTGTTCAAAGAATTAAAAGCTTAAAAGTGGTTATCTTTGAGAAGATATAAATAAGAGGAAATAAGGTAGATTTATGCAAAAAGAACAGATGCCCTGTTCTTACTTACTTAAGCCAACTTTTCAGGTGGAAATAAGGTCTCAGTCAGTGTGATTGAAATGTAAGAAAGAGTAAATAAAATTATGTACAACTAGTCAGTGGTACTTGCAGCTGAAGCAGAGCATAATCCAAGAAACAACTGAGCACTGGGATTCAATACCAAAGTTATCTTTTCGGAAGGAATTTAAATCCTTCCATTTCAGGGTGGATATGGGTGAAAATATTTCTTGCATTGATTACCAGATATCTAACTGCCCAAAGGTTTTCTTCCAGCTGTGGGCGAAGGAGGAGTTCTGGTGCCACCTTCCCTTAGAGATAAGTAACTGAAGTATAAGTTTGTGAGGTTTGATCTAATACAGCATTGCTGGTGTTCCTGGAAAATGTGATGCAGAGCCTGAAAAAATACAAGAGATTCCGGCTTTCTATATTACATTGAGGATGCAAAGAGCCACTGGTTAGAAAACACCTGCTGTTCTTTTGTCCTGTCTTTAGCAAAGCATCATCTTCTTGTTGCTTTAATCTTCTTTAAAGGAATCAATGGGCTTTTCTTACCTGGGATCACTGGTAAATTAATATGTTTTTCATTTTAGAAGGAACAACGTGCTCTAGGTGACCCTGCTTGGCAGGAGGGTTGGACTAGAGGATCTCCAGAAGTCCCTTCCAACCTCAACCGTTCTGTGATTCTGTGAGTGCTCTTTCAATCGCGCTATGTGCAGATCAGAAATGTAAAGTTTACTGAAGCGTGGGAAGATTCTGTCTTCGTCAGGGCTGGAAAGATGCTCTTTGTCTCATTTCTTCAGCTGCAGCTGCTGGCTCCCTGCCTTTCCTTTTCCTTTCCTTTTCCAAAGGGTGATTCTCTCCATTTCCCGTTTGCAGATTTTTTCCCTCGTTATGGTGTCTTCATTCCAATGCTAAAATAACTTGTGAATGCCTCTTTTGGAGAGGAAATAGATGATGTGAATGCTTTTTATTTATTTTGTTAAAGGACTCTGGGGAGCACAATATGTGGAGAGGGTTCTGCATAAACTGGAAACCGGAGGAGAAAGGAAGGAAAATTTTTTGTGGGAGAAAAATTGACCAAAATTTTCCTTCAGTTAGATTAATAGTTTTGGTTTTTTGTTTGTTTGTTTGTTTTGATTTTTCTGTTGGGCTCTGAATGCTGGTTTGTATTCAAATTAAGTGGTTTCCAGGAATAGATGTGGGAAGGAAATAAGACCTCTTTGCAGCAAGGACATGGAGCATGCATGCTGCTGAATACTGTTTGCCTATCTCTTCCCTGCCTTGTTCTCTTCTATGACCTGGAGCCTGTGGTCTCACTGAGAGCAGAACTCGGGGCTGGGGGCTCTGTTCCTCAGTGCTGTGGGACGCACACTGCGAGCTCTCGGGGAGGCAATGGTCAGTGCAGCAGGCTTGTTGCTACTCTGCACGGTGCTCTGACACCCTGTGGCCAGGCTTTTTTTCTATTGTCAAGTTGCACCTGTGGTGGGTTTTTGTTTTTTGTTTGTTTGTTTTCCTGCTAGGAGATGTTTGTCTGAATTTCTGTGCAAGAACTGGAAGTAGGGCAGAGGCTTCGTGTGTGTTTTGTTTAGCATGCTTGTTCCCCGTTTTCCTCACGGGGGTCATTTTTCTTCATGGGACACAGGAAAGCTATTTATTACTGCACCTGTAGCTGAGGAGTTACTGAAGCTGAGCTTGTTACTTCTGCTACAGCCTTTGTCTGTATAGGATGGGATGTAGAGAGCATTGCACTAACTACATGGTCCCTTTTGAACCCTGGAAATGCTAACTGTAGTAATTCCTCTCTTCTGTAGGCCATGAGAGTCTCCTCTGCATTGTCTGTAGCATCCATCTCCCTTCTGCCTTTTCATTAAAACTCTTTATACGGCTTTTTGGGTTTGGGGGCTGAATTGACGTTCTGCAGTGTGCTTCTGATGTGCCGTCTATACAGGTAGTGTGCATTTTGAGAGAAGAGGTGACAGGCTTCTACCTTTCTGTAAAGCGTGAGCTGTTAGATATGCACAATGTGGAGTTCCCTTGCTGGCAGCTGTGTATTTGTGCCCTCATCCTTGATAACTGGATTAGGCAGGCACATTAGTCCTGGGTCTGTGAAACCAGCCTTGGCCTGAAAGGCCCCCATCAGAGACGTGCTGCATCAAACTGCCTCTGTCATGAAGCAGTAAAGAAAGTAATTAAATTATAATTCTGGGGGGGGAAGAAAAGGACTTAAAAGTGTACACCATGATTTAGGTGACAGCACACTCGCTGCTTGGAGAACTCATGTTTTATGGCTGCTGCACATCTCTTAGTTCTTTATATTTTCACCGATTTAAAGCATCATACTAGTAATCTAATTAACATTGAATTGGGTTTCCAGTACAGTAGCTTGTTTGGTTCAATAAGAACACATTTATACTAAAGGTTAATGAAAAGAATTTTGCTTTCATCATATTCATTAAAACTAGTTCTACAGTCAACGATTGCTAATGGAAAAGGAATTAAATATTCATGTCTATAAATTTCTCATGTCATTTCTGATTTTCCTTAATCTCTGCCTCCATGGACTGGATTCTGAAAGTGTCTGCAAGCTCTAATGAAATACCAGTTTGGATATTAATTGGAGATTTATCCCGTACAAGTAAAAAGACCTTCACACCTGTACTCTTGATGTATCTTGAGCATGGGTTTCTGTTGCAGATGGGTACAAATAGTGATTATGTCTTATCCATGAATGCGATACTAGGAGCCAATCTTAAGGAGCAGTATTATGTTCTTTAAGCACTCTTTAATACAGTATAAGTTTTTATCTTCTATTGTGTATTATTATTGGTGCTATCAAAGTTTTCAGTGAACCAAGAGTACAGCAAAGTTTGGGTCATAAAGATATGAGTTGGACATGAAGATAAAACTTGAATAATAGATATTAAAGATGTTTCTTAACGATTTAACACTTTTTTTTTATAACATAGTGTCTAGAGGTATGTGCTACAAATATGTCTCAGCACTTGGAGTAAGTGGTTGTAGTTTCTGTGGTCTCTGGTGCCGTAGGTCTCAAGGTAGTTCTGCATATCCTGTGAGCAGAGGCTTTGCCATTGCTTTATGTGAGTAGGACACATTTCTGCAGTTCTTGCTTTGTGTGGGGATTCTTGGTATCACAATTGAGGGGAATGCAAAAGCTCTGTTTGGGAACACTTTTCAGATGCATATTGATGTTGTTGATGTAAGAATGCAAATGTGTAGTGAGAAGAGATTGAAGTTAATTTGAAGGTATTGCATGGTTCCATGAATGGTTTCCATTGAAAGGAATAAACAAAGAAAAATGTTCTTGTGAATGTGTTCAAAATGATGAGTGTCTTGGCTCAGTCTAAGAAGTGCATGTATAGGCTGGTACTCCAAATTTGACTACTTGTTAGTCTGTGGTCTGATTCTCACTTTTGATCGCATTTCAGTTCTTTTAGATGGTTGCAGTAAGTGCAGTTGCTCACTGTACTTTCAAGCTCATTGTATTTAGCATGGTTCACCTGTGCCCTTCTTTTTTTTTTCCAATTAATTTTGCTCTTTTCCAGCTTTTCATCGTTGTTATTTTGTGTGCAATCTCATTTTCTCCCTGCTCATGGTTCTGACTTGCATTCTCTGCATTGTCGCTGCACTTCTAGCTCTCACTCCCTGGTACACAGCCTTTATCTCAACACAGTGCTCTTCCTCACTTTCTTCAGTTCCATCAAACTATTCTTGCAAGAGGGTCTTCCTGCCTCACTTCAAGACTCATAATCTGGGATTATTGAACTGCCTACTCCCATATCACTTAATGATATCCTGGTCACTTTGTAAATAACCTGATTCAGCAGCATACTGCAGTTCAACAGTATGGCATATCTGTTTGCCTAGCTCTCTGGCTGATACAGCATGTATGTTTCTTTAATTGTCAGTTCATTCATGATAAAACCAATAAAAAATTCCATCCTAAGTGTGAAATACTGGCTCCTTATGGTACTTGCTTTGTGTGCACGGAACATTCTCCCTTTCCCTTAGGAAAGCTAACTTCAGAATTCTGAATTGGGCATCCTGGTTCAAAAGTGATTCTGTAATTGGAACAGAATGGTGTTCACATGCTACTGTAAATTGGAGACCTGACTTTCCAGGGGTGATACAGGTGTGAGACGGGTTGATGAGTCAATAGATGACATTTGCTGCACCCAGCAAGTGGGACAATGCTGGGCCCTGTCTGCATTGCGAGATGCATGTGGATAAGGGAGATTTTGATCCTATCTGGAGTTTTGTATAGTATTTCATTGCAACTTAAGCTTTCAATACATTTTGTTCTCTGCTAATACAGTGTTTATATTGGACTCATTGGTGAGAAATTTTGAGAAAGGAAGCATGTTCTTTCTGTGCTGTGTGAGCCAAGAGAGTAGAAACGGAGACCTCAAGAGAATGAGCATTTGGTTATAAGAAGATCAGAATAAGTAATTTGCTGAGTCCAAGGGGAAAGCTGTGTGTCTGAATAGTAATTACCACCCCTGGTCTCCAGAGCACTTCAGAGGCCTTGCAAAGGTCGAGGAAGTCAACACACAATGGGGATAAGCGACTGGCTGGGCAGTCACAAACCAAGCTGTAATGCTGTTTTTTTCTGATTATATCTAGCATGACCAAAGAATCCTGAACGTGATCATGTAGTGTCCACCAGCATGAGGTGACTGGCAGATTCGGTATCTGTGATTTCTACCAATTTAGTAATTGACATTTCTTCCTTTTGGTTTTTCAGGCATACTTCCGACAGGGCGTAGCCCTTCAGTATCTCGGACGTCATGCAGATGCACTCGCAGCATTTGCATCGGGTCTGGCTCAGGATCCCAAGAGTCTTCAGCTTCTGGTTGGCATGGTCGAGGCTGCCATGAAATCTCCCATGCGAGGTAAGCACCAGGAAATTTTATCAGGTGATCTGCTGCTGTGGTACTTAGAGGCAGTAGTTTCAGTCTATGGTAACTCTGCCAGCATCTGAGGGGGAGAAATCTGGAGGCCTGAAGAGAATGATTTCAGGATTTGACTTTTCTGCTGAGAAATAGAGCTCAGAGTAGGAGGAGGAAGAAAAAAAACAGTATTGTGATTCAGTGGGACAGCAAGATGGTGACATCCCGCTCAAGAGGCACTGGGGAGATGAATCAAACTGGTATTGTGTAACAGTTCCAATGAAATCCTTGCTGCTTTGTCTTTCATCCAGTATTGGTGCAGATGGAGATGTGCACTACTGTGGCCCTGGCTTTGTTATTACTTGGAACAATTTCCCACAGTGCTCTAGTGCTTGGCCACTGGGTACAGGGAGTCCTAAATGGTCAGGGCCAGAGTTTGTCCGGAAGAGTACTCTGGTAGATTTTCCACAGTATTAATGTATCTCAAAACAATGGTCCGGAAGGCAAAAGTCTGCTCTGCTATTTCATTTATATTTGGGAAGAATGTTGACATAATGTGGACTTGAGGTAGTATTAGCTGTACCTGTTTTGCCTCTTTCATAATGGTCCCCGTTTCCAGGGACAAAGATTTTCTTGTCTAGAGGAAAGTAGCAGTATCCTCTTTGCTCTGTTGCTCTGTTTCTCTTGCCAGCTTTGTTGCTGTGTCCTAATGGTATTTCGGGGGGGGCGGGCAATGGCAACGACACATGATAATTCTCATCATTAGAAGATGCTGCTGGAGGCCCCAGGGCTTAGGGGTCAAGAAGCACTGAAATGAAAAAATATTTCCATTAGTTTTTTTTTGTTTGTTTGTTTTTGTGTTTTTTTTTTTTTTTGTTTTTTTTTCTCCATCCTTTAAAATGGATTCATCTAGAAGTTTCTGTCCTATATAGCAGTTAATGTGTGAAGCTAATTTCTTTTGGTACCAAATGTACTGTGGCTGCTGCTTAGAATGCAGGTGTTCTGGTATTGCTCTGTAAGCAGCCCCCAGTCTGGCTGGATGATCTCACTGTCCTGACATACTGCAGCTGTCTATTTATACTGCTGCTCCCTACTGTGCTTCTCAGTGTTGCTGCTTTCCAGTTGTTATCCTCTCACTGAGTGGTTGGCAAATTTTAGATCAGCTTTGCTTATGAAGTACTAGTTTTAATTTGAGTGTGTGTCTATGCTGTACTACTGCAATGAATATTCAGGAGCTTAGTCCCACTGAGCTAGGCACTCTATGAACACTTCAGTAGTTGTTACATTATCATTCTGCCCCCATTTACAAGAGTTTGCTGCCTATGAGAGACATAGAAGATCTGTTTGGGTATTATGGTGTAAAACCAGTCCTGTGTAATTTGATTCCATCAGGATAATTGATAATTTCAAGCTATGGGTAGACTGGTTTGAGTGGTCGCTTCCCGAATACTTGCATTCAGAGAAAGAAGATGAGCAACTGGAAAGGCAAAAGGGTCTGTGTTAGTGATGTGCAAAACATTATTAAAAGCAGACACTGAGGGATTCAGGGAGTGTAGGTTTGCAAAATAGAGAGATGAAGCTGAAACTTGCTTCTACAGTAAATGAACCCCCTGATGCTGCATCGTTCACCTGGCTGTGGCGATGTCTCTTCCCTCGCTGTTTGCTGTTGGGTGAGAGAAGCAATGACTTCTGTATTGGCCCTTCCATTACCACGCTAGTTCACCTTTTCTATTTGACTTTAGGATTACCAGGAGCCCTTGCCTTGTGCTTTCCTCTCTCTCCCTATGTTTGCATACATTACCTGGCTAGGATTGTAAGCTCTGTAAGACAGGAACTGAATTTGTACCTGCTCTTGTAGTGCTATGCCTGTTAACTGTGCTCTATCAACAATAATCGGTTTTGTTTCCTGGTGGCGTGTTACAGCAATTATTTCTATTCTCTTATATCTGCATTTAGTCCCAGGATTCAATCTAACTGTACGTTGGTAAATGGCATCACACTCACACTGTTTGCGTCTTCAGGGAAGGGTAGGAAATCCCCTTTTGTAGTTATTTATATGCACTGTGATTGTAGAGATGATGAAAACTAGGAGCACGTGGCATTCTGAGGTTGCTGTGATAATGTTGATTCAGGTGAGAGCATCTAATCCAGAAATCCTGCTTGGTCATAAATATGGAAAATTAACTCAGCGTGGTCAGGTGGAGCGCAGCAAACTCTGGAGTCCTGTTATATTGATGTCTTTACTGAGACATGCAGCCAAGATGCTTTATCAACAGCGTGATAAAAGCAATTAGACACATTATCACTAGTCTGTCAAGTCCAGTGCTGTTTTTCTGCAGGTGTACCTTCAGATCCTGGCTGCTTATGAGAGCAGGTAAGGCTGTGTGGGTTGAGCAGCTTCTTTCTGCTATTTTTGTCACTTCTCTTGGCCCACGTCATGTGCACAGTATGTGGACAGGCACAGATTTTTCAAACATTCAGCTGAAGTTTGTGCTAAAGGAGCAGAACCTACAGTGCTCAAATACACTGCTGGTGGCCCATTTCCAATCTCCTGTGAAACTCTACAGGTGTTTTCTGTATTCTACCTGCCATTAAACCAGTCTTCAGACCTCAGTATAAGACTGCTTTGCATTCTTGTGCTGTCTTCCAGAAGTGCTTTCTGCAATGAAAGCATCAACTTGCTTGTTGACCTGACCTGTCTCAATGTGCTTGTACTAAATATTAAACTGTGTGTTTGAGCCCTGAATTCCTGTAATAAATCTTGGTTTGATTTGGGTAGACTGGCCCTTAACTCATGTGTCATTTGGTTACCAAAAATGGAGATGAGGTGTTAGGCTGGTTTATAGATGAAAATAACTTAGTTTGTTGAGTAACTCTGCTTTCCTTTATGTATTTTAGAGTCTCTGGAGCCAACCTATCAACAATTGCAGAAGATGAAGCTGGACAAGAGCCCCTTTGTTGTGGTGTCTGTGATTGGCCAGGAACTTCTCACAGCAGGCCATCATGGGGCCTCTGTGGTTGTCCTAGAAGCTGCCCTGAAGATTGGCACTTGCAGCCTAAAGCTGCGGGGATCAGTGTTCTCTGCGCTGAGCAGTGCTTACTGGTCCCTAGGGAATACAGAGAAAAGCACCGGATACATGCAGCAGGACTTGGATGTAGCCAAGACTTTAGGTAGAGTTCTCATTTCACTCGTTTGAGTGCTAGTTTGGTGTAAATGGAACAAATTAATAGTTGTGCTAATGGTCAGCATCTCTCTATGATGCTCAGATTTTTGTGGTATTTTACAAGCTACCAAATCAAATGTAAAATTTCTTAAATGTGTGAAGTACGGGCTTGTGCAGCCCTGTTTACCTATATGTGTGAAGAGACAAGCAATCAATGAATATGCTAAGGTTTTATAGGGTCCTCTAATTCTCAGGTGTCTTGTATATGGGGACTAGTCTTACTTCCTGTGGAGATATGCTCAAAACCTTAAATGCTTGTTAAATGAAGCGGTCTGTTTGTATGTGGTATTTTTGTTTTGTTTAGTCTTTTTTTTTTTTTTTCAATAATTACTTAGAAAAAGGTAGTCAGTCTGAGCTTCTGAGACAGTTGCTAGGGAACAAGAAAAGAAGACAGTAGTAGATGTACTTTGTGTCTGAGCTGGGCTGCAGAATTGCTTTCTGGTGAAAGCTGGCACGCTCTTGTGTTAAGCCCTGGACCATTCAGTTGTTTTCACAAAGAAATTGCTAATGTCAAACAAAGAATAAACATGGAAGAATGGGAGGTTGCCAGGTGTCAGGCCAAAGAAGAAACTAACACAATTCTAAAAATAGGTTGAGGAATATTGTTTAAGTTTCTGAAAGCCAGGGAGATTTGGCTGTGTATTAAATATGAGGATGAGTTTGTTCTGATCTTGGTTCTTACACTGGAACATCACTTGTACAGTGTTTTAGTCTTTCTGCTGGATGTTTCCAGCCACCCTTTTGTTACCTAATCTTTTTTTTTTGTTTGCATGTGACTCAGGTGACCAGACGGGAGAATGCCGAGCTCATGGAAATCTGGGCTCTGCATTCTTCTCCAAAGGAAATTACCGGGAGGCCCTTACTAACCACAGACATCAGCTGGTGCTTGCCATGAAACTCAAGGACAGAGAGGTAGGAAGCTTATTAAATAGACTAAACTGGGAATCACGCATGGTTTTCTAAAAGGACACAATCACGTCAAGAAGCCTTGTTTGTCTGATGTGTTATTCTGAGAACCTGGAAGCTCTGTGATTTGTCTTTCCAGCCTTACATTTGCATTTTTTAATGGAAATTGTATGTTCCAGTAGATACAGTATGTACATGCAGGTGACAGGATGCTTGTTTTGTACTTTTGCCTGCCTCTGTCTCTATTCTCCACGTGACTTTGAGCAAGTCATGCTGCCTCTGTCTACCTGCCTGTCTATTTTGCTCACTGTGCGTAAGCTCCAGGTAGAGGCTGTTGCGGAGTTAGGCATTGATACAACATCTCTGCAGTTGAGTCCTGGCTATCACTAGCTCTCGTTTTCCCTGGTGTATGTGCTACCATTCTGAACTCCACAAGGGTGCATCCCGTGTTGTGCGTTTTCCAGACAAATAATGAGCTAGGTCTCTGCCCCAAACACTCACAGTCTCCGTGAAATATACTTTGTTTAAAAAGTACTGAAAAAATAATCCGTGCAAGCCTTAAAATACAATGTTGTGTAAAGTGTAGGGGTTGTTTGGACTGGATCTGATTTGTCTTAACCATATACCCTTCAGCTCTCCAAGTGTGCCGGGCCCCCTGCCAGTCCAGGGAAGCGTGATTCGTGGGCTGAAGAGTTTGTCTCGAGAGATTTTTACTGAAAGTTCACTATGAGGACAGAGTCATAACTTTAGTGCAGATTACAGAAACAAAAGGATTATCTTCCTCCTCCAGTATATTCCTCTGTACTGTGAATAGGAAAGTAGAGGACTTGTGGACTGTAGGGCAGATGAAGGGAGTGGCTAGGGGCAGCAGGGCAGGTGTGAATTAATGTAAATGTGAGCAGTTTGGGGGAGATACAAAAACTGGGGGAACCATTTTCCCACTGGTGACTGTTGAAAAGAGCAATTTAAAATATTTAAGTGCTTTGTTGAAGTGTTTTTTATGATGTAAATATCAAGGAAGCCTTGACATGATGCATCCTTCGGTAGGTTGTGGAAGGACTGTGACTGGGGGAGGGATCTGCTCAACATTTTCATGATTATTTTACCGGCTGGAAAACCTCATGAATCACTCCCGATTTCCCCATTTCTGTTCATGCAAAGCAGAGAAGCTGTTACCATTGTTTTTTGTAGTTTTCTTGATTGGGAGTCCCTGTTCTTGCTAAGAGTCTAATCTGCGTAGCTGTTCCTACTCTGTGGTGTTTCTCTAAGCAGCAAATGCCCTCTCCCAGTTGTGTGGAAGGCGCTGCAGAAGGAAGTAACAGGAAGCTCGCTGTGCCGGCGCTTGGCAAGAACACAGCAGTCTGCGTGCACCAGAGCCCCTGAACTGGCCCAGGGAAGCAAGTGCTGATCTATTCCACTGACTTCAGGCTGCTGATCTAAACAGATCCCAATGGTCGATCTGGAAAAAATCCAGAGAATGAAGTCTAATAGTGATAGTTCTTAGTTTATGACACATCTGGGCACATAATTAACAGCTATTGACAACAAATGACTGCTTGGTTTAGAAAGAAAGCTGAGCTTCTTGGATTTCCTGTAGGATGTAACCACAGGAAATTAATTTGGCGCTTTCTTATGACATCATCTTGACCACAGAGCTTCCTCTGAACAAAAAGCTGTTTTTCTTGGCCTCCTTTGCAGGCATTTTTATAATGCAAATATTATAAAGTTGCAGTAGTGCTGATGTGAATCCCACCAGAAGGGAATTTGGTGTGCGACTGTAATGAGGTAATTGTTTTACCTCCAACTATCCAGAGGATTGGCTTACAAGGTTAATAAATAAATAAATAATAATAATAATAAATAAGTGCTCCTTTGTACGTGAGGCTGCAGTCCTCAGAGGGAACATTGTGTTCTGAGCCTGCCAAAGCAAATATTTGTACCCAGGACTTTTTCTGGGTCGAGTAGCCCATGAACTCAGGAATAATTTGCAGGGGGTCTGGCTGTAATATTCAGGTGTCTCCTCCTCCACACAAACCTTTAGAAGAGCAACTTTGTCAGCTGGGTGGGAAATCATCCAAGCTGCTCAGGTGCTCCAGAGTTTTAAATTTTTTCTACCTGGCACAGGGAGTATGTGCAGCTCCTTTAACAAGCACCATATCATACCATTCAAAATCCATGTGTGCAGATAGGTTGTCCTGTCTTTGGAGTCACAGTGTGGAGGAAAAGTTCAGTCTGGTTTCTGATACTTGTGCACACAGAAAGAATGGAGCAAAAATAGCTGGGACTTGGCATACCTCTAGAATCTTTGAGAGACCTTGAGGTATTGAATATACATGAGTTTTTCTTCTATGCAGATGGGCAAGACTAGTTCTTAATAAGACACTGTAATGGGCATTGTGAAGTAGTCATCTTCAGAGCGTCATTTCAATGCTTTCCATCGCTATTAAGTCATGGATTTTTGACCAGCTGCAGTGGCAGGTCAAGAAACTCAGATAAGCCAATTCTGCAAGATTTTATTTTTTTTTTGAGAGAGAGAATAGCAGACGTAAGAGTGTAGTTGATTCAGGAAGCTAGAACTCATAAGGGACCTTTCCATGTGTTTTTTGGGTTACTGTGGAGCTTTGCAGATGATCATTGTAGTCAGCAGGATACCATTCTAAAAAGGATGACAGCAGGAGGTGCAAGAAAAGGAAAGAAAGGTAAGCAGCACCATGTAGAAGGACATCCTCTCTGATGGAGATGAGTGCAGGAGTTGAACTCCTGAGATAATTTAAGTGCAGTTAAAGAGGAAATTGTAGCACAGCTTGGTAGTCTGACATTTGTCTGTGAAGATGAAGCAGAGCAGATTTCAGCGTGGGCTGTCTTGGCCTGCTACGGTCTCTGGGATTGTACTCAAGTTGAGAATCCCAATGAGGTCTGTGCTGCTGCTCTTGCAATGATGTTTCCTGTAGCGGCTGAAGTAAAGCTGCTGTGCGTGGATCCATCCACGCTTCAGCCATGCCACTTAGCAGTATGGGTATCGCCAGACTGTTCCTTTACAGTCCCTAGGTAAAAGGCATGAAGTTTGACCATACTACTACTTGGAGATGTTAGAACTAGTTTTCTGTTAGGGTGTATCTGTACAAAACAAAGCTGTGGACTTGATAGAGCATCACCGTAAAATGTTGTAGTCTAAGCAACCTGGAAGTTGCAGGGAGGTCACCTCTGCTCCGTAGATACCAAGACAAAAATCACTCAAGGTTAAATATGCGGGACAGGGTTCACCTGTGACAACATGGCAAAGTACTAATAAGTGAAGGTATCTCCACCCAAAGCGACCAGTAAATCGAACTGATGCTTTGTGGGGGAAGAAGATCAGATACAGTAATTATTTAAAAAACAGTAGATAAATGGTAATAAATTCCTGTGTCTTCATATAAAATGTTTTTTTTACGTATGAGTACGACGGAGCATGGTTACAAAGCAAGGTTTCACTTAAAGAAATAAATTAGTATTTAGTCTAACTCAGAGTTCAACTTGACACTGAACTTAAAATGCATTTCCTATGATCACCTCCCAGGAAAAATAGGTGGTGAATTTAATCTCTTAGACTGCCTGCTACCTGATCAGTGCAAAACATTATTACATATCAGCAGTAATGCTACAAGTTCTTCTTACTTTAAGAACCTAAAGATGCCAGAGAAGCCATGCCCTTCAGATCATAAATAGCAGAATACAACTTCCTCTTTCAGATTCAATGGCCTGTCTCCTTAATGGTAGGCTTCAAGGTGCGATGACTGAATACTCGGTCTGACCATCCAGCTGTTGGCTTTTATGCAATATTTAGGCTTGTGCGGGTATGTCTGCTTCACTGCAACAGCAGAAAGAAGGCAGGAGTTGGCTTTGCTACGTCATGGTAAAAGCAGTTTGTGGTGTCTCACCTCTGTTGAGGTTTATAAGGTAGTCAATACATGTTAGTTATCTTGTGGTACTAATCTAGTCATTTTTAATAACAGAGGTGTAGATTGTTATGCCTGTACTATATTTTTGAAGTAAATACTTTGTTTTAAACACTGGGCAACCTGATCTTGTGTAACCCATATAATTGTGTTGATGCCACACCATGAGCTGTGATTTGAACAACGATAGTGCAACTGATGAGCTATGCCAGGGTTAGAGGAAAAATTGGAATGAAAAAGTGAATGTGACAGCTTTTGATGCCTGTGACAGCTACTGTTCCTTGTCCCTGTTTCTATTCATCTCTAGCTACTTCTCAGGTATGCAGACTTGTCTTGCACTACAAAATTCAGTAAGGCCATTCCTTGCTTCTGTGCAGCTGAGTTGGAGCTAACTGTGGACTATCTCAGGATGGGTTGGAGTGGCTCTTACTAATAACTGTTTTTCACCTGTGTTCATTTACAATCATTTAATTTGGAAAACAACTACTTGAGAGTGTTTTGAAGCTGTGAGGACTGATAAGCAGACATTGAAAGGGAAAGGAAAGCTGTGGAGCAAGGTGCCTGTTACTGAGCAGTGGAGCCCCTTCTCAGGCTCACCAATTCTGCCTCACAAAGGCCACCGACACCACAGAGACTCCACAGCGTAATAGCTCCTCTCTCTCGGGCAGTCAGACGCCTTCTATTACAGCCCTGCATTTAAAAATAGCAGGGCAATGAGGCAAAATCATAAAGCAACCATAATAAAATTAGTGCCTGTGTGAAAGTGCATTGCCAACACTGAGCTTTTGGGAAGGACGATGTTGCCAGCAAGCCACTGGGTGCTGGCAGCTTCTGTGCGTGTGCTGGCCGCGTGTTCAGCATTGAACAGGGCCTTTCATTAAAGATGCAGCATCCCTCTTCACTAGGTGTGGGTGAAGGAAGGAGCTGGGTTAGGAAAAGGACTGTTCGTGATGCTGAAGTTGGATGACTCAAGCCCTTTTTCCACTGCCCCTTTTCTCAGCGAGCACGACTGCAGGAAGGGCAGGGGGCCCAAAGGGCAGGCAGAGGACAGATGTATGGACTCTGCCTGTGCCAGCTTGTCCCTGCACGGACTCAGGATGCCCAACAGCGTGCAGTTCTCATTGTCGGCCAGGTTTTGAAGGGTTCCCCCCACCTCCCCTCTAGAAGCAGCTATTTCTGGAAGGAGTAGGTGCGGAACTGGCTGGTCTTCAGTGTCCTCCTTTCACTAGCCATTTGTTTCTATGGCTGCTGGCTGCTGCACTTAGTATATTCATTAACATGTGGCTCTGACAATCATCTGCAGCAGGTGTGTATGCTCAGTAACCAGACTCAATGAGTAGCTTTAGCTGTCACAAGACATTTTTTTAGAACTATTGCTGTGCAGAGGAAAAGGAGGTGCTGTGCTAGGAGCCAAAGCTGCCTCCTTTGATTTGCAAGTTATACTGACTTAAAATCCATATAAGATTTTAAGAAGACTTCCCAGGGAACTGCTGTGGAAATTCAGATGCATTCTGCTCTGTTGGAGCATTGGACAATCAGCAATGGCATGAAATTCAACAAAGGTAAATGCTGGGTGCTACAACTGGGAGGGAACACTGCTGGACACAGGCACAGGCTGGGAGACGAGTGGCTGGAGAGCAGCCCTGCAAGAAGGGATCCGGGGGTTCTGGTTGAGAGCAGGCTCAACATGAGCTGCAGTGTGCCCTGGCATCTAAGAGGGCAAACTGCATTTGGGGTGCATTAAACACAGCATAGCCAGCTGCTCGAAGGAGATTTAAAAAGTCCAGGAGACTCAAGAAGCCGGTTAGGTGCTACACTTTCTACTGCAGTGAGAGCATTGCCATGGATCTTACTGCGACTAGAGGCCTTTCCTGGCATCAGAGGATTGTTATGATGGAAGGTTGTCAGGAATAACAGGCTGATGTGTGTGACAGGGATGTGTTAAGCCTCTGGGGGAGGGAGTGTTAGTGAAATATGACGGCTGTTACAGACATAATCTGTGTCTGTATTCGGTTGGGAATTTGCAGATTTTGCAACTGTCTGAACATCCTTTGTGTGCAGCTCAGCTGCTGGTGGTTATTTAGGTTTGAAATTCTAGTAGCTTTTTCCAGTCCCCTTTAAAGCATGTCTGAGCCAGCAGTGTAACTCAGCATAAAGCTTCCTACATTTTGTAAACTACAGCTACTTACTGTCAGACTGTGCAAGTCAAAGATCAAATTTCACTTTCTTATTGGAGATGGAGTAGGAAAGACAGATCACTTCTTTCTACTGAAATCTATAAAGTCTGTAAAGCCAGGATTTTCTGTCTCTTCCTGAAGAGAGCAAAATGTTTTCCAGGTGTCCTTCCTGTTGTGCTTTGTCTATACAAGCCACACCCTTACTAAATAGCAAAGCTGTTTTTAATCTTTCATTTGAACAACCGGGGTGTGTGTGTATTATGGTACAGGATAAAAGAATATTTTTTTCATGTTCCTTGCCCATCATTTTAGAAATATATATTTTGCTGAGTCAGGTAAGAGTACAATCTGAGTTAGAAGTGGCACAGCTGTCCTTAGGAGAGACTGTCTTCATCCTTGCCTTCAGTGCTCTGCGATTGTCATGCAAAGGCTGGGATTCTGCTTGTGCCATAAATCAGTCACCTTTGCTGCTGTGAGCTGAACAGTTCCAAGTAAACAGGGTGTATGGGCTCTGCCCCATGTGTGAACAGGTGTGTCTGCCCCAGCTGAACTTCCTTCTGACTGAATGGTGTGAGAGCTTGCCTGAAATGGGGGATGTCTCCCTGGCACACTGTCTGCACCCTTTCCTGGCCCAGGATGGTTTCTGTGTTTGGACTGTGCTGGCAGCCACAGAGATGGCAGCTGGCAGAGATGAAATTACAACTGTTTGTGCTTCAGTTGCGAGGGTCCCTGTGCTTGCAGTTGTGCTGTAGATTTGGCTGGAAGCGTGGGTCTGTGCAACCATTCTTCTCTGGAGGAGCTATCGTAGGGCTTGTCAGTGTGGAGTGAGCTCATTGGAACATGTGCAGCTGGTTAGTTGTGGGGCCAGGTTCTCCTCCTGGTTACCTTGTCAGGAGTCTGGAGTCCTTCTACGGGTGTAGACATAACCAGGTTTGTACTGCTACAGCCTGACACTGAGGTGAAGCTGGAGCAGAGGTCGTGCCCAACAGTGAGCGCAGCTTTTCCTCGCTGTAGTGCCGCCACCTTACATCTCCAGCAGGGCTGTGAGCAGCCAGCACGTGGAGTCAGTGCCCCATCCTTGTGGAGTCAGTAGGAGCCTCTTCCTGTTGCTCTGTTGTTGCCCAAGTCTGTCACCGCAGGTCTACCTCGAGCATGCTGAGTCACTTCACAGAGTCGCTTTTCCAACAATGTCCTCGAGGTCCCGTTGCAGCTGCTTGGCCTCTGAAGAAGAAGAGGTCATGCATTGCGTTTTTGGAGCGTGCAGGGGTCTGTCTTTTCCCTTTGGGGCAGGCGCAGCTGGCATCCTGGTATGTGCCAGGCCCCAGAAGACATCCGTGCTGCTAAGGGTGCATGTGTTCAGGAAGGGCTAAGAGGAGAATATACATTGTTCCTTATAGCTTCATCACATCTGACTGGAGTTCCAAAAGTAAGGAACAGACTGAGAAGGGCTTTGCTAATTGATGATCTATATTAGCGGTTAATGCAGGCACTGCTAATAGAAGTGTAAGCTAAACATTCTTAGTGCATGGGATTACCTCTTCACTCTTTTCTCCACTATGCCTTCCGTCTTTCTCTGGGGTCTTTAAAAGGATCTTTTGAGTCCTGAAGGTGCTTTCAAGAAATTGAAACAAGCTGTTCTTTGGTTCAACCTCTGTGTGAGAAACAGCTTTCAAAATCCCATGACATTTTACACAGGACTTACAAATAACAGAGTGGTTGATCAGGCTGCTACTTGCTCAAGCAAAAGACTGCTCCCAATCCCTGCTCTTTGAAGAAGTGAGAGACCAGCATCAGTTTCTAGGAACTCAGTGGAAAATTACACACAGAAGCCAGAAACTGGTAAAACGATCAAGCCTTTTCAGTTCACAGATGGGATATTTGCAAAAGGAAAGGGTTGTGTTTTCTTTGAAAGTTGTTGTCTGATCTGAATCCGTGATGAAGTCTAGCATCACAGGGCATTCTTGCTGATCTCAAGCCAGTTTAAATACGCATTTTCGTTACTACTGGGAAAAAAAACAACTGCCTGAGCAGGTGTCAGGTTGGCAAGAGCCACTCACTGCCCAGTGTGCAGCTTCAGCTCTCAGTGTCCCAGTACTGAGCAGTCAGAAATGGGTATGGTCCAGTTGTGCAACTGGCTGGTTTCCTGACTGGCAGCTGAGGTAGTGGAAGGCCACAATAGGATTTCCAGGGATCAGCCACAAGGCTGAACAGAAGGAGGATGCTCTGCAGGGCATCCCAGCATGTGTGCCCAATCATTAATGCACAGAGACTCACTGTGGCTTAAGTGGTGGTGTTTGTAGTTTTTTAGGTGTTATATAAGATATATGTCTTTTTATCAAAAGCCATGTTGTCATCTTCAGGACTGTGTAGGACCGTAGAGTTTGCTTCATCAAGAGACCAGGACTAATGCTTTCCCAACTTTCTGAGGAGATGTTTGCAGATTTTGGTTCATGATTTCCAGAATCATTGCTGATTTCGTACTAGGGTGATTTATTGAACTGAAACCTTCGTACTGTCCACTTGCCAGGAGGACACAGCTGAGCAGAAGGTAGGGCAGGCTGCTGAGGAAAGAATGTGAAGAAGCCAGTACACAGTTAGCTGGGAGTGAGGCAGATTGGTTCTCCAGATTTCCTAACAGGACAGAAGTTTTATTTTTACACCTGCTGCCCTTGAAGTCTCAAGTTCCACAGGTGTTGTGATTTCACCTTAATGAGAACTTGTGAGAGATTTGACTCAGTCTACAGAATGATTACATGTTTTCCTGAAAGCTTTTTGCAGCATTGTTCAATTCACTGAAGTTCAGTCTTTGCCTGGCCCACATGTTTGGCTCTGTTGTTGAGCTTACAAAATTACAGGTGTACTCTTTCCAGTCCATATAGTTGCCATATATGCTTCCACTTCAAACAGCTGGTCCTTGAGAGGCATCTGATTAACCTCTGGGACTCAAAATCTGACCCGTGATGTACGTATAGGTTCCAGACTTGAAACCCTCATTAAAAAGTGCAGTGCTTGCCTTTGCCTCATTGATTTCAGCCTCTTGTTGCAGCTGGTAGTCTTGCTTTATTAGGAATCTGGGGTGAATTCTCGCATACCTTGGAGGAAAGCTTGCTTTCTTGGATGAAAGCTTTCTCATTCCATATCAGAACCAGATTCTTTGCTGCAACAAAGAAGACTTGAGTACAAGCTGTTGGGAAAATGCTTTCTGTATGAGTTCATCTGAAGATTCTGGGTCTTCCAGGGCACTAGTGTTGCATCAAATCTTAGACTGAAAAACCAGCCTAGGTGAGAGGGTGAGTTCAGTGATGTGAGCACCATAATACTTGACCATTGAATAGCTGGATTTGTGTAAGAAAGCATTAATTCATTGCCTTTCTCTTTGTTTTTAGCAGCTCTTTAGAGAAGGTCAGCTTGACTGGATTCAATACAGATTTGTCCAGTTCAAATGTGAGGCTGCATGTGAAAGCAGAATTAAAGGAAATCTGAACAGAGCAGGAAATTTGGGAGTGCACTGAACGCCACATACTTTGTTTTGTCTGGACTTGTGACTCAAAAGGGAAATGTAATACTTCCTGAGGATCTCCTTTAAATGTCCCTACTTGACCTTCACACTACATGGATTTTAGCTGAAAGAAATGCAGCCTTCTGTTTTTAATTACTTCTCACAGTATCTGCAAAACCTAGTACTCTACTGTGGCCTGTACCCTGATTATGGTACAAGAAATGATGTGGAAACCTGGTCTAGATCCACAACTCGGGGATCAGCACTTCTTGGTTTTTCAGAAGGCCCACCTCAGTCAAAGCTTTTCCCATATTAAGTTTCCCAGTAAAATGATGTACAGCTTTATGAGCAAGAGTAACGTTAGGATCGGACCCTGCTCCAGAAGGACTGTGCAGAGGTGCTTTGGGAAGGACATGGTTGGCCTGGAGCATCCTGTGCAGGAAGAGGAGCATCCAGGGTCAGTACCAGGGAGCTCAGCTGCACATCTTGTGTGTCTGAGTGATTTCATCCAAGAATGATGGAGGTGTTAAGCCTTTGCTTGTGGTGTAGTGGGAAGAAGTAAAAAGGACTGCATTCCTTTTTCTGTGCAATACTATTAATAACTGGTTTCCGCAGCATTGCTTCCGTTCATTGATGTTCAGTTTGCTGCAGTGCCTAAACCTGCAGTTATAAAAGTGAAATACAGTTTTTTAAAGAGAGACTCATTGAAAATGGCAGTTTCTGTGTAAAAGACTGAAACCTTCTGTAAATAAACTGGATTTGACAGGGTTATTGATTCCAGTGTGGGTTTTTGTTTTGTTTTCCAGGCAATAATTACCTGAAAGCAAAGCCATTCCTTCTTTCTGTGTACAGATAATACACAGGAGGAGAATATTACCTGCTGCTTGCTCTTTGTTTTCAAAAGCATGCCATACAAAGAAAATGCTGGATGTGGTACAGACACACAAACCTCACTTTTGAGGGAGGAGGGAAGGGTGACTTTGAATGTTGATGGGGCACCTACTGTATTTGGGTGTGAATTTTGCACTAGTACACAATCACTTATCTCCAGAGCTACTTGTGGAATACTGGTGGATTCTGATCAAATAATAAAGGGGCTTAATAGAATTGGAGATAAAATGCAATTTACAGGCACTGGGTCATTTTGGTAGGTCCTGAAAGTATTCATTCCCTGCTAGGCTACTGTCCTGCCTGTGTGCACAGCAGTGGCACAGTCCATAGCTATAAAACAAACAGAATTTACATGCTTACATGCAGAAAGAGCTTAAATGCTTACACAGTGTTATATTACTATTAGTCAACCTTTGTACATGCGACAGAGAAAAGGTTTCTGTCAGATGTTGGCTTCATATCCACATTAGGTCAGTTCACATCCATTTCTTTCTCTTGACTAGGTACAGTCCCAGCGTCTCTTACAACATACGTTTTAGTACCTCTCTGCCTCAGGACCCAAGCCTGGCTTGTCAGGAAGGGTGTAAACTGGAACAATAGAAACTGGTTAAGGCTTTGTGTCCCTACGGGCCAGTATCAGCTGCAAACACAGGGTATATGTTCACATTCCTGTGCTTGTAAACTCATAATATTGTTTAAACCCATCAGCTGGAAAGGCTACAGTTCAAAAAGGGGTGATGTTCTTTCTAAAGACCTAGAATAGCACAAAGACCAGGCTGTTCCCAAGGTCATCTGTTGCTGACCTCTACAGCCAAACTCAACTTCTGTGAACCCCTACTCTAACAAGAGCACGAGCTCAATATAGAATCACAGAATGGCCTGGGCTGGAAGGGACCTCAAGGATCACCTAGTTCCAACCCCCTGCCATGGGCAGGGTGAACGCTGCAGTCAGGCTTCTGTATATCACAAGTGCTTGGTCCATACTGTGCATTTCCCCACCTCAGCTGTGAAAGCTCAGTCTCTGATCAGCCCTGATTGGTGTCCATATTTGGGGATTAGGGTTTCCATGTAGCGGGATACCAGGCAGAGCATTTTCACCTTGCCCATTTTAGGATTATTATGCCATGTTCTCATATAAGGAGGCTGTGCAATCAGTCAAATAGTTGTTTTAATGTAACATAATTGGGAAATGACCACTCTCTGGCATGGGTGAAATATCTAAGAAAGACATCTCTCTCAGTCACCAGGTCCCTATTAATTGTCATTCTGTGATGCACATGTGCTTAACATCAGACTCTTCACGTTATTCAGCTGAACAACCTAAGCTGTCTGCTGCCTCCAGGAAAAAGAGAGCAATTTGAAACCCGTTTCAGAACTCCATTCTGTACCTCAGCTTAGCGGCAGAAGAATCTGCTTTCTATTAAAGTGATAAATTGCAAAATTGAAGGTGTAAGCAACCCCCACTGTAAAATTTGTCTTTGTCAGATATATAAAACATTGATTTTCTTTGTTTGCTGATGCACAGCCCCGCTGGTATGAAGCTGTAGTTTCCCATCATCCTGCTACCAATCAGAAATTCGTGCTAGCACAGCTGAAGTCTGTTGCACACGCACAACCAGTGCCAACCTCGTATCCACCACAACATATTGATGCTTATGCCAGTGCATATGGGAATATCTCTACCCTGTTGGCCCGATGTGTGAGCCACATAGAGTTCCCAGTGGATGCTGTTATGTGGAGGATTTTATTAAGTATGCAGTGATGAATTTATCTTCCTGAGTCATATTACTAACCCCCTGAAGTGAGTCATTGGTATCCTCAGCAGATATAATCACCAAATTGCTCCCAAACGCTGCTTTAATGTCAAACTATGCAGTTGTTCCAGTGATTGCCCCTGAGAGTATTTAGAGAGTACTGATATTTATCTTGCTGGAGAAAAGATGCTGCAGCCAGCCCATGGGAAGCTGAAAGTGCCATAGGCTCTGTTCATGCAGGTTCCAAGATGATTGAGAAGTACATCTTCCAGATCACTCGGGTCAGTTAGCAACTCAGACTGCCACAGAACGTAACACGTGGGAAGCATGGGTGGGATTGCCATATCGGAGGGTAGAGGTAGCCTTTCTGCATCTGTGTGCGTGAAAAGATTCATGTGTACAATATGAGCAATCTCTGTATCTGGCAAGTTTGTCTTGTGCACAGAAAGTCTGAGATCTCCTGCTTTCCATTTATGCCTCTTTTCCCTAGCTGTAAGATGTTAACATCATCTGAATCTCTGTCTAGATGGCTCTTTGCCATAACTTGTCTAGCAATTTGCACATGTAAGCATCCCCCTTTTTTAAGCAGCACCAGCAGGGAACAGTTTGACTCGTGTGTTTCCAGAAAGGCATTTCCAGTCTTTTCCCAGTTACATCAGAAGTGCTACTGGTAGTGGTGGCCTGTCTTCCAGAATTAATTGAGGTCGCTGAGTCAGCTCTGCTTAGGGTTGCATTGTGCTGGGATTTAATTTTGTCCCAAGTGGCCTAGCAGTTTGTTCTGTGCAGCAAGGTGTGTGTTGCTCTGCAAGGTGTCTGCGTGTGTGACTCTACAAAGTCTTAGGTGAGTCTAGCCCTGCAGAACTTCTTGCTGCCTGTGCACTTCTGAGAAGCTATGGCCTGATTCATGTCTTGTGTGTGCAGAACAAGACTCTCATTTTTTACAGCTTGTCTTGTGCCCCCCTGGAGTTAGGCTGGTGTCTTTGTCAGTGGTACTGTGCTGAAGCCTCTCCAGTTCTGTGGTGTTCAGGTTGCAGATAGCTGGTTGGCATGACCTGCGAGGTGCTTTCAGTTGCACCCCTTGCACTCACTACATGGAGTCCCTTTTCATGGGAGAGACTTGTTTCATGACTAGGGGTACACCCAGAACAATGAAGCATGCTTGTTCCTTAAACTAAAAGCACTGGTATCAGCTGCATTGGAGGGCAATCCAAGCCAAAGTAAGAGGGGATTAGCGAAATAAAACAGAAGTATGCCACATAGATTGTTCCAGCAGCTGAACTCAGAAAGCAGGGAGAAAGGGAGCAAACCTTTCTTCCCAACAGTGGAACAGCCAGAGGGGACCCACCTGCTTACAGTCTGGTGATGTGGTCAAGCTGCTCTTCCCCGAGTCACACCGCTCAGTGCAAGATCTTGCCTGTTAAGAAATAGGAAATTTGAACAGGTGGTCACAGAGCTCTGAATGTACTGCATGAACAGGAACACTAGCGTAAGGATGCATTGTGAGTCCACAGCCAAAAATAGGAAGAGAGTGAGACTGCCTCTTCGTCGGTAGTATGCTGTCTCAAATAGTGAGGACGATTGTTCTGAGATGCTGTAGCTACGTCTGAGGTGGAAGGGTGGACTGGGTCTTTCCAGAGATCTGGTGCTAGGGTGAGGTGAGACTGATCTCTGTTCAGTCTCACCTTGACTGTACCTTTCTGAAGGTCTTTGAAAAGATGGCTGTTGTGTAAATGGGTCGCAGCAGCAGCTGGGTAGCAAAAGAAATGCATATGCAGGGGACCATGGAGTACTCAGGATCAGAGCTTTGGAGTGAACGGCCATGCTGAGGTAGCAGATATGCACTGAGCAGAAGCTCTGCTTTTGGCTCTTTGCCCTGTTGTCCAGGTGTATATATATACCTGGCTTTGCCAGGTAGAAGGCAAGCCTGTGTCCTAGTAGATACAGTAGGCAAAAGAATCTGATTCTCAGACAATTTGTCTTGTTTCTCCATGGTAAGAAGTCAGGTTTTCAAATAACTATTTATTTATGGTATTCCCAGGGGACAGGGAGTCCAGCTGCTGAAATCCTGTTGTCTTTGCTGCAGTCCCAAGATTCTTGGGGGCTCAATAACAAATGATGCTGTGATACAAGGACCTTGATGCTACACAGTGAAAACTGTGCTCTTGTGAACATGGTATGATTGGCCAAACAGAAGTACGTGAAGATATTGGCGAGTGGTGCATGCTGGCCTACTGGTTTTGCAAGATAAGCAACAGAGGCATCTCCCTGCTCTCTGCT
Organism: Cygnus atratus; assembly: GCF_013377495.2. NCBI lineage: Eukaryota > Metazoa > Chordata > Aves > Anseriformes > Anatidae > Cygnus > Cygnus atratus. The sequence continues at coordinate 15,228,693 of NC_066378.1, read as the reverse complement.
GAGTGCTGGCTGCAGGTGTGTGAGTTTTCCAGCAGAGGTATTCAGTGGCTGTTGACCCTGGAAAGAAGAGACCGCATGATGGCTCAGCATTCTGCGTGGTTATGTCATGTTACACATGCTGCTGGTGGTCTCTGTGGATGGGCTCTTTGGCACCAGCCTGCAGGGTCTGAGGATTCTGTAACACTGCCGTGAGCTTACTGGGTGGAGGTTGGAACAGGGCAAGCATTCGTCTGTGATGTTCTCTGCAGGTGAATATCATTACTTGTCTGCTTTCTCAAAAGCTGCTATGCACAGGATTGTTTGCAATGTTAATAGGACTCGATGTAGATGTTATAGTAGTTACGAGAGGTGACTTAGGTGTGGCTGCCTTCAGGGGAAGTGTTGCTCTGTGAGACAGCTCAGGCTGGTCCATGCTGGTTCCTGGTAGAGTGCAGTTTTCTATAGCTATTGCTTTCTTTGTTTCCTCAGTGGTCTCTGCATCTTTGCAGTCCTATCCTTCCCCTCTACCATATACAGACATGCTGTGTGCTTCAGAGAAAAGAGGTAATCTTAGCACTGCTCTCCTGAGTCAACCCCATTCTGCTGCCTCTGCCTGAGCTGCCCTGAGCGGTGTAGAACTGCAAGAGAGCAGCTTTTCAGCTGGCAGTCGCGTTCTTTCCAGAATGGCCTTTTGTGGCTGTGATTGCTGGGACTGAGGCCATCTGACTTGTTTCCATGAGATCTTGTACTTACTTTTTCTTTCTTATCCCTGCAGGCAGCGTCCTCAGCACTGAGCAGTCTGGGCCACGTGTACACAGCCATTGGGGACTACCCAAATGCACTGGCTAGCCACAAGCAGTGTGTCCTCCTTGCAAAGCAGTCCAAAGATGAGCTCTCTGAGGCACGGGAGCTGGGAAATATGGGAGCAGTGTACATTGCAATGGGGGATTTTGAAAATGCGGTGCAGTGCCATGAACAACATCTTAAGATCGCCAAGGAGCTGGGGAACAAGCGGGAGGAAGCCCGAGCCTACAGCAACCTCGGCAGTGCTTACCACTACCGGAGAAACTTCGACAAAGCCATGTCCTACCACAACTATGTGCTGGAGTTGGCCCAGGAGCTGGCTGAGAAAGCCATTGAGATGCGAGCTTATGCTGGCTTGGGCCATGCAGCTAGATGTATGCAGGACCTGGAGAGAGCTAAGCAGTACCATGAAGAACAATTGCACATTGCTGAGAGTCTGCAGGACCGAGCTGCTGAAGGCAGAGCCTCCTCCAATTTAGGTAAGGCCCTGAAGTGGAGCAGAATTTCTCAGGAAATGTACTGACTATCAGAGCTGCTACCAGGATCCAGGAGGCTTACTGTGTGCTGTCTTTAGTTATCCCAATTCCGCCAGACTATCTTCATAAAGTAAACAGGCACTTGACAGATTGTGTGCCAATGTAATGTGTCCACGTTCAGTTACTCACCTGCTCAGAAGGCAGCAGAAAGCCCAAGGTCACAGCAGAAGGCAGATGAGAAGGTACAGTACATTTGAAGAGCTATTCAGATGTCAGAAAGAAATGTAGGAAGTCTTGCACTAAGGCAAGAAATGATGTGGCTTATTACCTGGCCATTACTTCGGGAGCTTGTCAGTTTGCTGCCTTGTAATTTGAGAGACACGTGGATCAAATCCTAACTAAGTTTGTGTTCAGAATGTGCACATTAAAGTAATAGAATGTAGGAGCTATATGTTCTTCTAAGGAGAGACATGGGCATCCTACTGGCAGGCTGAGAAGGACTGAATTACAAAAATCAAAGTGAAGTCCATTTCTCCTCTTTCACATTGCTAGATGTGGAAGCAAACAAAGATGTGTTTGCATCTCTGGTCGTGAGATGTGGGAGTCTGCACTGCTGTCATTGCAGCTGTTGTTAGGACGTGTTCTGGCTGCACGACTCAGCTGGGTGTATGCAGCTGTGCAGGGAGGGGCAGAACAGGGCCGCTGCTGGTATAACAAAATAAATGTTTGCTGGCAGCCCCTGAATCTCAGCTCTTGGAGGCTGCCCCATGCTGTAAATTAGCTTCTGTTACTGCCTGGCAGTTGGCACTTGGTTCATTTGTAGATGCTAATTGTACTCTGATGTTATCAACAGCAGGTAATTGAAACGGGCTTGATGAATTACTTAATTTCTCATAATAGCTGACTCTTCAAGAGTTGAATGAAGAAGATAAGGGGAACTGGAGAAAATGTGACAGTCCTAGCTTTCTGATTAGTGTTGCAAACCTCCTCCTTCACACGAGTTAGGGAAAATGAGCGAGGCAAAATAGGTTTGAGGCAAAAGTGCCTGTGGGGTGCTTAGTGTTAGAGAGCACTGAGCATTGCATTGATGGCATTTCTGTTAGTGTGATAGAGCACCCAGCAGGGAGGATGAAACTTTGTGTCTGGCTTCCCCTACATTTATGCAAGGGCTTTTTCAAAGTGCACTGGTAGATGCCTCTAGCAAAGCACAAAGTACATCCCACATCTCTGCTGCAGTTGTAGGGCTGGTCTCGGGGAGATGTGTGGACTTGCGTGAGATCCACTGGTCAGTGACAGGGACAGAAGGGCTCACGTGGAGAAGTGGGACCTTGAATTGTCCAGGCAGGGAGCAGGGGGAGATGTAAACTCTGGATTCCTGTGGGAGATGGAGATGTCATCCTTGGTTGTGCTTGGGGAACGTGCTGGCTTCTCAGTTTGTGGTCAGGATTGAGGGAATGTTCCTGTTGCTGTGGAGTTTATCTTAATGTGTTTTATTTCCAGTGGAAGCTGAGCAATGGAGTATACAGGCTGTTGGTAGATACTGGGAGAGTGCACAGCCATGTTCAGCCGTGAGTGCCTCTAACATGGGGATGGATGGACCTATTCTGAGCAGCACAAGCAAACCTCTAGGGTTCAGAAACAGTTTCATTAGCCTCCGCTCTGAAGCACTTGCTGCTTTCTGGAGAATCACCCCAATTCTTTCTGAGCAAATCCAAGAAAGTAAGGAAATGCAGTCTTGGGAAATGGAAGCTGTCACTTGGTTTTGTTTTTCTTCCTCCTGACAGTTTGATGAGCTGTCTAGGGTTGTCCGTATTGTCTCCTCCCATTTTTTCAAGCCCCTTGTCATTGGGCAGACCACATCTATTTACTGGATGAAAGAGCTTGATTCGCGTTCTGTGATGTTTCTTCTAAGTGCCTGTATGGTCAGTGTGGTCTGGCTTTGTGTTACTCAGCACTGTTACAGAAAAGTGGTACAGAAGTGCTGAGATGAGATAAATATCAGCACTTACAGGGAACTGCTAAACCTGTGGTAGTTGTTTTAACTCATCCCAGAATGAAACAAGCACTGCTGCAGAAGTGACTTGCTCTTGTTCTTCAGCCTTTGTGGGTTCTCACTTGCATTTTTAATTCTCTTACTGTTTTGCTGACTCAAATCCAGTCAGGTTGGGACTAGAAAGTTCATCTTAATATGGTTATGTCTTACAGGAGCTTTGAATTTAATGATACATTCAGCATGCAATCCCAGAAAATAATTGTTTAAAAAAAATGTTTTGTTGCAGCAGAGAATGTTTTACTTGTTTGGATTTAAGCCTAAACATAACTTTAGGTTGGTATGCTGACTCAGCCAGTCTACACTTTGTATTTGAATAGTTTCCCTAGCTTCTGAGTACAGGATCTCACGTTTCAGCTGTTATTTGGCTATTTTTCTATGTTCTCTCTCTCAGAGTTAAGTTACACTGGAAAAAGAGAACATGCAGTTCTTGTTGCGAAAGTCTATTCCTGTTGTTAAAATACATCCAGTACCAATTAAAAAGTTGAGTCTTAATTGTCTCTTTCATCTAATCCACATGCAAAACGAAACCTCATACGAAATAACCATGCTGACAGGCAAAAAATGTATCTAAACGTGTGTTTCCAAGCCAGAATGTTAGAGTTGGCCTCTTTGCTGAAGCAACAGAATTTTCTGTTTGCATTTCACTGATTTAGATGGAAAGCTCTCTTAAGTGTACTATCTAATGCTGAGCAAGACAGGCGCAGAATATAACATAGCCCAGCTGCTGTAGTGCTCTGCAGGGAGATATAATGCACTCTGTGACTCGGTAAGCAGAAGGTAATGGACTGAGGGCAACTCACAAGTTACTGAGCCCTTCACAACAAGGAGATCTGGAGTTTAACCAGAAGTCTCAGATTGTCAACCTTTGCAAAGCAGATGGTGTCTCCAAATGCCAAGGCTCCATGTAGAGAGCTGGCTTTTCAGCCTCTGCAGAGCTTATTAACAGTTCCTGTTGTGATGCTGAGAGTACACTTCAGATTATTATTAAAACACAGTTTAAGTCTCTCCCTAGGTGCTTATCATCTTTTTGCAGTTACAAGAGAACTTCTGTGCCTCTCTTTTACGTGCTTGCTGCTCAAAGTTGGATGGGCTGCCTGTATTAAGGTAGCGGCACATATGCTTCATTTTGGTCTCTGGAACCTTGCTTTATTTGCAAGTAAAGAGTATTATAGAACATTTAGTCTAGTTCCACTGATAATCATTTCAAATCCCCAAGTAACTTGTAGGAGAAAGTAAAAGTCAATGTTGTATTCATAGACAGGGAGAAGCTTTGTGTGTCAGATTAACCCTTGGCAGATGCTGAAGCTGCGGTACCCTCAAAGACTCAGCTCTGCATTTCTGTGAAGTGTGTGTATCTTGAGGTGTGCCATGTCGGAGGGGAAAAGAGTGTCTATTTAGGATGTACAAACAGAGGGCTGATTATTCTCAGGTAAGCACAACTGTTAGTTTTTCTTAGTCATCACAGCAAATTCACTAAAAAGTACAGTAATAAGATGATGACATTCTGATTCTGCTTGAAGAAAGTTTTTGCATTACAAAAAATTGCTTTTTCAGCATCTGTACTTCAAAACATTTAAGAGACTTTCTTGGGTGATCAATCTTTAATTTTCAGGTCATTAAAAAATTAAATAAAACACACACAAAATGTCAAACACTGTATTTAACAATGTCAAGACTAAGAATGTAAAAACAATTACCTGAGAATTTCTGCAGAGATCTTTTTAGTACTGAAACTACCCCTCCAAAACCCAAACAAGAATAACCTCCTGAAAACCTTCACATCTTTCTCTCTCCCTAATATTCCAGGGGACGGGGAGCTGTTTGAGGGGGTAGTGTGTTCATGCATCAATTCTTATTCTGAAGTGTTGCACCTCGGTTAAGGTAAAACTGCAATATTCAGCTTGTAAAATTAGAATTATATTAATTTCATTGAATATGGTCTTGGGAATATGTCAAAATTGTTACATTCCTGCCCATAGGATTAGTATGTATTTCTAAATTTTAGCTACCTTTTTTCAGTCATTGTTGTGTCTTCCATCATATTTACCTTTGTAAAGTACTTACTAGAAAATTCAGTGAGCCGTTATGTCAAATTCAGAAGATGGCACAGAATCCGATGGTGTCTCTAAACACCGCCTCCTAGAAGCAGCATAAAATGCTGGGAGATGAGGGAGTGTTTGAGTGCTCTATACTGGACTTTCAGGGTGCAAAGTTGGTTTGAGTTTGCAGCTTGTTCCCTTTAGAGGGTACTGAGGCAATGTAGTGAAGATGCAGGCGAGCATCATGAGGAGCAAAAGTCACAAAATGGTTGTTACGTTGTCCCCGGTTGCTGAAGGACTGGGGAACTCGCCCAGGACACCCCCTTCCCTCATCTCTCACTGCCCACAGGCGTCCGCCAGCTGCAGGGCGTTGCATCAGAGCATACTCAGGCGGTGGATGCTGTCAGGCCCTCCAGTCAGCACCGAGAAGGGGGCTGGGATGTTGTTCTCCCACCCTGTAGGTGGGAGACCTACAAAACCACTTTTTTTTCAACTTTCAACATGTTTGCATTTCATTCCAAAAGAGCAGCTTCAGTCAAGAGCAATATTATTTTAGTCTACGCTGCGGGCTATAGCACAGCTGTGACTCCACCTCGACTGAAAGGTTTGTTCTGCTTTGGCTGATACTAACAGGAGACTGAAGCTCCCTTTAACTTCTGCTCTAACCCCCTTCTGGGCTCCAGCACAGGAACTGCAATCACTGTTTCAAAGTTAGTCTGACATTTTCCCTCTTCCCTTATCAATTTGTTGCCTGGATTGGAAAATCAGTGATTTAATAGGCAGAACACAATTATTTTGCTGATGCTCTATGCAAATATTCTACACAGTTCTATCTGTATTCATCATTAAGGAAAGAAAAAAGAGCTTGTGCATGAATGTAATTTGCACTAATTTTGTAGCATTATATGATATACGGCAGTAAAGGCTATCTCTTTGTCTCCCCTCATGTCTGCTAGATTCTGGGCTTGGGTCTGTTCTGCCATATTCTTTATATGCTATTTCAAGGATATAGTCCAGCTGCTTGACCAGAAGACTGTCTGCTATGCAGTCAATGATTATAGCTGTAAGAATGAGTCAGAATGCTGATGTTTTGAAGTGACAGTGTACTTCGGGATCCTTCTTCCTTACATGGCCACAACAGATGGGTGACAGCTCTAACAAACTAATGCAATAGCAGTTTCTGTGGTGTACTGGGTCTGGCTGGGATGTTAACTTTCCCTGCAGCAGCCCATACAGTGCTGTGCTCTGCACTTGTAGCTAGAACAGCCCTGGTATCACACCAGCGTTGTGTCTGCTGCTGAGCAGTGCTGGCACCGCATCAGGACTCCCTGCAACGCCCCCAGAGCCAGCAGGCTGGAGGTGGGCAGGAGGGGAGGAAGGAACATCACCAGGGCAGCTGACCTAAACCAACCAAAGGGATATTCCATGCCACGTGATGTCACACTCAGTAATAAAAGGTGGAAAAAGGAAGAAGAGAGGAGGGGTGGACTCATGCAAAAACATCTGTCCTTCTGAACAATGGCTACGTGCATTGAGGCTCTGCTTCAAGGACGTGGTCAAGCATCGCTTGTTGGTGGGAAGTAGAGAGTAATTTCTTTCCTCTGCACTTCCACACAGCCTTTGCTTGTTGTTGTATTTTTTTCCCTCCACTTTTCCTCTTTTCCTTTTTTCCCTTTAGTTAAATTGTTTAATTAATAATAATTTTGCCGACATTGCTGACTTCAGTTACTCTCCCAGAAAAGCTGTAGAAGCTTAGAGTAACTAGAGGAATCTGTGATTCAACTAAGAGGGATGAAAGATGTGCCCTGAGGTGCTGAATCCAGACTCCTGTTATTGCACATGCCATGTAATATTAACACTATGATTCATAAACTAAGCAATCCCATTTTAACAGTAACGTTTTGGTTGCTTCTATACTACTATACTGTATAAAGTTGTATACTACTATACTATATTGTAGGGCTATTCTGGAGCTTCAGCACTCTGATGGTCAAAATAATTTCCAGGGTTGATGCCTCTCAGTAGTAACACCGACATTGTTCTCTAAATTGCTAGTCTTTTGCATCCAACAGGAATCACATTTTGTCTTTCTTTACTGGAGATACATCAGTTCACTGGATAGGTTCTCCTCATTTTATTTCCAAATGATGATTCCCTGCCCTTGTAGTAGAAATTCTTGCTATTAGTCTTGAAGTGCATGTCTTTGCATATTTTACTCTTGAACTTCATGACACCATTCCTGTTGCTCTAATACACAAGGTTGTCCAATCCTTCCTGCATAATATTCTTATCCTTCCCTGTCTCAGCAGTGCTTGCTTCTTCACTGGTTTTTGTTACATTTCACTGTAGTACTCACTTCATTTGTGCAAAGGCACTACTCAGTAATTTTAACAATGTTTGTCCTCTTCTCTGCTTTCTGACTCTTACATAAAGAGTATCTCATCATAGAACAAGTTATCTAGACAGTCAGCTGAACTCAATTTTGCTTTTAGCCTGATTTCTGTTCTCCTTCCCTTTTACCGTCACTTCAAGCTGAGTGCTTTCCTACACTTGATTCCTCCAAGGAGGTTCAAAGCAGCTCTGGTGGAGAACTGCCTGTCTCACCTCCTTGAGGAATCTGTCTGTTTAGTAGTAAGAGATTAGGAAATGTTTACTTGTTCGCTCATTTTGGAAACCTTGGGTTTTCAGATATGTTTTGCAATGAGCTGTGTGTTTAGCTTTCTCACAGGTGGGGCTGCTGTGTTATGTCATGCTGGCACGCGGAGGTGCTGGCTAGAAGAAAAACCACGTCAGGAGATGGAGCTGGGAGTGTGAACTCCAGCATCCTTGAGGCAGTGCTGGTTCTGCCTGATTCCAGCTCAGATACTGCCTGCTGCATTCAGGGGAGAAATTTAGCTAATTCCATCTTCTGTAGTTGCTGCAGCAATGGGACATTTTTACAGTGACTGCTTTTCACAGTTTCTACCTTATTTAGCTTTGTGTCCAGTCCAGTTCCACACCCTGCAGTCACTGGGTGGTTTTTCTGCAGAAGTCAGTGCCCTTTCCTGGGAGCACTCAGCTGTGCGTAGCAGCTTGCGAGCCCAGCACATCACTGAGCTCAGTGCAGCTCGTCCTTGCTGCCACTGCATTCCCTCGTCACACTGCAGGGAAACAGCAGCATGTGTCAGGCAGAGAGCTGATGATCAGGTGGAGCCATGGGCCCAGCAGAGCTGAGGGAGAAGTGGGCAAGGAGCTGGGCAAAGACACCAGGGAGCTGATCCCTTCTGCTGTCAGCTCTGCATTTGATCACAGTTGTGGTGTGTGGGGAGGGAAACAGCGGCGGCCAAGTGTTTGCTGTTTCAATCCTGTTTCGTTCTGCCCGTGTTTTCTAAGTTGCCTTCTCCTGAAGCCTCACATTAGTAGGAAAATAAGCATAATTTTTGAATAACTTGCTTTGATAGAAATACAGATAATCTAGCCAGAATGTTTCATGCTGATGTAGTGGAACTTGGGTTTTCAATCCTACATGAATTTAAGAAATGAATCCATGAGGTCCAAGTTGCCTCGAGAAAGCAAATTTCAGCCCTCGTTTTCCAGCCTCACTTGGAAAGCTGTCTGTCCTCAGATTTCTCTGCATAAGTAGAAAGCAGGGGGAGGCTGATGCATGGGATCTGGTCGCAGCATGCTACCCTTACCGGTGGCTGGGGGAAGGCAGATGTTCCCTGACACTCCACATCTTTTCCTCCCCTTCTCATTGATTGTGATACAGAGATGGATATTGGAAGCTGTTTTCTTTCAGGATCAGGGAAGGACCTGAGGTTGTCTTCCAGAAACAAGTAACTGTGTTTGCAGGGTCTCTGTCAATAGCTCCTGGATCTCTCTGGTGGATCCGATTGTTCAGCTCTGGGGCCCCCAGCACAAGAAGGACTTGGACCTATTAGAATGAGTCCAGAGGAGGCCACAAAGATGATCAAGGGGCTGGAGCACCTCTCCTATGAGGACAGGCTGAGAGAGTTGGGGTTGTTCAGCCTGGAGAAGAAAAGGCTGTGGGAGACCTTAGAGCGGCCTGCCAGTACCTAAAGGGGGCCTACAGAAAAGCTGGGGAGGGACTTTGTGTCAGGGAGCAAAGTGATAGGACAAGGGGTAATGGCTTTAAACTAACAAAGGGTAGATTCAGATTAGATATGAAGAGGGAATTCTTTACTCAGGCACTGGCACAGGTTGCTCAGAGAAGTTGTTGATGCCCCATCCCTGGAAGTGTTCAAGGCCGGGTTGGATGGGGCTTTGGGCAGCCTGGTCTAGTGGGAGGTGTCCCTGCCCATGGCAGGGGGGGTTGGAGTTAGGCGACCTTTTAGGTCCCTTCCCACCCAAACCGTTATATGATTCTATGATTTCCAGGCCTGTTCATGAGTGCAAAGGAGCCACACATTCACAGGCGAAGTCTCATTAAAGCACAAGTTATAACGTTGGCACGAACTGGGGTGTTTTGACCTGTGCTGTGAACAGACATTTCAGCGATGTCTGCTCAGGCAGGTGTGGCTCCCAGGCCTCCTCTCCATGCCTGTCTTGGGCTGCTGGAGCTGCGTGGGAACATGCTGCTCAGATGAGTGGTTCTGCCCTGTTTTGTATTTTCCTAAGCAGTAATTCAGTGTTTTTGTCAGGTCGGCTGGGAAGGGTTTTTTTTTGTTTTTTTTTTTCTTCTGTCAGGGTTGGGCACAGCCTGTGGGAGATGTGTGATGGTCTTCAGCGTCTTTGGGTGAGACATGGACCTGCAGTTGCCAGGGAACTTTCTGCTCCTGGGAGAAATGGTGCTGTGCCAGGAGGGAAGATCACATCTTTGTGGGGCTATCTGCTGCTGCTACACGGTCTCTGTAGGCGTCCCTGTTTCTTTGCCTTCCTCAGCAAGGCATGGTTTCTCTGCTCTTCCATCTGTTTCTGTGCTTGCCTTATTGAGGTTCCGTAGTGTAGGGTTGTTTTAGTTACCACTTCCACTTTGCCAAGTGTAATAAATTGGGCTGTGCCTCCAGACACGTTTGAACTTTCAGGTGCAAGTTGGGCAGTGTGGAGGTCTGCAGCAGGGCCCACCGCAGCACAGAGCTGTTGATGTTCCAGACACCTGAACTGTTCTGTGGCCTTTGAATGAAGGGCTGTCTTTTCTTTTTGTATCCTTTCTGAGGGACATCCTAAGGGACCACTCTTTGCAGGTCTGAATCATCAATAGATGAGGGCTTTGGGACTGGGCGTTACATGTTTTTATTCTGGCTTTGTTTAATGAGGTAGAGAGTAAAGGCAGTTGTCTCAAATGAAAAGTCTGGAGTATGCAGAGCTCTGATCAGATTCACTAGTGTTTGGCCTCCGGATTATTGACCATGGTCATTTACACCGTCTTTGTGGTGTTGCATAGCCTGAGCTTCAGTGGGATGTTATGGTCCACCTTTCCCTGGAGCAAGACTCTTCCTGCTGTCTTTTCCTTGGTTTTGGCTCCAAACATCACCACCCTTCTGTTCAGCTCATTGTCTGCTCCAGACTATAGTCTGTATGGTGCTGTTTACCAAACAGACACTAGTCACTATTGCAGACAAGCCTCTGCTGGATGCAGAAACATGACTTCTCCCACAGCAAAACCCTGATCTGCCCCTGGCTCTGTCCCAGCTTCCTGCCTGTGGCCGGTTGTTCTCCTATCCATGAAACCCAACCTTGGCCAAGAATGTTTGTCTTCTGTGCCTCGACTCATTTACAGGAGTGGGCCCTTCCTTTTGCTTGTGTAGGAGAGGCTTTCTGATTGCTGTTGTTGTGTGGATGTTCCAAGGCTGGGCGGGACAGGTCTCACTGCAGAGTGGAGGCTGCTTTATGTCTTTTGTTGGTGCTGTGTCACCCACTAACCTACTTCCTAGCACAGAGGAGATAAAAAGAGTGCCTCAGAAAGTGATGTGGTTCTCATGTAGGATGCAACACACAGTGTATGGGAGCAACCCCTTGTAATATTAGGAGAATTCAAACAATGACAAAATGTTGGCTGCGCCTGTAACCTCTAGTATAGAACTGGATCAAGCGTGGATCCCTTGCCTCCATTCTCAGGGTGAAATGTGGTCTCTGTGAGTGGAGTAAGAGCAGTACCCTGTGTCTCCATGTGCTGGCACTCATGTCAAGTGGTGGTCAAGAAAACAACAGCATGTAGGGTGCATAAGGAACAGAGTGAGAAAAAAGTAACTTCTATCATGCAATTAGGTAAGCTGATAACTAACTGTATTGGGTTTACATAGCAAGGTTTTAGTAGCGGGGGGGCTGCAGGGGTGGCCTCCGTGAGAAGAGTCCAGAAGCTACCCCATATTAGATAAGGGCCAGTTTCAGCCGGCTCCAAAAGGGACCCACTGCTGGCCAGAGCTGAGCCAGGGAGCAGCGCTGGTTGGGCCTCTGGGAGAGCAGATCGAAGAAAGGGAAATACCTGCTGTGCTACAGCAGCTGGGAGAGAGGAGTGAGAAGCAGCCCTGCAGACCCCAGGTCAGTGCAGCAGGAGGGCAAGAGGGTGCTCCAGGCACGCAGCAGCAGTTCCCGTGCGGCCTGTGGAGAGGCCCCTGGTGGAGCAGGCTGTCCCCCTGCAGCCCATGGGTCCCACACGGAGCAGATCTCCACGCTGCAGCCCGTGGAGGAGCCCCCGGTGGAGCAGGTGGATGTGGCCTGGAGGAGGCTGCGGCCCATGGAGAGCCCTCGCAGGAGCAGGCCCTGGGCCGGAGCTGCAGCCCGTGGAGAGGAGCCCACGCAGGAGCAGGGGGTCTGGGGGGAGCTGCTGCCCATGGGAGAGCAATAATGATTGACTATCTCCAGAAGAACACTGCAGAGTTAGAGGGTATATGAGGATAAGCACCTCAGGTATGGATACATTCTTCTTCAAAGAGAGGGTGACTATATTAGTATTGTTACCGTAAGAAGATTTTAGTAATGGAGGACAAGACAGAAAAGCAAATAAAATACTACATCATGTACAGAAAGCATATTCAGAGCTCCTGTTCACAGGTCTCAATGAAAACAAGATTTGACTGAATTCAAAAGGCAAACATGAATGCTTTCTTGCTTAATCTGTTGTTTGTATATGAGCTCTAGTCACCAGGTATCACTGAAGGAAAAAAGTAGGGTAGTTCAAAAACAGAATGGGCATTTTGTGAAGACAAACTGTCCAGTTGTTGTGAATGTCTGTTTTGTGTGTAATAGAAAACCTTTGAGATATTCCTGGTAGGAGTTAGGAACAAGTTCCCTTGAGAAAGGCTGTGCTGCATCGGCCGTGCCAGTTATGCATTGGGGTGCTGTGGGGAAGGGATGGGGTTCCCTGTAGAGAGCATGGACAAAGGGCCAGGCCACGGGCTGCTAAATGACAGGTTGCAGAAAAGTCCTGGCATAGCAAGGTGTTGCAGAAGGGTCACCGTGATAGACTGGTTTCTTTGAACCCGTTTCTGCTATTTTTCAGGAATCATTCACCAGATGAAAGGTGACTATGACACTGCGCTGCGGCTGCATAAGACACATCTGTCCATAGCTCAGGAGCTGAGTGATTATGCGGCCCAGGGCCGGGCCTATGGCAACATGGGCAATGCTTACAATGCTCTGGGCATGTATGACCAAGCTGTCAAGTACCATCGGCAGGAGCTGCAGATTTCTATGGAAGTAAATGACCGAGCCTCTCAAGCATCTACACATGGGAACTTAGCAGTTGCCTATCAAGCACTGGGTGCCCATGACCGTGCTCTGCAGCACTACCAAAATCATCTCAACATTGCCCGGGAGCTGCGAGACATCCAGAGTGAAGCACGGGCCCTCAGCAATTTGGGCAACTTCCACTGCTCAAGAGGAGAGTTTGTGCAGGCTGCACCTTACTACGAGCAATACCTGCGCTTGTCCCCAGAGCTACAGGACATGGAAGGGGAGGGTAAAGTTTGCCATAACCTTGGCTATGCCCATTACTGCCTTGGGAACTACGAAGAGGCTGTTAAGTACTATGAGCAGGATCTTGCCTTAGCAAAGGATCTTCATGACAAGCTGAGCCAAGCCAAAGCTTATTGCAACCTGGGCCTGGCCTTCAAAGCCTTGATGGACTTCGGCAAAGCAGAGGAGTGTCAAAAGTATCTGTTGTCCCTGGCACAGTCTCTGAACAATTCCCAGGCCAAATTCCGAGCTCTGGGAAACTTGGGGGATATATTTGTCTGTAAAAAAGACGTAAGTGGTGCAATAAAATTTTATGAGCAGCAGTTGAGCTTAGCCCATCATGTTAAAGACAGGAGATTGGAAGCCAGCGCCTATGCAGCCTTGGGCTCTGCATACAGAATGATACAGAAGTGTGATAAGGCTTTAGGTTACCATACACAGGAGCTGGAGGTGTACCAGGAGCTGGGTGATGTGTCAGGTGAATGCAGAGCACACGGTCACCTTGCTGCAGTATACATGTCACTTGGGAAGTACACTATGGCATTCAAGTGTTACGAAGAACAACTGGATCTTGGGCAGAAGTTGAAGGACCCCAGCATAGAAGCCCAAGTCTATGGTAACATGGGCATTACCAAGATGAACATGAATGTCATGGAGGAAGCTATTGGCTACTTTGAACAGCAGCTGGCCATGCTGCAGCAGCTCAGCGGAAATGAATCTGTGTTGGATCGAGGCCGAGCATATGGGAACCTGGGAGATTGTTATGAAGCTTTGGGAGATTTTGAGGAAGCTATAAAGTATTATGAACAGTATCTGTCGGTGGCTCAAAGCCTGAACCGCATGCAAGATCAGGCAAAGGCCTACCGGGGCCTGGGCAATGGACACAGGTAAGGAACGCTGTATGTGTATTGCAACAAAAGGCAGTGAAATGCAGTCTGTTAAAGCACACAGAAAGGCATCTGTTGTTCAGTATTGCCAGGTGTTATAGTCCGGATGTAGCCTGCCTGATCCTGGTTCAGGTGAGTTCCTGTGAGCCCGCCTGGTGCTCAGGCTCTGCACACGAACTTGTGCTTGAGTCCCTGAAGGCACTGGAAGCCAGTGGGCTGCTGGGAGGAGCGTGTGCATGGGAGCATTCATATCTGTGCACAGCTGTGCTTGCCTAGAGGCACTGGCGGGAGGTGTGCTTGTGTGTGTCGAGGGGAAACATTGATATAACAGAGGAGAGAGGTATGGGATGCACGCAGAAATGTGAGAAGGTGGCCTGTGTCCGTACCTGCATAGAGCACAGCATGGGGAAGGTTGCGTGCTACTTAGGGAGCATGTGGGAATGCACAGATGGGAACAGGAGTAGAGCTGAGTGTGAGGGAAAGGGAGATAACAGGCTGTGGGGCTGAAGTGTGCATGCGAACTGGTTATCAGTGAAGCTTGGCTGGCTTGCTGGGGGCAGTCTAGATATGCAGTAGAGGGCAGGGAGGTTGATGTCTAGACAAGTGAAAATGGGTGCATTGTGTTAATGGCAGGATGTGTTTGTGTGGCCATTGTATACATGCACAGGGATATGGCGTAGGACCAAGTAACGGAGTCATCTGGATGCTGGGAAGAAAATGGTTTTGTCTCTGCTACTGGCTCAAATAATGGAGCTGATGTTGCTCTGTCCTTGGAGCAAGAAGTTTATAGGGTAGCAGAGGAAGGATGGTGATTCAAAGACACTGAGCATGACTCCTAGGGGGAAAACATTTGTCTTTGCCTGAAAGATTTGAGATGGCCTCTAGAGGAAGTGACAAAACATTATATTTCAAGAAAATACTGGCAAAATCAATGCTGTTTTCTTCCCTTGTAGAGCTATGGGAAGTTTGCAGCAGGCTCTGGTATGCTTTGAGAAGAGGCTTGTGGTGGCACATGAGTTGGGGGAGGCATTTAACAAAGCCCAGGCCTATGGGGAGCTGGGGAGCCTGCACAGCCAGCTGGGGAATTACGAACAAGCCATTTCTTGCCTGGAACGCCAGCTGAACATTGCTCGAGAGATGAAGGACCGAGCTCTGGAGAGTGATGCTGCCTGCGGCCTTGGTGGGGTCTATCAGCAGATGGGAGAGTATGACACAGCCCTGCAGTATCACCAGCTAGACCTGCAGATTGCGGAGGAGACCAACAATCCCACTTGCCAAGGCCGAGCCTACGGGAACCTGGGCCTGACCTACGAGTCCTTGGGCACCTACGAGAGGGCGGTAGTTTATCAGGAACAGCATCTCAGCATTGCAGCACAAATGAACGATCTTGTAGCCAAAACTATATCCTACAGCAGTCTGGGAAGGACTCATCATGCCTTGCAGAACTACTCTCAGGCTGTGATGTACCTGCAGGAAGGTAAGAGGCTGAATCCTCCAACATAGCACGTTGTGATAGATGTAGGGGAGTAGGAGGGAGGCCTGAACACTTGGAGAGAAGTGAGGTACTGTGAGTGTGGCACTAATAGAATGGGTTTGACAGTGACTTAGATGCAAAAGCTCTTGCAGACATACATAGCTACTGTTGAGCATCCATGTGAGTAGCTACACAAGCAAGTTGTTCTGGTCAGCACGCCATGTCAGTCAGAGCTTTCCTGGCATCCTGTGAAGAGAGTGTTGTGCAGAGCAGTCTCTTCCTTCCTGGGGGCTTCCCATCCAGCTCTGAGCTTGAATCCAGACTGCATCTAATGAGTCTTTGTAAAGCCTGCTTGTGCCTGAGCATTGAAGGTGTAAGCTCTCTCTGTAGATAGCACTGCATCCCAGGAATTGGCTGCATGGGTAAGGACATACTCATCCAAAAGTAAGTCTGGAACTAATGTGTGCTGAGCTGTGCTTTGCTGCTCACCACCTGGCTTTTCTTTCTGAGCTCCAATGGGAGTGAGACCAGATGGGTGAGTGTCCTGTAAGCTGATAGTGAAAACAACTCTTGTTTGGTTGGGAGGTGCAGCCCTCGGTGTTCAGAAGCCATCTGCCCGCTGCTGAGCGCCAGGACCAGCGCAGGCCTCCGGCTTGTGCTGCTGAAAAAGATTCCAGCATGCAAGCAGCATTTGTTCAGGGCGGTAGCTCTCAGATGGAGGAGATGAGCAATGTAGTTGGAGCGTATGAAGTTGGAAGCTGAAGGATTAATTATATCAGCTAGTCTCATTTTTTTTTAAACTGACTTTGACAGGATTCCAACAACCTGAGGGAGTTCAATTATATTGGAAGGAGATAAATTATATGCAGCTCCTTTTCCCTGTGTGATGAAAGATTCCTGAAAAAAAAAATGTAAATGCTGGTTGCTGCTGAGATGCATGGTCACAACCAGGCCTCCCCTTCTCCAGTCTGTAGGAAACAAAGTAGATAAGAGCATCCTTGTTGGCAGCAGCAGGGCCCATGGAGGTGAGAGGCTTGGAGTGTGATGGAAGCAGGGGACAAACAAGAAGGTGCTGCTGTAAGTAAAATGCGCTTTATGTCGCTCATGCCAGGACCCTGCCCTCTGTTTGGGCTCAGTAGAGAAACCATGTAGAACCTTCCAGGATGCTGGAATAGCTAGTGGGAAATGAACAAGTAATGTGGCAAGAGCCTCTTCTCTGGTAGTGTTTGGCAGTTCAGTGTGATTTTGATTGTCTGTGTGGCTTTTAAGATTTACAAGTCAAACTTCCTGGTAGAAGAGTACAGAGTGTCTTGGGATTGCACCTTAACCTCACTTGGGTTGTGTCTTGGTCCATGGAAACGTCTGTCTTGCTTAGGCACCTCTCATGCAGGTGTTGATTCGAGTGTAAGCAGGCGCTGCCTAGCAGTGCTGCAGCTGACATCTCACTGCTCTCCAGCACCGCTGTCTGCCTGCCACAGGCACCAGGGAGGCATGTGGCCCACCTGAGCCAACATCTCCCCAGGCAACTGAGGCAGGAGGAATGTTCCACCTGGAGGCTAAAGCCACTTCTCCCTCCAGCCCTCTCTCACTATGACTGCTTTTCAGGACTGAGGCTGGCAGAGCAGCTGGGACGCAGAGAAGATGAAGCCAAAATCCGCCATGGCCTTGGCCTTTCCCTCTGGGCAAGTGGGAACCTGGAGGAGTCTCAGCACCAGGTATTCCATGGCCTGTCCCATGCTTGTGAGTCCTGTGGGTCATTTCTGTCGTAGGGGGAGGAAATGTCTGGTGCATCCTGGGACAGGGTGTATGATGCACTGAGCCCATGTGCCTTCTTGTTGCATCCCCAGCCCCCTGCCCTCAGCCAGGGATGCTGACATGCTGAGGGGCTGTCTGAGGCTGACCTCCCCATCTGTGGCTATGGTGGCCCCTGGATCCTGCTCTCCTAGTCAGCACTATCTGCTGCATCTGTTTAGGGAGTTACCATGGCTGTTTTCCCCCCACCAGTTGTACCGGGCCTCGGCACTGTTTGAAACTATCCGACATGAGGTGCAGCTGAGCACAGATTACAAGCTGTCACTCTTCGACCTGCAGACATCTTCCTATCAGGCCCTGCAACGAGTACTTGTCAGCCTAGGTAAGAGACACCATCGCCTGCTGGGTCTGAACTCCACGCTTGTGCCACAGTTTGACTAAAGATGCAGGGAGACAGTTCGTGCTACAACCTTTGCTCTTACCTGTCTGATGAAGCACAGCGTTTGTTTGCCAGGACAGAAGTAAGGGTCTCTTTGGGTTTCAGGCACCTGTGGATAGTCTTCCATTCTTTCTCCAGCTATTTGACTCTGTGACTGATTTCCCCATACATCATGTTAGTGCTTGCAGCCAAGATGATCTGTGGGACCATAGTCCAGTGCTGGACTGCTCTTTCCAGAAATAAATGCTGTGATGCTGTTTCACTAGGTTTGTGTTTGAGCTGGGATAGCACCTGTCCCTGTTCCCGCACTTGTCACTGCAGACCATGTTGGTGTCAGGTCTGAGAGATGGCTTTGTCTTTTCAGGTCACCATGATGAAGCTTTGGCAGTAGCAGAGAGAGGACGAACAAGGGCGTTTGCTGATCTGCTCGTGGAACGCCAGACTGGGCAGCAGGACTCTGATCCCTATTCTCCGGTGACCATTGACCAGGTCCTGGAGACAGTGAATGGCCAGAGGGGACTTGTTCTCTACTACTCACTGGCAGCAGGTTACCTGTACAGCTGGCTGCTGGCTCCTGGGGCAGGTGAGGTCCCTTTTGGAGGTGAGAGCCTATGAACAAAAGCAATCCTTTGGATCCAGAACCTTGGAGCTAAATAGACGGGAAATGGTGGCATAGCCACAGCAATAATGACATAGAAGTTCTTATTCAGGATTTTGACATTCATCTGGAGATGGAAATGTCTCAGGTGTTTAATATTTCCGTTTTTCAACCTCTAATCTGTATGTTTTTCTCACAGAGCAATGCAGAGCAGTAATGGGATTCCAGGTACCTTGGTCTGTGAGAATCTTTAATGCATAAGAATGCTTACTTTAATTATATTTCTGTGCTTTATCGTTCCAAAAGCTTTTGGCATTTATTCACTGAATTGGATTGCAGAAAACAGAAGGGCATCCTTGCTTCCTGATACATCATTGAACTGCCTGATCCTCTGAATTCCGCTCATATGAATGCGGAAATGCTTATCACAGGAGAGCAAGGAGGATTAATTTGAAGAGGATTGCTTTTTGCAGGCAGCTGTTTTTCATTATCTAATAAAATGATGACTGTAAATTTTCATGAGTTCTTTCTGGATATAATGTAATAATTGCAGCCCTTCACCATAACAAAATGAAAGAGATAAAAAGCACTATTCAGATTACACCAAAAATGCTTTGGGAAGGGAAGCAGACATTCACATGTTTCTGACTTCAGATGGGATGACAGCGATTGGAAGGTGCTCTTTTAGGGGGTGTCTTGTAATATTGATGGTATAAGTTTAAGATGATGTCATCCTGCTACGCATCCTTGGCACTAACTGGCTCTTTAGTTCTGTACTTTGCACAATAAAATGTCACTAATTCTGTAGTATTGAGATCAAGCTGAGTATACTAGAATTATATGGATCAGGAGTGCAGGATTTGCCACCAGCCTTCACAACCAGTCTCCTCCTTGCCCATCTGGGTTGTGTAGAAGTGCAGCTGTGCTCTCCAAGTACATGGGTTTGTGACTGGCTCCTTGAAGGCACTGACAGGTGTGAGGAAGGAGAGGGACACTGGTGCTTTTGTCTTTAACATGCAGGTTTTCTCTTGAACAGCTTTGCTGGGGAGCTCTTCAGCAGTGACTCCATCCCTTCTCATCTCATTACTGCTGGTGGAGAGTAGCTTCAATGACAGCCCAGGATCCTCATTATCCCACTGAAATTGTGCCTTTAGAGCCTCTTCACTGATTCTGTATTTGTGACAAAAGGAGCTGCTTTATTCATTATTCCCCCACTCTTGATAACTGATCTATGCTGTCAATGCAAACAGGGCATACAAAGCAGCCTTTTGCTGTTGATCACAGGCTGCAGCACTGTAGAATTGTATCAGAAAGGTTATGGCAGTATGAATGGAGGAAGGTTTTATCTAGAGTATTAGTTGAATTCTTACCAAAACAGCGATTGTTCTTTATAAGTCTTATCCGTTGTGAAATGCTAATATTTAGTATTTTACTATGCATTAATACACCTTTCTTCGTATATAATGTATTTTCATGCATATGAGTAAAATGAAAAACCTTTGTGTGACATGAGAAGGTTCTGCTGTAGTAATAGCAATTTTGTTCAGCATTTGAGGCCTTATGTGTTCAATGTATGTGAACAGAGACTATTAGGTATTTTTCATGCATAGCTGTGGAAATGTGACTTACATTGGTGACTTACGCATGCTTGCATGAAAGATGTGCTTTCTAATTTATATAAGACTGCTGCAATAGCAAATGCATTCTGAGCATCTCATAAAAGCTATCATCTGCAAAGTACAAAGCCAGATTTTAAATAACCAGTTGTAATTCAGAAGTCTGGAAAAGCCCTGTGGAGACATGGCACAGAATGCATTGCCACAGTTGTACTGGAAATGACAAGTGCTAGGGACTGTTCTGCTTTCCTGGACAGTTGCCGGCAGTGCTCTTCCTCCCCTGCAGAAATAATGTCATGATTCTTTTTCCTTGCAGGAATTCTAAAATTTCATGAGTATTATCTGGGTGACAGCCTGACAGAAAATGCTGGGGACTTCCCTGAAGCCAACAGTGTGACTTTGCAAACAGTAACAAACTCTGCATTGGAACAGTATGTCTCAAGTGTACGGGAGGCGCTGGGTGTGGATTCCTACTATACCCGGTAAGCTGGAGATAGGGTTTAACATCCTGGTTCCCACTTTCTCACCAGAAAGCGATAACAGTTCAACTAATGGGATGAGAAGTCTGAGAGCTGAGAGTGAGAGCAGGGGGCAAATTTTCATTACAGCAACTACAAAATTGTTTTATTCAGGTATCCATGTCTATTTTTCTGCTGGTAATGTCCTTGTCCATTCTTTGTATGTGAGTAGTTCAGGGAAAAAAATTTGGCAACAATTTAGCATCTTGTTATAAGTGCGGCTTACTGCATAGTTTCTTTACTTGGAGTAGGTTGGTAACACTGGCTGTTTGCAGGTCTAGTTTACTACTGGTGCAAAGGAGATTTAAAGGTATGTGTTCGCTGATTTGTTAACCAGCTCTTAAAATTTATGTGAATTGGGGCTCTTTTAAGCTGTACCATTTTTAAATCTTTTTTAAAGCTGTATTGCCTTTTTATGCAGCACTGAAATTTGTGAATGAAGCACTCTTGAGTCCCCAAGGCTATAGAAAAATGTCCTCTTCTTTGTGCTGCCCCAGCCCCCACAAGCCATTAACAGCTGACATTAGAGTCACCACCATACCGATAGCTTTCCGAGAGCAACCCATGGTCTATGGGGGCAGTGTACATCCAAAACTGGGGTTCCAGGTCATGATGTTAGCCAAGAAAGAGGAAATGATGGCACTGATCCTTGAATTGATATGAGCTTAGGATTCTGTGGGATCCAGGGAACCTATTCTACTCTCCTAATTAATCTTTTTTCATCTTTTGTAATAGCCATTGTAGGCAGCAAATTCCATTGCATACCTGACACTGCAGTGGTGTGAGGTAGAGCAGTGTTGTGCAGAAGGCAGCAGTAAAACCAAACTATGCTTTGTCGTCCACCCACCAGCAGTGTCCGTGGCTTTCTGCCCTTGATGCTCACAGTGCAGTCTAACAGGATGTGAATTTTCTGTCAAAATGAAATACGATCATAACCCCAGTTCTGAAGCTTCCTCTTAGGTGTTTTGACTATGCAGAATGTTACCAGATTTCCCAGTTGCTTTTTCCCCAGGACTTCCTGCAGTAACTCAGACAAATTAATTCTCTCCCCAGATTAGGGGACATATAACACTTGGTTATGCTATGTCCCTAACACCAGTGATTAATAACATTGGTTACAATCAGCTTGCTGGATGTGAAGCTCTGAGAGGCTGTTAACATGTGCTCAGCATGGATGGTGAGTCCCTCCGTGTTTTTCCCTTCATGGGAGAGTCAGATGCCAAAAGTGGAAACCAGTAGAGGTTGTGGACTCGGGTGTGGTAAATAACTTTTATCATTTTCACCAATTCCAGAGTAAATTAAAGAATGTGCATCTATGCTGGGATGCTGAATGTGCCCTGAAAGGTTTGCAGGGGAGGATGCTTCAGGTTGCAGAGCCGCCTTCTTCTGGTTTTACCTTTACTTAGGGAACTGAAGAGAAAGCTCTACCTAATTTATTTGTTTATTTTCTTATCTATTTATTTATGTCTAAACCACAAAAATACTAGCTTTTAGAAGGTTTAGGAGGTGTCTTTGTCTTATAAACCACTCGTGGCCTGTTCCAAGCTTATCTTAGCTTTTCAGTGCTCTATATTTTCATAATGTCTACTGGCCTGAGTGCAGCTATTTGCATTGTATCTAACTTTGACTGAGAAGTTTGTTGTTTGCATTACCAGAAAAGAACCTGTGTAGAACACTACTAACTTGAGAGGAGATCTCAGGATTTTTGTTGTGTTTTAAGGGAGTGTGTGGGGTGGGTTGTTTTTCTTTTTTTGTTTCCTTCTTTGTGTTTTAACAGGATGGTTATTGTATCAGTCTCCTAAAGAACACAAGATGCTCTTTTCCACTTTTCATTGGAAATTTGCCCAAAGAACTGACAAACTCTTGCTATATAAATTACTTGTGGGTTTCTGCAACCCTTTGAGATTACTTTAGACACCCATGTTACCATTAAAATTCTTACGTTAATCTTGTAAGAACTAAACAATTTGTACAGTCCTAAAGTCTTTGCCAGTGACAGACTGAAGACACATCAAAATCTTTGAGATGCTGCTTCAGAGCGCTAAAACCTAGCAGTCCATAACCTATGTCATTTTCTTAAGAGGTACACGCAGCAGAATGCAAGCAGATTTGTGGCCATGTTTGAACTGACTGGGCTGCAAATGAGAAGGAAAGCAAACCACTCCCCAAAACAGAAAAAAATAAATAAATAAACCATGCATTGTTATCCCACACAAGAGAGGAAAGTTAATTGGTATGAGAAAGGTGAAGGAGATACCTGAGTCGAGATGGACAACATATATCTAGAAGAAAACTGATTTGAGCCATTTTCTCTGCTTCTCTGCCGTAGTCTCCAAGGAGGAAAGCTATGTCAGTGATCTGTGTGGTTTACGTAGCTTTACAGCTGGGAGATAGATAAAGGGTTTTTGTTCCTTTGGGCTAGCTACACAGTGATTTGCTCATCCTTTCTCTTTGTTCTACTTCTATATATAAATATTTTTGTGACTATAGCAGTGATTATCCGTAAATGATAAGATACAAAATGATTTGAACAAAATTATAGTACCAGTCTGAAAACTTCCCATGAACATGGTGTTAGATTCTATCTCTCTGAGTGTGATGTTGGTGTCTGGAAGTTCCTTTGGAGTGTCACTAAAAAATTTAGTATTGCCATTGTGGGAGGATGAACTCTAGTGATTCAGTGAGAGACGGGTATTCAGGGACCCAGAATCTTGCTAATGTGGACGTTTGTACACGTTGCTGAAATACTGGCAGTATCTGTAACAGATTTTGATCATGAACAGGTGACTTCTTGCTGCTGATAGCCAAAATGGTGGATCAGGAACAGTGAGCCTAAGGTCAGCAATCATGTTAGACTTAGAGATTCTGACCCAGTCTGTCCAGAACTCAGTCTGAACTTCCATTTTCTGAAATCACCCACCAACCTCACAAGGGATTTGTCAGGATTGTGTCAGTTGAGTTGCTGAGACGACTCTATGCTTAACTCATAACGTTGAGACAGTTTGAAAGCAGATGCAGTAGGGGCAGCAGATACCTCCCTCCAGTGATACCCACATCTGCATGTATTGGACTTCCAGTTGTCTCATCTGGATGCATTTTGGGTTTGTACTTTCTGACAAGGTACATAACCTTCCCCAGTTGTGAAGGTGGCTTTCTGAAGGGGAACATATGTTTTTTTACAGCTCTTTGACTGGATTATTCATTTCACTGTGACCAATAACAAACTGCATGCTAGTCTAGGGTTTTTATTAAGTACTCTGAGAAAGAGCAATTGGAACCTAAACCAGCTGAGTAATCGAAGTCTAAGGGAATTGACAAAGGGGAGTAGCTTCCTGCACGTTAAAGCCCTGAGAAGCTGCAAGCACATAAGCACAGCTATTTGAATGATCATAATCATGAAATTATTGCTATTAAATAATGCTATACTTAAGGCCTATCCTTGTCTGTGGTGATGTCTAGTGGTTCGCAGGCCTTACATTAAATCTGTTCTCTTGGCTTCAGTCACACCTTAGGAGATAAATTTTTTAAGTCTTGCTTGAAAATGAGCTGTGTGATTCCCATTAAAGGAAATGTCAGAAGTTATTCTCTCCAGCCTTCGTGTTTCCTGGGTTTTACACATGAGTTCCGGATGTTGACGCTTCATCCAGTTCTTTCTTGTGCGTGCATGTGGAGCATGAGCTCTCTGTTCTTGGAAGTCTACAACTTCCTCGTGAGGGGGAGTGGAGAGGCAGGTGACCTATTCTCCGTTATCACCAGTGATAGGACTCAGGGGAACAGTGTTAAGCTGAGGCAGGGGAAGTTTAGGCTGGACATCAGGAAGAGGTTCTTCACCGAGAGGGTGGTTGCACACTGGAACAGGCTCCCCAGGGAACTGCACCAAGCCTGTCTGAATTTAAGAAGCGGTTGGACTGTGCACTTAGTCACATGGTCTAAACTTTTGGGCAGACCTGTGCGGTGCCAGGAGTTGGACTTGATGATCCTTATGGGTCCCTTCCAACTCGGGATATTCTATGATTCTATGATTCTTTCTGGAAGAACAGAGTCACTCCCTCTGAGGTGCAAATACTGACAGGAAGGACAAGAAAGAAAAAGCAAGACTGAATTGGTTCCATCTACCCTTCTTTTAAAGGATCAGGGTTTCATGTTTCAGAAGGTTACATCCATCTCTAGGTACCAATGGTTGAATCTTATCCTCTAGATATGCATGTACACAACCAAAATCTGCGGTTACTCCTTATGTTTTCAGATGCTATTTTCAGTTCTGGTCACCATTTGTCATCACAGACTTTTCCTGGCAAAGGGAGTCCTTCAGTCTTCAGGTTCTGGGATGAGTCTTTAATTTACTGTGATGTCAGCTTCCTCCTCTTTTTGTGGGGATGGTGGTGGTATGTTCTTGGTTAAGGACTGTGGGTTTGATGCTTGTCTCTGAGATCATTGGGCTGGTGTGGTATGATCACAGGCAGAAGCTCTTTCCCCACTTCAAAATTATATGCAGGTTATTAAACAAGTCTTGTCTGCTCCGTGTGGGTCAATATCATGTTCTGATTTGAAACTCTTTCCTCATATTATCAAGTGCTTCCTTACAGCATTGCTGATTGCCGCCATACTCCAGCATGGCACACCCCCAGGAGAAACTGTCACCTGCAGTCCCTGGAAGCTGTTCTCTGACTGTCAATAAAGAACAAAAGGAGTTGAATATGTACAGCATGCATGTGAAAACTTTTGTTTGGCTTCGACTTCTCAGTTCATGGCCTGCTTAAGTGCACTGTAGTTGTATGCTTTTGCATTGATATTTAAGTGCAGTTGCCTTCCATAATGGTGTAAACATGTTTGTAGGTACTGTTGCACCACCAAGGTGGCACATCTTCCCATTTTTTGCTCCTGGGAGGAAGGGATGCTCTCATAGGATGTGTCACCAGGATTTTGCTGTGGTAATGTTAGGTTCTACACTGCAGCCTTTGCTTTGTGCTGAAAATTCTTCATCTCAGCTTGTCTAATTAAGGTAACGAATAACACATACTTGCAAAAAAATAAAGTGTGAGAGACTTTGAAGACTGCTTGAATTTTTGTTGGGACAGATTTCTTTCTTTTCTGGGAAAGCGTGTGACCTGCTCTCTTGGGTTCATGAACTCAAGATTTTTAACTCTTGTAGGAGCTCCAAATATTCATCATGAGTGATACTTAAAACTGTGCCAGGACTCAAGACTCAGCATGCCTACAGCTGGAAGAAAAACATACAGGAGACAGCCATTGACAACCTTTTCTTCCCCTAACCCTCACCCCCCACTTTTTTCTTCTTGACTGTTGTTTGACTAGTCCCATTTCAATGTTCAAGAAGTGAATGGCTTTTGTTAAGGCTTATTCTCTCAGGTTATTAAATGATATTGACCTGGAAGTATATTTGTAAGATATCCTGTGGTCCATACAGCAACATGTATAGTTATCTGCACAAATACCTGTTATACGATAATTTGATTCACGTGCTTGTTATTGAAAAATGTGTCCTTGAGGAAAGGCTGTAAGTTGTCAGGAACCCAGTAAAAGGAAGCATAAGTGAGATGCAGGCAGCACAGCAGCTTTCGCTTAAGCGTACAAATTCCAAGGCTTGTGATGCACCATATGATATGCAAATTATTTATTAAATTAAAGGAAGGGATTGTTAAAAATGCACATACAATAGTTGTTTGCTTTCTGCCTTTAGAAAGGAAAAACAAGTGCTACCATAGCATTTAAATGGAAAATCTACGACAAGATGGTCATTTAGATATTTCTCTATATTTCTCTCTGTTGCTGTTGTCCTAGTGTCACTGATGGAGTCGGTTTTTTGTCTATGTGTGTCTTTCCCTGTTTGTATAATAGGAACATCAACACAGCTGCCTTTTGTATATTGAGCTTTGCCAGTGAAGGGAGCATACATAGCTTGGAGGGTCGTGTTTTTTTTGTTGTTGTCGTGTTTTTTTGTGGAAAGGGTATGCTAGCATATGTGCTTAGGCAATTCAAGGGCTGAGTTGGTGTTTCCTTTAAACATCAGCTTTTCTGTTCAGTAGCGTCACAAGTCCTTATCTGTTTGCTGGGCATGGGAATTTGGGTCCTGTATTTCTATCATTGTGTGTAACGCTTTAAACCCTTAAGAATGCCCAGGGCAAGAGGAAGGTACAGGGTTGTTATTATCTTGTATGCCTAACAGGAGAGGAGATGCAATCCAGGGAAAGTTTGACTTTAACATTTGGTTGAGGTTGTCTGAAATTAATTTTCTCTCAAACTGGCTGAGCATTTGTTACAAAGCTGTTGTTCTGTCCTGCACCAATGATTCCTTCAACCTGCTGTTCCCTCTGCAGAGCCTGTGCTAGCAGTGAGACTGAGAGTGAAGCTGGGGATATCATGGACCAACAGTATGAGGAGATGAATAACAAGCTGAACTCAGTGACTGATCCAACTGGCTTCCTGAGGATGGTCAGCAGGAACAACCTCCTGAACAGGTGAGAATACAGTGCTGCACTGTGGGGATCAGTAAGCAGAATGAGATGTCTTGCCGTGACCTCAGACTAGAGCTGATGACGTTGTTAGTGGTCTCCCTTATTCCCCCATGTTTCAAGGACACAGAACAGCAAACCGATGCTCTTTGTTTTGGTTGCAGTAACCATTCCTGTGGATATGTCTTCACAACTCTGATGCTTGGGGAACACTAAGCATCTATCTTGGGAATAAGGTCCCCATGTTAGTATGTACAGTAGTCTCTTCCTTTCTGAGCAGAGGGGCCCATAGGTGTTCCCCTTCAATCCTTTTCTTTTGTGTTAATTTGTTACAGTGAGAATTTTTCCCTTTCTCAGGAGAGCCTTGCATCTTGCTCCTGACGGGACTGGGAATCCAGTACCACCCACTGCTGCACGCCTGTCCAGCCTGGGACAGGTATTTCAGGTGCCTAGTGTCCTTTGACAGATATGTGGCCTGTTGGGGCTTGGTTTTATTCTACAGACTCAAATCTTACATGTGAAGGACGAAAAAATCTTCATGGTTTGGGCATGGGGTCCTATTGCTTCCTTCTTTACAACTACAAATTTTCAATAGAAAGGAGGCAGGACAACAAATGAAAGCATCATTGTGCCTTCTTTTGAGAGGGAGGGCCATGGGCAGAGACCTAGACAGGACTGTGTATTTCACTTAGGAACCCAGTAGCTTGGTTTGGGAGATGTAGGGGTTGACATCTTCATTGCATTTCTAGTTGAACTTGATAGGTTAAGATGATAGCCATCAAAGACTTGTCAGCAATTGTAAACTGGCAACTTGGTCTTGAGGGGCAGCCATTTCTAATTTCCTGTTCTGCTGGACAAGAGCCATTTTTGACCATCTGAACAATTGCAGGGGAAGTCTGTTTTTGTCCCTGCTGTCTGTGAGTTGTGGAACTTGGAGCTCTCTGCTTACACACTTCTGGTGGAAGTACTTGTTTCTGTGGATTTTAACTGGTGTACTAAGTAGGTGGTAATATGCTGCATTTCCAAAGTTACAGGATTGTGCACTAGCTATGCCATCTCCACTCATTTTCTGTCACTTATAGTTTGCACAGGTCTCAGTCTTTCACAACACCATGCTGTTTAGGGCAAGTGTTTGAAATGACCATTGAAGACAGAATTTTTCCATTGTTACCGCTCCCATAATGGAGAGACGCTACATGATGCAACCCAGGGTTTCTGTCTAGATCTGTGTTCCAGCGTAGAATATGGGCACAGGACACTCGAGGCCTTTCACAGCTGGAAAAGAGAAAGCAGTCAGCCTGCAGTACAGGGAGCAATCACTGGAGCTTATGAGCTGTAGCAATAGCATCCCCATGAAACTGGGAGCTGCTTGTTGGCCCTAACAACTATCTGTTTTTTCTTTCCACAGTCCACATACTTACCTATTCATGCTACCGCAGTGGTGGTGAATTATCAGTACTTGCTTGTTCAGGATCAAACAGGCAGACCCCCAGGATTGCTGAGACATTTTGCCATGTCATCAGGGTCAGAACAGGAGAACTTCTCTCGGGTTACAAAGGGAAAATATGCTCTGGTTCTGCTCTGGGGGATGCAATCTTCAGGAACACCACGGAGGCCATTTATGCAGCATCTGTGTGTCTTTTTGCTTCTTGGGAGCTAAATGCATTTCTTTGAACACAGATCTAGGAGCTTACCTCAGGTGTCTTGTGAATTAACTGGTTTGTAGCTATTAGGAGAATCTCAGGGATGGGGGAACTTGAGCACTTCATTAAAAGCACCCTCACAAGAGCATCAGAAGGAGAACTAGAAGCAAACGTGACTGATGTTTTCACAAGCTGCACTGAGATGAAGAGAAAGGCAAGATACTTCTGTGTGGCCTCCCTGCCCAACTTTTGTCCCCACATGGGGGAATATCAGGGAGCTCTAGTGGTAAAGCTGATGCTGCCACATCTGGTTTGTACCTGGTTTGCTGAGTCCCAGATTCAGGGCAGGTGCTATAGTCCTGCCCAAACCTTTGAGTACTTATGTCTGCTTCAGTCCCACAGATGATGAAACTAGAGGCTACAGAGTCTAGAAGGGAACTGTAGGAAGTATTACCTGTCCTATTGTTACACTGCGTGGTTCTTCCTAATCTAGCAGTGTAGAGAGCAGTATGCAGCATAGTGCATGTTGCACAGTGAGCTTGGGACAGCAAGGAGTTATCCTTGAAAGAGTCCTGCAGCTTCAGGAATGAAGCAGATGAAAGTCTACATGGAAGGAAGAATATTAATAAAGGAAAGGGGAGTAGGCAGCATTTCTATGCACTGGACTAGAGTTCTAGCAAGGAACTGTGAGCTTTTAGAGTTTGGGTAAACAACAGAGTTGAATGTTTAGGAAGAATACAAATTGTCATCTTGCATCTCTGGCCTCCAGCTCGCCGCCTCTGTGCAGTTGTTCTTCTGCCAGCTAATACTGGCATGAAATCACATAGCTGTAGGTCAGTGATGAGTGGGTTATTGCTGCTGTTGTGCTTCAGGAGATGGTAATGTTGTGCCTCACAAGCAGTAAACGAAGGTACGGCCTCTGTTTGCCTTGGCTTCTACAGTGCAGGGCACAAAGGGGACTAGGGCCTGCTTGCAGTTGAGAGTAAGAGCTTGCCTTTTCCTGCTGCCAAGGCAGGCCCTGCATTCCTCATGTGAGGCCTGAATGCAGTGTTCACATCTTGTGTTTGAATGTTGGAGATCCTCAAGGGAGTTTACATGGCCTGGGGCCAGTGTGAGTTCCTTCACGCGCAGGAGTTGCACATGCTGTTAAGGTCCCATGTCAAAATGAGGCCCTAGACGTGCTGGGACTGTTTGGAGCCATCCAGTCTCCATTTCTGATGGCAAGTGGGTGACTGAAATGCAGCCATTGGTTTTGGATGGGTGCCCTCTGGCTGCTGTCATCAGGTAACCCGGTGATTCTGGCTTTCAAGCAGAGAATAGTATGCTTTTTGGCAGCTCTGCTTAGAAAAGCAAAAATGCCTAGGTTTGGCAGTTAACTTAAGGGACTTCTGAGAAGAAAAGGACTTTGGAGGAAAAAGGGATGCTGAAGGGACACCGCAGTAATCTCAGTACTGTCCAGTAGCTGTCTAAGCAGTTCATGCCAAGAGATCCCAACACAATCCCAGTTGCTCATGTCTTATACAGCTTCTGTGTTCTCTGCTCTGTAGGACTTTTAGACCAGATTAAAATTTGATTTCTTCCCTGCTCATCATCTTTTGCTCAAGCAAGAAACGTGATCATTGCCGTCACCTGAATATAGCTCCCCACCTTTTCTTTGGCCTCTCCACCATCACGGGGGACACAGTCTGTCTGCCTTCCTGCAGAAAACATGTGGATCAGCCCTGCCACTGCTTAAGTGTAAAATATACTTCCCTGAGGGCAATTTTTACAATGCATCATAATGAGAGTTTGTAGAAGGCAAATAAGGAGGTAAGGAGTAATATAACTTGAGAAGCAAATTTACTTGTGACAAGGACATTGTTGTCTCCCAACCAACCTCTGTGCCTTGCAAGATCATGGACCAGATCCTCCTGGAAACTGTGCTAAGGCAGGGATTCTGGCTGTCCAAGGACAAAGTGTGAGGCCTTTGGAAGACAGATTAGGAAAGCAGTGGCCGGAGAGTTTCTTATCTGCCTGGTTCTGTACCATATGGGGGGGGCAGTGTTGTGGCTGCCCAAGTACAGACCACCCAAGCAGAGAGTGCTGGGTGGCCTGTGGGTTATGCGCAACCACTGGTGGGTATTGGAGGTAATTGTGGGTGCTTGAAAGTGTCTGCAGGGGCTTGATATTTGAATGTTTTTCGGAGCTTCCCACAGCTTGGTGTTGTATGTCAAGACCTTGAATGCGGGTATGGGTCTGCATGTCTGGGAAAGGACTTTTTGAGGCAGGCTTGCGAAGTGACAGGCCTGATGGATATCCATTTGTCCCAGGACTGTCAGACCATTAAAGCAGTAAGTCTGACTCTCAGCCCTCCAGAATGGCTGTGCTTGGCCATGAGTAATATTTGACCTGTTCAGAGTCTTAACGAGTGCCAAGGCAAGAGCAGTGCTGTGCTGACTGCAGTATGAACTGCTCCTTCCTTCCTGTGCCTAGTCACATTCATCCTCCGCAAGCAAAGCCAGGCCCTGAGAGACTGGTGGTATGCCAAATTAGTCTGAGCTCAAGGCTTGTATGACAAGGGTTTTCTCCATCTTTCTCTGAGGATGTTATGGGATCATTGCTTTGTTCCTCTGTCTCCAAGACAAAGGGCGGAAGCAGAGTTAACACTGATATATGCAGGCAGTCCTGAGTCCCAGTTTGTGCTGTTTCCTCTGCTTGATGCAGGTCAGGATGCCTTATACAAAGGATTATAAATAAGCAGCACTGCAGAGTCTGTGCAGGGAGTCCAAATTTTATTGTTCCAGAAATCAGGGGAGGGAACACTGCAACAGCAAGGTAGAAATGCTCAGACCTGCTGCTGTGCAGCACTGGCCCTTCATAGAAGGGGTGTTTGCCTGAAAGATTCAGAAGTGTCCATCTTGTTGCATTGAAATCACCTGGGCTCGGATGCCTGACAGGCCACCTGGAGAGCTGTTTGTTAGCACTGGCCAGGGAGGAAGGGGAGAGAGATGGCCAGGGCTCCAGGTTTGCTCTGCTTGCTGAAGATCTATGTCCAGCCTCTCCCTACGGATTTTCTCTCTCTGTGTGTACACAGACATGCAAAGGATGTGGAAGATTTATGATATTCCTTTGGTTTTGTTCTAATAAAAAACAATCTGAGTGGTGAAGGGATAAATGTAGAGCTGCTAGGCTGTGCAAACAAGATGAAGGAGGCTCTGCTGATTAGAGTAATCAAACTTGTATCCCCTGCAATAAATTAGTCTGTTAAATGTGTTTAACACCGATGACTAGGCTGGTGAGTGCCACCTGCTGGCAAATTGCTATTTCTGAGGAAGACCAGGACTGTTCTGCTTGGACTAGTGCTCTTTGTGCTCACTTGATCCTGGATAAGCAGGAGGGTATCCCTGCCCTTCCTCAGTGGTATATCAGATGGAATATAGTAGAGGTGTGTGCTTTAAGTACATGGGGATCAGGGCACTAGGAATGCACGGGATTGGGAAAGCACAATTTCTATTCTATTTCTTCATCAGATTTTAAAATCTGTGCTATATAGTGTAGAAACAACTGGGCACTGCACAGTGCGCTTGGCTCAGTCAGCTGCTGCAATGAAGCTAGGCAGAGCGCGGTCCAGAGGGGAGGACATAGTGCTGAATCCATCCTGATGCTGCCAAGAAACTTGGTATCACACAAGTCACCTAGTCAGGTTCTCAACAGTGCTGAGTAGTTTCAGCGTGCCTGTGCTTTCACCAGCATCCCTGTTTGTGTAGGAGAGCATGGACAGTTAGACACCAGGCTTCTCTTTGCATTCTTAAATTGCTCCTGTTGGCCTGTAAGTTACAAAGGTCTTGTTAGTGGAAAGCATGGGCAATAGCATCATTTTTTCTTTAGTGAATAGTTTTTAGACATGAGGTAAGCCGGGTCCGGTGACTGGTTGCAGCAGCTGAGGAGAGAAAGGGAGGGGAGAAAGAAAGTTTCTAAATCTGTTTGTTGGTATGTGTCAGAAGAGGTCAGGGCTTTGTCTCAGCCCTGTGGTTGGCAGTGGTAGAAGGTGTGCACTTGAGTGGAACATTTTGTTCACCTTATCTTTTCCTGGAAATTTGGCCTAATCTGTGAGTATAAAGAGATACTGTGCAGTCACATATGCCTATAGCAGATATGCAATCAACTGTATTAATGTCATTGGTTGACCTATTGGACACTTAGTTATGTTCTCATTTCCTGCATATGCAAAAGCTTTCTGCTTTTGTTTATTTCGTGTGGTGATAGCTAAGAATCGATCCAGGCAAGAGGTAAAACTAACGAACAGAGGCAAGGCATTTTTTGAGAATAAAGATTCTTAACAGAAGACATTGCAGTCTACTGTCCTGAAGAAGTGTGAGGGGTTGGTCATGAATCCAGGAAACTATAGCTGCTTTCCTGTCATATAAATTGGCACAGGTGCATGGCACTGGAAGACGCTTGAGAGAGCGGCTCTGTGGTTCACAGAGACCAGGAATGGAAGGAGGCTTTCTCTATGCAGCAGCATCAGAGCATGAGCTTGACATGGAATCCTCCATTTAATGCATTTGGCACCATGAGGGCAATGGGGCATGTGTTCCCTCGTGGGTGGCCTTCTATGCATGAGATTTGTTGTTTTCATTGCTGGACAGCCCCAGTGGTGACTCTAGTTGCACTTCAGACCCTGTTCTACCATTACTATTAAATGTCTCATTTCACTCCCTTCCTCTTTTTTTTTTTTTTTTTTTTTTTAAGGCCCACCTGTTAAAACTTTCTGGAAAATTATCCTTTTTACATAAAATGGTTATTCATGGCACCATGCCAAGGATAACCTTTCTGGGGAGCACAGCTGCTGGATTAGAGAGACTAGAGAGCGGCAACATCATTTCCTGAACAGGGCAGTAAGTTTTTGTAGCCATGCCATCTCGGTCTCCTCAGAGTGCTGGTG
This sequence comes from Cygnus atratus, assembly GCF_013377495.2. NCBI lineage: Eukaryota > Metazoa > Chordata > Aves > Anseriformes > Anatidae > Cygnus > Cygnus atratus. The sequence continues at coordinate 15,195,122 of NC_066378.1, read as the reverse complement.
TTTCGTGATGCCTGACACCCTGGAGAACATGTGCAAAGCTGTCTGTGGGATGTTGGAAATGGGCACCAGGTCAGCACTCACATAACATTCACTAGCCTCTTGGTGATGACAGTACCTCCAAGTCTCTGGAGGACAGGGAGATGGTACAATAATTCTTACGTACAAGAGCTGCATGTAGGTCTCACACAATGTACATGTACTCTTTGCAACTGAAAGTGACTGCCAGATGGCTGACCAGTTGATAGGAGTGTCTGTAGTGCAAAAGACTAATGAAGGCCTGTACTAGTATAGATGCTACACTTGCAGCATCTGTGAAGAAGGATGTGCAGACAGGGAAGTACAGAAACATGTCATGCATGTAGCATGAGATGAACACAGTACAGATAAATGACTGAAGCTCAAATACCTAATTAGCACAGGTAATTATCACATTATAGATAGATAGATATAGATATATATATAAAGTGCGGGGTAGACTCCTGATATACATGGAAGCTGATAAGGGAATGCATACTGGTTTGGGAAGGAATGTATATAATAAAGGAACAGCTGCATGAATTCTTCAGGTTCAGGCTCCTGGTCAGTGGCACAAGGTGCTGTTCTTGTCCCTGAAATGCCAGTAGCAGTTTTGGGGTGAGAGAGAGGGAGAGATTGCTCCTGTAAGGAGTAGCTGACAGCTTGAACTTGGTAAGAGTGGGGGCTGGTGTAAGCATGTGGGAAAATAGCTAACATGCTGGGTTTCAGGGAAGATAAGGAGAGCTACGAAGTGTGCAGTGAGGGGCTGTTCAAGAAATAATAGCAATGTTTGGAAGACTTCTTGGTGCTTAAGGAAAGCAGAGCTGAGGAGGACTACTGTCAGTGATGGGAAAGATTTTGATGAGTCTGCAGGGGGACCAGAGGGGTGAGTGTTGGTTTTGTTTGTTACTTTAAAACAGGTCCAGATTAACTCCGTTCAGCTGCTTGCATGAAGAAAAAATCATTGGGAAACTAAATCTGTTCTGCTGGGGTGGAGAGAAAAAGAACTGTGTAGTGGCATTTGGGTGGGGCTTGGAGACAGCTCTGTGACTGAGTTTTGGCAGTGAACACTGTAAGAGAATGACTGGAGATGGACAGATAGCAAATAAAGGAAACCGTCATTTGTACTGCCATTACCCCATGGAACAGGAAAGTGGGAGCAAAACAGCATTGCAGCAAATTATAAAGCTAGTAGGGAAGCAGGTTTCAGATCAGCTGTCTTGCTGGAAATGTGGATTCTAACCTGCTTACACAACTCAGGATTTTTTCGGAGGCAGTGCCTAAGATGTATAACTCTGACTTCATGGAGCCATCCAGAGGAGTGACAGCAAGTGCAGGCATAATCTTCATGTCTTGTTGCTTGCCTGTTTTCCTATTTCCTTTCAGTATCATGCTAGATTAGTTGGTGCAAAACCCTACTGTAAATCTTCCTGTGATTGTAGTCAATTGTTAACAGGTCTCATGTTTGCCCATACACAATTGCTACTCATAGGTAAGTAATAAATGTTGTGAACAGCACTTTGGGCACTTGATTTTATAGAGAAACTCCATAGCAATGCAAGCCGCTTCCGCAGCTAGTTCACCCTGCCATTAATGTCATTGTTCATTGTGGCGTGAAGCTGAATGGGAGAATAAAGCCCTGGCATGAAGCATCTTACAGAGCACAGTCATCTGCTTGGATGGACTGGGACTGGCTCATTGTCAGCATTATGTAGGCAGGGCAACTTGCTGTGGACCTCAGATTTCTGCAACTAACCTCTCACTTGCCTTTTGCCCACAGGAGCTGTCAGAGCATGACCAGTCTATTCAGCAGTACCATGTCTCCTGTTAAGGATGGAACATCATCTCTTCCAAGGAGGCAGACTTCCTTCAGCAAACCCCCACTCCGTGCACTCTATGACTTACTGATAGGACCACTGGAAGGAGTAAGCCTCTAGCACACACAGACATACACTTAACCAAAATCACCTGTTGTGTGGGAAAGCAAGAATAGACAGCCTGGGAATTGTTTCTGAGGCATGGAGCTTTCCACTTCATCATCCCTGATGGTGAGACAGGATGTGTTGGGAGGTGGAAATAAAGGATGTTGCTGATGGTACCTCTTTTGGTCAGCTGCCAAAGTATAATGCTTTTGATGAAGAAAGCGTATCTTTTATTCACTAACATTAATTGGCAAACTTGGCAGATCTACCTAGGGACAAATAGGTCAGGGAGAATGAAAAACTGTTCTGAGTATGGAGAAGATTCATCTAAATCAAGGCTGGCCATGGCGCTGGGTTCAGTGGACGGGGGAGTTAGCCTTATGTGTGCCTATGCTGTGTGATGCAGCAGTGTGAGCCTTCTTCCTGCTTCTGAAATGACAAAGGAGCATCTTTTCTATGATTCTTTGTCTTAATAGTTTAGCCAGTTTGTGTGTCTGTTCCTCTCCCCTAAAGACATTCAAAAAAAAAAAAAGTCTGCATACCTTTCCCCCTGAAACAGCAAGAGGTCAGCAACTATTCTCATCTCCTTTTAATATTCTCATCTCCTTTTAAATGAAAAGGCCTGGGGAGCTACAGGCTTGTTAGTTTGACCTCAGTGCCAGGGAAGCTCATGGAGCAGATTATATTGAATGTCGTCACACGGCACTTGAAGGGCAACCAGGCGATCAGGCCCAGTCAGCATGGGTTTATGAAAGGCAGGTCCTGCTTGACGAACCTGATCTCCTTCTATGACCAAGTGACGCGCCTGGTGGATGAGGGGAAGGCTGTGGATGTGATCTACCTTGACTCCAGTAAGGCTTTTGACACCGTTTCCCACAACATTCTCCTCGAGAAACTGGCTGCTCGTGGCTTGGACTGGCGTACGCTTCGTTGGGTTAAAAACTGTCTGGATGGCCGGGCCCAAAGAGTTGTGGTGAATGGAGTCAAATCCAGTTGGAGGCCGGTTACTAGTGGAGTCCCCCAGGGCTCAGTGCTGGGGCTGGTCCTCTTTAATATCTTTATCGATGACCTGGACGAGGGGATCGAGTGCACCCTCAGTAAGTTTGCAGATGACACCAAGTTAGGTGCGTGTGTCGATCTGCTCGAGGGAAGGAAGGCTCTGCAGGAGGATCTGGATAGGCTGGACCGATGGGCTGAGGTCAACTGTATGAAGTTCAACAAGGCCAAGTGCCGGGTCCTGCACCTGGGGCACGACAACCCCAAGCAGCGCTACAGGCTTGGAGATGAGTGGTTGGAAAGCTGCCTGGCAGAGAAGGACCTGGGAATACTGGTTGATAGGCAGCTGAATATGAGCCAGCAGTGTGCTCAGGTGGCCAAGAAGGCCAACAGCATCCTGGCTTGTATAAGCAGCAGTATGGCCAGCAGGGCTAGGGAGGTGACTGTCCCCCTGTACTCGGCTCTGGTGAGGCCGCACCTCGAGTACTGTGTTAAGTTTTGGGCCCCTCGCTACAAGAAGGACATGGAGGTGCTCGAGAGAGTCCAGAGAAGGGCAACGAAGCTGGTGAGGGGTCTGGAGAACAAGTCTTATGAGGAGCGGCTGAGGGAGCTGGGGTTGTTTAGCCTGGAGAAGAGGAGGCTCAGGGATGACCTTATCGCTCTCTACAGGTACCTTAAAGGAGGCTGTAGCAAGGTGGGGGTTGGTCTATTCTCCCACGTGCCTGGTGACCAGACGAGGGGGAATGGGCTAAAGTTGCGCCAGGGGAGGTTTAGGTTGGATATTAGGAAGAACTTCTTTACTGAAAGGGTTGTTAGGCATTGGAACGGACTGCCCAGGGAAGTGGTTCAGTCACCATCCCTGGAGGTCTTTAAAAGACGTTTAGATTTAGAGCTTAGTGATATGGTTTAGTGGAGGTCTTGTTAGTGTTAGGACAGAGTTTGGACTAGATGATCTTGGAGGTCTCTTCCAACCTAGACGATTCTGTGATTCTGTGAAAATTTTGTTATCCTTCAGGAATTTTGTTCCCATTTCAAAAGCCAAAAAGCCATTAAAAGCGCATTGCTATCTTTCTTCTACTTTCTACTGTTGACATTCTCCCTTATAGATAACCTTGTTTTTGGTATTTCTGATTCACTCCCAACTCCCTTTGGAGGAAACCACCAGACTGATAATTCTATTTCTTAATAATATTAATTCATCTTTGCTGCTGCCTAAGAGCTAACGCTTGAGATTGACTGCAAATTCCTGTTATTCTTTGATTGCTAGTGAGATGGGGTCAGTGTATCTCAAATTAATCCTCAGCTATCAGTGCATCACAGTGCAGTCGGGCAGTTTGCTCCAGCTAGACCCTGAACAAGACAGAGAGGAAGAATTGTGTTAGGACCAAGGTGCATTTGTCTGAGCTCTCTCTATAAAACCTGACACAAGCAGTAAAATTCACCCTGACTGCACAATAGCAATTTCTTTTCTGTTGGACTGTTTTTATCCAGTATGTCTGCACTTCAGGATTTTCTGACATTATTCACACGCCCCTGTGTTTTAAAAGTTTGTGTTTCCATTAGATATTTCACGGTAGTAGTTTACCGTTGGCAGCAAAATGAAGAAGATTCTTCTGTCCCCTGTTAAATGGGAACTCAGCTGAAATAAGTTTTCTCTAAAGCAGAGATTTCAAATGGATTAACATTTGATAAATAACAGAAAGGGGGTAGAGCATGGGTATTATTTCTTCCAAAAAGAGTGAGGCCTCAGAGTTGTTGGGTTTTTGTTTGTTGGTTTTTGTTTGTTTGTTTTGGGTTATTTATGAAATATAAGCCATGTGTTTGAAAAACACACTACCTTTTCTGCTGTTCCATTGAAGGCCCAGAATTTCCATCAATAAGTCAGTTTTGGAGACGTTGGAATCTAGTTCAGAAATCTACTTGAAATGGGTTCAGGCAGTTTCATCTTCATTTGCCTAGTAGCCTAAGTAGCTGGTTTTCTCCTGTCAAAACACATATTTGATACATCTGATGGAGATCAAATGGTTTGAAATTAAAATTCTTATAAGAACTTATAGTCCTGCATGTTAGGTCTTTGCCTCCACCCTGCTGTGAATACTGTAAAATTAGCTTGTCTTTGGGAACATCAATCAGTCTAGAGGAAAAATGAAACAACACTACTTGAACTGGTTATCTCCAAAACTATGTCGAGTTGAGGACTTAGTCTCACCCAAGCTTGTGCTAAAGGTTTCACCTTTAAACAAATGGTTTATTTACCAGGCCAACATATGGCTGCCACTCTACCTTAAAGGTGTACAATTGTTCAGAAATGTACTGCTGTTTTGCATTGGTCCTTTAGACGTTTTTTTCCTGCTGCAGGTATTTAAGCTGGAGTGAATGTAAATGCTTTGAAGTTCCTCTGTCCTGAGATGATAACTAATTATTTTTACAACACGCAAGATTAAAAAAAAAAATAAATCTGCTTGGACATGGTCCAGGGTAACCTGCTCTAGGTGTCCCGGCTTGAGCAGTGGGGTTGGACCAGATGGCTTCCAGAGGTTCCTTCCAACCTCAACCATTCTGTGATAACTGTGAAGTAAGACTGAAATTCCCACAGTTATGTGGGACCAGGAGCAGTTGCCATTGTGTGTGCCCAGTTGCATCTTTTCTGTTTATTAATCTCTCTGTCTCACATCTCCATCCAAAAGATACTCTCTGTTTAAACCTGTATTTGTGACTCTGGGTTGATTACAGTGTCAAGCATCTAGAATTGCAAGCCATACAAACAGTCTATCTGTGGATTTTTTACTTTTATATGGGAAGTTGCTGTTTTGAAGTTCAATACTTGAAAAAGCATTCTCTTTCAAAGGATGAGGTGCTAGTAATATTTACAAGATACAGGTGGTTGGGAATGATAAAGAGTTTACACTGCAGCTGAAGGAGTTGCTGCACTGTGATGAGACTAGGTCCCAGCAAACTTGTTTCAGCTGTGCATGACTACAGAGCATGTTTAGTGGACTCAAGGCTTGTTCACCAGAATGGGTTTGTTCATGCACAGATAAGCAACAATCCAGCTTTATAGAACTGTCCAATGCCGCTATGTGTCTACCAGTCACTGCATCTGCATTCACATGGAGAGTAATTCTGATGTGGATATTTCCAAACTGTGGGGTCAGACTAGAGCCTGACACTTTTGAGAGTGCAGGCTGGGAACTGCTGGAGTGAAAGGACCAAACTGATTCTATTTTTTTACTTTACAGGGCTTGATGCATTCCAGTGGGCCTGTTGGCCGCCACCGCCAGCTGATACTGGTTCTGGAGGGAGAACTGTACCTCATTCCTTTTGCTCTCCTGAAGGGCAGTTCCTCCAATGAGTACCTCTATGAGCGCTTCAGCCTAATTGCAGTGCCATCCATCCAGTCGCTGAATCCCAGCTCCAAGGTCTGACATTGCCTTATAAAACCTTCTTCTCATAGAACCTCTCTTCTGAGTTGTAAGTTCCTATACATGCTGGAATAGCAGCAGCTCTGTCCTGCTACACCAGACAAAGAATAGAAGCCACAAATGTACCACCTTCCCAAGGCACTTCCAGGGCTGATGAGCATGTTGAGCACCCCAGTTGTGTGTGAAGTAGACTCTGGTGTAGCTTCTGCAGCACAAAATCACAACCCCAGGCATGCCTGGAAGAACAAAGGGAATGGATCATTTGGATATCCTCTTCTAAAGGGTGGCATGTCCTGGGGTGTGGAGCTACACGGCAGACTGCAGAGATGTAGGTGTTTGTGATATATACTGAGCTTCCTTGGTGAGTTAACTGTCCTGTCCCATTCTGGTATGTTTGCTTCTCAGCTTTCTGTGTGGAGAAGGCCATTAATGTCTCATGATAATGAAGCCATAAGGCAAAGCCAATACCACCGGCAAATCTTTCAGAAATATCTTCATGCTGATGTATGGCAACAACCATCAGCTTTTCTAAGGCCCACATCTCCAGGGAGAATCTGTTTTTGCTGAGCAGTGTTTTGCTGCATGTCTTGCCTTGCACTATGTTAAACACAGTCACGGGAACAGCAAAAGGGTCTCATTTTTTTCTCTGTTACTCATGTGGGGATTAGGCTTTTCTGGTCAGTATCAGGCCGCAGTAATCAGTTGCATGCAGCACCATGTTGCTGGCAGTGGAGATGCTGATCCTTGAAATACAAGTGCCAGAAACCAATGGTTACAAATAATCCTCCCTTAAGGTGGGAAACTGGGATCTTCTTTATACTTTTAGCTCTGCTACAGCCCTCTAGCATGACCTGGGCTGTCTGTTCCTTTCTGTTCTTATCTATTTATTCTCCTAAGAAGTGGGGATAGAAATCCTGACTGGACTAAAGTGGAGATGTTCCTTGGAATAGTTAAATGGAATAAACTAATGAAATGCAAAGCTTTATTATGACAACCAGACTTCTGTTTAGAGCCAAGGAGATGGGATGTTTTTCTACCAACACCTCAACAGACAGAGCTTTGAAGCCCTTTTTTGCTTTCTTTTTCTCTCTGTAGTCCCATGTGAGGAAGAGTACTCCTGCTTACTCCAGTTCTACCTCAATGGCAGCTGTCATAGGGAATCCCAAGCTCCCTTCAGCAGTTATGGACAGGTGGCTATGGGGACCTATGCCCTCTGCAGAAGAGGAAGCATTTATGGTATCTGAGTTACTTGGCTGCCAACCCTTAGTTGGCAGTGCAGCAACAAAGGAGAGAGTGATGAGTGCCCTCACTCAGGCAGAATGCGTCCATTTTGCAACCCATGTCTCCTGGAAGCTGGCTGCTCTGGTCCTGACACCCAACACTGACAGCAATCCAGTCAGCAGCAAGAGTTCATTTGGGAATCCCTACACAATCCCAGAATCCCTTCGGATGCAGGATGATGCCAGTGATGTGGAGAGCATCTCAGACTGTCCTCCTCTTCAGGAGTTTCTGCTGACTGCAGCTGATGTCCTGGATCTGCGGCTTCCTGTTAAATTAGTGGTTCTTGGCTCTTACCAAGAATCCAACAGCAAAGTCACTGCCGATGGAGTCATTGGCTTGACAAGAGCATTCCTGGCTGCTGGGACTCAATGTGTCCTCGTGTCACTCTGGCCAGTTCCAGTGGCTGCTTCCAAAATGTTTGTGCATGCCTTCTATTCCTCCCTCTTAAATGGGATGAAAGCCAGTGCAGCCCTTGGTGAAGCGATGAAAACTGTACAGAGCAGCAAGCAGTTCTCCCATCCATCCAACTGGGCAGGTAGGAAGAATCTGCCTTTTGATGAACAAAACGTGGTTTCTGGGAAAGGCTCTTATGCCAAATAGTTTGAGTTAAGCAAGGAGTGGTGCTAGCAGGTAGTTGGGAGTAGCATGTTCCCTGTGCTCGCCCAGAATTCAGCTGCTCTTTCAAGCCCTGATTCATCTGAGTGTGGCTGAAAGTCAGTGTCATGGAAAACAGCAGTATTTCATTGTATAGTAAGTTTGCTACAGATTAGATATAGTCTAAAGCAATTGCAAGGTAAAGTGTGTTTTGTCACAATGATTTCATGACTGTAAAGAAATAAAGTGTGATACAACAACTCCACTGCATGTTTGAAATTTATAGGGGCAAGTTTCTTGCTGTATGCTTGGGATGCAATTAGCTGGAGAAAATTAACAGAACTTTTTTACTGAGAATGTAGTGAAAATCTAACAAGAAGGCAGGAGTAGTACTTCTAGAAGTTGTATCAGCAATCAGTAGTTATGATTTTCATGCCATAAGCCTTGCAGGGCTTACTCCTTTGGTCTGTTTAGCAGAAAGGTTTCCCTTGTTTCCACTGGAAATTTCTCAGCAGTGTAAGCCCTGGGGTACAGTGCTGGAGTTTGCTCCTTCTCAATTTGATTAATGAGTTGAGATTCAGAAAGACCAAGTCTTGGAGTTCAACAGTGTTACTGGGATAATTGCAAATTAGCTGGTTTTAGGTTTTTGGGTTGGTTTGTTTGTTTGTTTTTCTCAGCACAAGTCTTGTGTTTTTGAAAGCTGCAAGCACTCCCCAAATGTCTGGTTTTGCACAGGCAGCAGTACTGTATTTTTTAGATCAGGCAGCTCTTGTAGATATGGCTCTGATGTAAACTGTATGTAGCCGTAGGAGCAGGAACCTTGCTACGGCTTGTTACTTGGAGTAAATCTGACAGAGTGATTTCGAGCTTGTTGAGTCCAGTGTTAAGACATGATTCAGAGAGTATCAGATTGGACTGAGTTTACGTTTCTGAGTCTGTCTGTTTCAATTCTCAGTAAGTCTCTTATCTGGACCCTGCAGGCTTCATGCTTATTGGGAGTGACATGAAGCTGAACAGCCCTTCTTCGCTAGTGGGACAGGCCCTGACTGAGATTCTGCAGCATCCTGAAAGGGCACGAGATGCCCTGCGTGTCCTGCTACATCTGGTAAGAGAAAGGAAACGCTACAGCACCCAGCAGGCACAGGGAGGGGCATTGGAACCCATGTAGCAGAGAAGTGATGTTACCTATGGGTATGCATCTATAAATGAAGAATGGGAAGACAAATACCCTGATGTGTAACCACTCACAAATATAAACCTTCAGACCTTCTCTCTTACTGTAAGGTGTTATCTTGCTAAAACTTTGGGTCAGTGTGAAAAGAGTGGGACACTTTATGGGCTCCCCAGAGCAGATGCTAACTGTATTGTTGCAAAATCTTCCCCAGACCTACCCGATTTGTGTGAGTTGTTGATTTGGGTCTGTGCTTTAAAAATGAGATTATGATTGGGGTTAATCGTTCCTACAAGAAAATAGCTATGGATATGGCGAAGAAGCAGTCACAGAGATGCAGAGCTAGTGAACGCATGCTCTTTGCATACTTGGATGTGAGGCACTTTTGTTCCCAAATTTGGCAGTAACCTTCTGTGGGGAGCAGCAGGACTGAGGTCAAGCTGCCAGATGACAAGAATAATCTCATGATTTTTAGTATTTTTCTTTCTGGTGTGTCTTCTGTGGTCCCACAGGAATGTGGAGTATCCATGGGATGATGGAAATCTATGAGTATTGCTAGTCATCCCAGTTGCTGGGTTTTGTGGACACTTCTCTCTCTTTACTATTTACCGTATAGCTTCACACTCTTGCCTGGTAATGCACAGTGTACTCAAGAGACTGGAACCTGACAGCGAGTCATCCTGTGTGGACAAACGCAGCTGCCAGGTTTATAGAAGATAATCACAATCAAACTGGTACTTTGTTTCCTGTGGCATTCATTTCCCCAGGATCCAAGAGACCAGTGACACTCATCATAGTGATTTTAAAAATGTGAGTGTTGAGATACTGAAGCCTGTGTTTTCAAGGGCACTAGCATCCTTCTGTTTGTGACAAGCCAAGTTCAGCATCAGCATTGCTATCCCTCAGCCCATAGTTCCTGCATCTTTAATGTGAAAAATGAGGTGGTTAGTAAAAATCGCTTTTAAAATAAGCTTGTGCTGTATTTTCCCCACAGGTGGAGAAATCATTGCAGCGAATCCAGAATGGGCAGCACAACTCCATGTATACCTCCCAACAAAGTGTGGAGAATAAAGTTGGTGGCATCCCAGGCTGGCAGGCACTACTCACTGCAGTAGGATTTCGGTTGGACCCTCCAGCCAGTGGCCTTCCAGCAGCAGTGTTCTTCCCAACCTCTGACCCTGGTGAGCGGCTGCAGCAGTGCAGCACCACCATACAGTCCCTCCTAGGTAAGAAGCAGGCCAGCCGTGGGCTCTGTTCTCATACGTCCAAGCAGACATCTGCCTTTCCCTGCCTGTCTTTGATGTAAGCCTGCAAAATGGTGCTGTTGTTCTAGGCTTCTAGAGCAATGAAATAAAAGCATTTAACAGGACAGATGTTCTAGAAGTAAATTCGTACTGTAAATTTTGTCATAGATTGTAATCATTTACCACTGGGTCCAGTATCTGAGAAGTATGATGTGACCTTTTCTTCTTCCAGCTCTCAGTCAGAAACTGTATAATCAAATACAAAGTTGGGAAAACCTTTTGTTTTCTGAAAATTGACGCTGTTTTCAGAACCATTCAGTGACGAGGGAGAGAGGCTTTAGGAGTTATCTGAAGTTATATTCTGTTCAGATTGTTGCATTTCTAGCAGGCAAGCAACAAGTATTGAACAATCCCTGTTTTTTTCTGTTATTTTTCAGGTTTGCCTAACCCTGCACTTCAGGCACTTTGTAAACTTATCACAGCTTCAGAAACAGGAGAACAGCTTATCAACAGGGTAAGTTGGGAGGTTTTTCTCCAGTACCAGTTTCCAAATGGTTCTTCCCAGGTCAGTAAATTCAGAAATTGCACAGAACAGTTTATGCCGTGGTTTATCAGCCCCAGAGGCTGCTAGGAGTCTTCAGGGTTGAGATTATAAATTTCTCTGTTTGTGTGAATGAAAGTGTGTGTCCAGAATGGTAAAATGAAGGTATATTATTGGGCTGCATGGCCTTGGAAGGGTCTCCAGGTTCAGTGGGAGAAGTGAAAACATAATATGTACTACAGTGAGGGGGAAGCAAAATATGGGAAATCAATGGTAGAAGCACTAATTGTTTTTTGGCCATCCTATTCAAGGCCCATGTCGGCTCGTCTTTGCCCACTGTAATTACCAATACCTCAAGGAATACCTGACTTTGGACAGTGCTCTATCTGAGAACTTTATCAGGCCTATGCTTTTTCTGGTTTGAGTGCTCATTGCTCTGCTGAAAGAATTCACCTTCTTGAAGAGAAAGGCATTGCCACCTGTGGCTGTGGGAGTTGTGCCCCCCACACAGACACACAACCCATCTGCTTGACATTCCTTCCTACCAGTCTTTGTAATATGCCTAGCAGAACCTAACCTTACTCTGTGCCACTGGCCTGGATGGCTTTCCTTTATATGTTTTTTAGTGTCCTGATTGCTCCCCTAACTGAGGTTTATGTTGGTGCTTGCCTTAGTAAGTGAACACTGCACATAGTTAATAGGTGAAAAATATAAAAAATAGGTGAAAAAATATATAAAAAAAGGTGAAAAGCTCACTCTCTTTTCCCCTTTTTCCATGCAGAAATGTTATAGGGAAGTACCACGGTGAATATCTGGGTTTATCCCTGTGTAGTTTTAGAGCGTTTCTGTCATTGTGAGTCTATCTGCACAAAATACAAAATAACAGCTTTGTAATCATCCATTAAGAAGCCTGCTTTGTCCATCCATTCGACTACATCTGATTCAAAGAGTTTCTTGCCCAAATTTACAATAACATATGGGATATTTCTAATGGCTTGTCCTTTACGGGATTTTGCTTTTTTGCCTTGGCTCTTCTGTTAGTGTCTGAGACTTCTGTGGTTGAATAGCAGGATTATTTTTTCCTCCTTACCTCCAGAGGAAGGCCCAGAGTAAATGGGATATGACGCGTAGAGAATGACATTCCAGTAGATCTGAATGTGTGACAGTGTCAATGACTTTACTTCGTGATTGTTGTCTTGCCTCAGATAATTAAATCATCCAAACCATTCAGATGGCTGTTGATGACTAGCAAAAGATGCACTTACTATTTCCTCAGGTGCCCCTTGCAATAAGTATAGGCATGCGTATTGCATTGTTTGTGCAAATGTTCTTCTATAGACCAAACCCTAGGCAGAATTCCCTTTTGCACAAGAATCTATCTGGTTACAAGTCAGGATTTTTCAGTTTAGCTCTCACATCTTCTGCTGTTACTTGCTTTTCTCCCCTCATTATTCTCAGCGGTTCAGTTGGTGAGACAAGGCTCTGCCTGTCCCAAAGGAGCGAAGACTTTGTTCAAAACTGAAGCATAATTACGAACAGCTCAGTCAGTGGGTGTTGCTTTTTTCTGTCTTTCCAATAAAGCTGATTGGTGTTGTAAGGGAGCAGGTGCTCTTGACGTTACTGAAGCAGCAAGGCAGGGAGCTTGATCTCTTGCTCTGAATAGAAAATACTTACTTTTAGTGCAAAATGGAAGGCAGGAAACACAAAAGTACGAACTCTGGTACTACTACATATACAAGGAAAAGCTAGGGATTGCTGACTATTTAAGTGCCAATAATATATCCCAGAGAAAACAAGAGAAGGGCTTGTTCTATGTTCAGCCTTCTGCCAGAATGTGGGTTGGACTGGGTATATGCCTGCGATGTGTCTGAGTTGATTGTAATGAGCTGGGCACTTCCAGATTCCAGCTGCCTGTTCCCACACTGCTGGACTCCTGATTCACAGCACAAGTCATTTCCATTGCTCCCTTCTTTCTCAGAACAGAGCATCTTGCCAGTCAGGATGCTGTTTTGCATGTGGATGTGTCCCTGCACTGCAGGGCTCCCTATTACAGGCATTTTATAGCACAGAATAACCTGTGTTCTTTCTTTCTTTTCTCCTGTCTTTTCCTTCTTTGTTATTTGCTGCATGAAGGCTGTTAAAAATGTGGTGGGAATGGTGAGTATTACACGCACTGGGGAGTGACGCTGCTGTGCAGAATTAAATGCCTTGGTCACTGCAGAGCCATTTTCCTGAGCTGCAGGGTAGTGTCTTCACCCTGCTTTCAGGCCTGGAATTTGCTCCATGGTGCTAATGTGGAAAAAAGACTGTGTAAGCCTTTGTGGGTTGGAAGAGATGGGTGGTCCTGGGGTTAGCTGGTCCCTGATTAATGACTTTCCATCCTTCCTGCTCTGGCTGTGTTTTTGAGTTAGATGGGATCTTGGCACCTTAATTTGTGTCAGATCTTCATAAACACATTTTTTTCTCAACTTTGCTACTCCTGTCCTTTGAGAACAGTTGAGAAAATTCATTCCTGGGAGACCACAGAGGTATTAGGAAAGTCTGCCTTCCTTCTCCTCACTCAGTTTCTGCTTGCCACACCCCCGACCCTCACTCCTGCTCTGTCTCTAGATTTGCCGCTGTTCAAGTTTGTCCATCATTGCTGTTTCTGGACTGCACCCTGTGCTCAGACCTTTCATCCCACTGCTCCATTCAGGACCAGCAGCTGAGTGTACAGGTGTACAGGGGAAGGGCTGTTTGCAGTGTATTTCCTTAGCTGTGATTGTCAGAAAAGCAGTTATTTAATTTCTAAGGAATGGCTAATGTTTGCATTGTTATTTTCAGCTACATCAAGTCCTGGTTCAACTTCAGGCAGGTGAGAAGGAACAAGATTTCTCTTCTGCACCAATCCAGGTTTCCATCAGTGTCCAACTCTGGAGGCTTCCTGGTTGTCATGAGTTTCTGGCAGCTTTAGGTAGGAAAACACTTCTTTCTATTATCTTTCTAAAAACTATTCATAGTTTTATATGGTGGCTTGAAGTAGTGATAAATCTCACAGCTTTAGATTTGTTTGTCTGGGTTCTTTTTGGTCTCTGCATCTCTGGATGTGATCCCTGACTGCTCAGTAAATCTCTACCAGTTCACATACACAGACGTTTCACTCACTGTTTGGCCAGTGCTAGGGATGAGTATTTCTCTCATGCCCCAAAACTTATCCTGAGTCAGCAGAATACGGATTTCAGGGTTTACAGCAGCTTGCTGCTGTCAGGTTGGTTTAAACCCTGTTTTTATTTCAGGATCCTGATCCACTGTTGTTCATAATGCATACTTGTGAGTTTTCTTCTGGTCTTCTACCTGCAGTGAACCAATCATTCCTTTACCTGGGAAACCTGCACAATGGACAAGGACAGGGCATATCAGGGTGATAGTATGTACCAGGGTCTACATTCTACAGAAGAGGCAGATGAGAACTAAGTATCAAACTAGAATTTATTCTGGCTTGGCTGCTGTTTAGATGAAGGGCTTTGCATGGAAGAGGCAGAAAGAGATGTCCAAGAAGACTACATGAAAAGCTCATAAAAGCCTAACATCGTTTCTCTCATACATTTATGCCTCTTGCTGCCCAGGCCTCATTTGCTAAATTCCAAGGTTTTTGTTCTTCCTCAGACCCATTTCTGTGAGAAAGCTTTGGACTAATGAAGGAATGCTAGGGGCATGTGAGACCCTGTCCCCTGAGATGCATTTAGTCCATCATTCCCTGATAATTGCGTATAATTTGTAGCTAAAATACCAACCAGTGCATTTGTATATCAGTTTGGACCAGATAGATTTGTGTATGTGTGTGTTGAATATGTCCAGCCCAGTAAGGCTCCCAAGAAGATGTGTTAAACAGTAATAAAACCAAACCAGCAAGAGGTATATTGTAAGTGAGGAGACATCATTCCAGGACACTGCAGGATTTCATATCTCTTTGTTCTATTTGTGTTATAAACAAGATGACACTTGTTTAGGACATGGGATCTTTTTATGAGGTATGATTTTTTGCTCCGTATTCCACTACAGGTTTTGACCTTTGTGAAGTTGGGCAAGAGGAGGTGATTCTGAAAACTGGGAAACAAGCTAATAGGAGGACCATGCACTTTGCTCTACAGTCCTTGCTGGCACTTTTTGGTAAAGCTACTTACAGAAGTTTTTCCTCCTATAACCATCTGATGATTTGATCAGAATGGCTTATATTGTAATCTCACACTCTTACCTTTTGCAGACATCATACATTCATCGTCATACATGCATCATAGACCATACATCATACAAGAGGTGCAGCAAATGTAATTTTCTTATGGAAAACAAACACTAAGACTTGGCTGAGGTCAGAGCTGGGAATAGACTCCAGCAACTGGAAGATTTTGAGATATAAAATCATAATCAATTGACAAGTTCCCAAAGTTTTCCTCTAGGATACTTGGTCTGAGTTTCCTGTCCATGCATTTCCTGGTCTGTGCACATTATTTTTCTCACCTAAGTAGTAGGTTGTTGGTTCTTTTTTTCATTTTGTTTTGTTATTTTTCTTTTGAAGTAGCATAATGCATGCTTTGTAGCATTTCCTCTTAATTCTGATAAGAACATTACTTGGTTTTATTTCATTTTACTGTGTATCTAGGGGCATGCTTGTACTTTTTTTCCTTTTTCTTTTTTCTTTTTAGATTCTACAGAGCTGCCTAAGCGCCTTAGCCTGGACAGTTCCTCATCACTAGAGTCACTGGCTTCTGCTCAGTCTATTTCCAACCCTGTACCCCAGTATCAAAACCCACCATTCTCTCCTACTTGTCCAGACAGCATTGCATCAGATGCCATTTCTGTGTATAGCCTGAGCTCTATTGCCTCTTCCATGAGTTTTGTTTCCAAGCCGGAGAGCATGCCAGATGGTGTGGGACACAGAGGACGTCAGGACTATGAGAGGCCGAAGAACATCTATCTGCATAGGTCTGCAATACAGAGCCAGTTGTCACCACAAACCAGCACTGTAGCCAGCAAAGATGAGGAAGAGTATGAAGGTTTTTCTATAATCAGCAATGAGCCTTTGGCCAGTTACCAAGAAAACATAAAAACAAGATTTTCCCCAGATAACAAACATCCCCAAACTGGTCAAACTGGAGGTATTAAAGAGCTTGTCAATTCCAAAGGGAGCATAAGTACGCCAAATTCTCCTGTTAAAATGACTCTTATTCCTAGTCCAAACTCACCTTTCCAAAAAGTTGGGAAACTTGCAAGTTCTGATACTGGAGAATCTGACCAGTCTAGCACTGAGACTGACAGCACTGTCAAATCCCAGGAGGACAGTAATCCAAAGCTTGATCCCCAAGAGTTGGCTCAAAAAATCCTGGAGGAAACTCAGAGTCACCTCATTGCTGTTGAACGTCTTCAGAGAAGCGGCAGCCAAATAAGTAAGAGCAAAAATTCAGATGATGCAGCTTCTATGCCAGCAGGTATGTCTGCATTCAGATCTTCAGAGACCAGTGCATTCAGTAGGCCAGTCAGCTCTAGTCAGAAGAATCAGTCTTCACCTGTTGCAATTAAACCAAAGCCTCCAACAAGGAGTTCATCCCTTCAGAAAGTGAGTTCTGGCTATAATAGCCCCACGACATCAGAGATGTCAAACAAAGAAGGCACAGGCCAGTACAGTGGACAGCCATCTCCAAGTTGTGATTTACATGGGTCCTTAACTGAGCAGCCTCACTTCAAGCTCAAGTACCCTAGCTCTCCTTACAGTGCTCATATTTCTAAATCACCCAGAAATCTCTCTCCAAGCTCAGGGCATCAGTCTCCTGGTGGCAGCACTCCATCTCCTGCTCTTTCTTATTCCTCAGCTGGTTCTGCTCGTTCAAGTCCAGCTGATGCCCCAGACATAGACAAATTAAAAATGGCTGCTATTGATGAAAAAGTGCAAGCAATTCACAACTTAAAGATGTTCTGGCAGAACACTCCCCAGCACTCCACTGGCCCAATAAAGATTCTGCGAGGAGCTCCTGGCACAATGACTTCTAAGAAAGATGTTCTCAGCTTGCTAAATTTATCTCCACGTCACAGCAAAGAAGAAAGTGCAGATAAGCTGGAGCTGAAGGACCTGTCTATTGAGCAACAACTTGCTTCTCCACAAAAGAACCCTCCAAATGGACACAGACACCCTGAAACTCCAAATGCAGTGACATCAGCTCATTCTCCACCTTCTAGTAGCACTCCAGGAACCATACTCCCCTTGAGGCTGCCATCTGGGAATGGTTATAAATTCTTATCACCGGGAAGATTTTTTCCTTCCTCCAAATGTTGAAATGTCTTGAGTACCAACTGATGACTTAGAGTCTTGTTAAAGTATTTGCTTCTGCCCACTTGCCTTTATCAATATAGAACCACAGAATATCATCAAAGAAGCCATGGTCGTACCCACAGTTGTCGATACACGCGAATGTGACAGATTGGCCCTGTCTGTTACTGTGTGGAAACATGGGCCTTACACAGATGGGTTTTAGTTTCCCTTAACAGGACCTTGGCAAGACTCACTTGATAACAGGTTCTATGTAGTGTTCCATATTTGCTGCAACAGGTCCAACGAATCTTGTTCTGTTCATAAAATACTAGATTTTAAGCCACCTACTTGTATTTCTTATCCTAACAGGAGGTTTTTCGGCTGTCTTTTTATACAAAAATTATACATATCAGGGATTGGAGAGGGAAGCGAGAGGAGTGGTATAAACTTTCATTTATACCGCAAAGAAAGTGTGCACAAGTTTCTGCCTGGAGAAGTACAAGCCGTTTCTTTGGTTGGTTTCAAAGGCTGACAGAGAGGACAAGATAAGACACCTCTAGGTATCTCTGCTAAGTTGTTAGCGAAACACAAGAAATTGCTGGCAATACAACTCCATAGCAGCTTGATACTGGCAGTTCTCTTGCATCATTTAAAGGCTGGTGACACAGACAAGAGGAGAGAGATGCCCCATTCTAAAACCTGCATCTCAGGTAACTTTTTTTGGAGGGAAACCTTTCAGGTGATTTTTTTTGCTAGTTGGTCTGCTCCCCAAAAAATGTTTTGGGTATAATGGGCAAGGTGAGCCTCAGAATGAGGTAGTAAGGCTGTGCCAGAGGCACAAGTTCTGTTTTTATTGAATGCTCCGATCTTTCTGGCACACAGTGTTACAATGGTGAAATTTTCATCCTGGCAATTATTTGGGCAGCATAGATGTCTTCTGTCTGCTAAGTGTGCGCAGAAAAGTGAATCTTACAGTTTCGCAGTAGGCAGGAATGTAACGTAAGTGTATGTGATTTAGAAATCACCTGTCCAAATAAATCCTTCTCTGATCCTTCTAGATCTTTCCAAATATTGTAGATGTGTTCCTGATGAGCTCTTTCCCCGGCTAAGGAAACAAGCTTCTTCAGGAGCATGTATACCAGTATACACAGATGAGATAGGCTAGTGTCAGTGTGCAGTCGGAACATGTACATGAGGGGACATGCAGACCAGCTGTATGCAGAACCTGTGCACCCTCTGATCTGTGGAGAAAAGAGAACCAAGAGCGCTCCAGAGGTGATGTGTAAAAAACACTAAGCTTTCCTAGGCTAGATGGTATTTAGGTGTTGTGGGTCAAGTTGGAGATGATTATTTTTTAAGTGGCCATTAAATGCAGTGATGTAATCAGAATCAAAATGATAATTTATGTGCACTGAAAACTCTGGATATTAACTCAGCACACTTAGATCCAAGCAAAGTATTTCGCAGGCCATGTGCTATGAGGTCGGAGCACTGGATTACCAAGGCTTTTGGTTTCTATTATGCACTCCCAAAATTTGTCAAGTGACTGAAGGCTAATCACTTCACCTCTCTGTGCCTCGTCTTCCCTGTCTATCTAAGTGGGGATAGTAATACTTACGTACCTACCTCACAGAGGTGTTGTGAGGCTTATTAATTAGGCCCTGAGTTTTACATGGATCTTAAGTCAAATTCCAGTCTTGCAACTGACTACCTGAATGGTGAGTGCAGTCAGATCTCTAAATTTATTAGGGTATCGTTGCTGATGCAGATAATTGTTGCACTTGTCATGTCTGGATGCTCTTCTTGAAAATGTGGACCTGAACATTTGTGATTTTTAGGGGGGTCTTGCAGGAAAAGCATGATAGCAGGACAGAGGATTCAATTCTGATACTGTAATATAAAATTACTTAGGTTCAGCTTACTTGTGGTGCACATATGAAACGCTTGCTTAGAGTATATTCTAGAATCCACTGATGTTGGGAGAATGCTTTCACTATCACAAGAAATTAACACAAGTGCTAAAGGCAAAAAATATAGGACTGTGTTGTTATAGTCAGCTAACAATGGATGGTTGATCACAAAAGTTTCAGTACAGAAAGAAAGAGTAGTTACTTACTCATATTATGCAACGTAGCAAAGCAGTCGAGTAAACCCATTCAACTCATACAATTCAAGTTATTTGTCTGTATATTACATCTTTCTGAGATGGTTTGGTGCTAAATATCTTCTCGCCATTAGGTGGGAATAATTAGAATAGTGGGCCAAAAAGAGTCAGTACAGTATCTACGTGTCATGTAGATGGCAATTTTGCTGATCATGCAACTTGCTGTGGTCACGAGACTGCTGACGGACTCCGTGTGACCTACTCCGTTTCCAACCAGCATAACTGTTTTAGAACGACATCCCAGGAACATCCAGGATGGAAGTGGGCAGCTTTTTGTTTATAGCAACAGCAAATATTCCCTGTAGTGCTGCATAACATGCTGGAAATAAGCCTCTTTACTTGTAGTTTACTTCCATAACTAAAGGATCTTTAATCTGTAGAAATTCTATATTGCCATTTTGGTACAACCCATTTTCATACTGCCAGTAGGTTTCATACTGGCTTTAAGTTTTCAGAAAGAGATAAATCAGGGGTGGGGGGTGGTTCTTCTGTTGTGTTGTTGCTTTTTTTAAGGGGAGGGGAGCATTAGAAGCGGGGAAGGGTACAGATGTAAGGGAAGTTCAGTATTTGGGAAATTGGTGTTGTATAAACATGGAAGGTGAGTGTCACTAGAACAAGTCTTTTGAGAAATTTATTTCCATTAGCTTGACAGAGGACACTTCTATTGGCTTAATGAGAGCCATGAAAATGCATGCTTGCTTGTCTGGGAGACACTTCACACACCTTGTGCCTCACTCCTCCACCACCTGAATGAGAAACAACCCCTTTGTGAAGACGTTTTATCAGGTTTGCCCAATATGTGGAGAAATTCAGGAAATGAAAATAACATGTTCTGCGTTTGATATTAGAATCCCTTCTGTGGAGTTTAAATGCATTTGTCGTCGTCGTATTTGTGCATGGTACAAGTGACAACACTGCTTAATACAGTGAGCAATAAGAATTAGGTGTTACCAACTTCCACATTAAACCTGCCACGTGCAACAGTTCCCCAAGGCCATAGAATGTGTTTTAGTTTGGTTTTATTCAGTATATTTTACTGCGTGAGATACTAATTGCAGATATTTTATTGACTGTCTTTAGCTTAAACTAAAGGGGAACAGTAAATAATCTCACTGAACAAAATCCAGTTTATTTTGATTTTGTTGGTTAGCCTGAACTCTGACTGGTTACTGATTTTCCTTCTTTTTAGTGATACCTTATTTAAACAAGGAAAAAGCATTGAAGGGGTGCTACACCCACGTATATCACTCTTGGCCATATTTCCTCTCATTAGATCAAACTAGTTCTGTGACCATCTCTTTCAAGTTGCAGAACAGATCCAGGAGGACTGTGAATCTGTGAAGAAACACTGGTAGTTTCAGGCTAGGTGATAATAATGGTTTGGGTTCATTGCATTGCCATGCAGACCAGAAAAGTTGCAAATGTGCATGGAAAACTTGGCCCCTCGGTTGCAGAACTCCTTCAAAGAGCGTTGAAGATGATTACTCAGAGAGGACTGTCAGCAAAGACTCTTCCAAGCAGCAGCCCTTTAGCACTTGCTCTCCTTGTATGCAGTGTTAGCCATGTTTGGCCTATATGGACTTTTTTTGTAAATTAAAACTCTGTTTCCAGACAGCATTAAACTTTTTATATTATGAAATTTACCATGTAAAAAGATTTTCATATTTTTATTGAAATTGCTAAGGCATTTGGCCTTCTTCCTTTGTGATTTCAGTGTCTATTAAAGCATGAGTTCTCTCAGTACTCCAGTCTCTTGTTCTAGGATGACGTTGTTAACAAATTTGTTAGCACACTGCTCTCTGTCCTGGCAGGTGGCTTGGAATTTTGAAGTGTGACTAATGGGGTGACAGCTGTCCTCAACTTCTCCTGTGGAAATGAGGGGTCACTGAGAACTTAATGTATTTTTTATCAGAATGTAGCTCTGCTACAAATGATGACTGGAAGTTGCTTTTCCTTTTCCTGGTAGGCGGTGGAAACATCAGCATTTGCTCACTGTCTTTCTTGTTTTAGTCAGCAGCAAAACGACATGTAGGCTTGGAAGGAACTTCACGGACCACCTATTTCCACCCCTGCACTGTGGAAGGACCAAGTGCTGAAGGTACGATATATTTTCCCCACACCCTTTGCTATTTGAAACTTGCTTACTTAAATCTTCCTTCTGCTCCTGTGTTAAAGATGCCATTGTCCTTAAAGGAGGTGTTGGTGACCAGATGAAACTAACCAGAATTTGACTTTTTTATGGTCTCTGGAATTTTCATTGATGCCTCCCTCCCAGATGTGTAAACGCCACCTCTAGCCCTGTTGATAGAAGACACAAACCATGTCCTAGGTCATGAAACAGCAGGCTGTTACTGGCCTACAGTCTCTACCCTCCAAGTCTTTGATGTGCTGAAAATGAGGTAACCTAAACCACATAAATCACTGCCAATTCCTGGCACTAATTCTTTTGAAAGGGACCGTTCCTGGCATGCTTCTGAAATGTAGCTGATTCTCTGTATTTGAAGACATAGATGGTGCCGCTCCCCAGCAAGGGTTTTATAGATGGCTGCCTCAGCTTAGTCATGCTCTTAGGATTACCTACAACCTGGTGGCACGTCCTGTCGTTGTTACTAAGATTCTGCCATTTTATCACAGAGATTCAAGAAAGTCCTGTTCCCTTCAGAGACATACTTCTAGAACAGCAAGTGTTGGAAGAAGTCAGCTCAGAACTGCAAAAAACAGAAGGAAGTTGTCTAAAGCCTGACCTTGAACGTTTTTGTATCTAGTACTTAGTATGCTAATATGTATCAGGGACAGGTTGGAGCATTCTTTGAGTGTCCAGATGCACACTCATACTATGGGTTGATGTACACTACCAGTAGCACATACCTGCATGTGCCCTTCCCTCATCCTTCTGCCAGATGCGTGAAGCACAGCACACAGCTCTGCTCGTGCCAGCTCCCAGCTGGAAGCAGCATTTGCTTCTCTCTGAGAACGGTCAGGGAGACTCGAAACACCCCAGCTCTCATTCCATCATATAATTTATCCCACGTGACCTCATTTTCTCATTATTTATGTACTCTCCAAAGAGAAGACCTGTTTTTTTTATCCCTGTCAGAAAGAGTATTGTCCATCTTTGCTTACATGGTGACATCAACTGCGTGGGATCTTACTGGTAAATTACTGTGGCTGGTATTTCACTGGCCTCTGAGAAAGCTGTTCCACAGGGAACTGCAGCAAATGCTGCTTGTACAAATAAAAAGCATACAGGGGATTGTGCTGTCCCTACAAAGTCTCTCCCACATCTTCCTCTGAGAAGGCCTTGGAGAGGGGCATCAGTTTGCTGCCAGCCACTACAAAACAATCTGAGAGGTAGCCATCACAAACATCTTTTCTTCTCTTGGTTAGTCCTCAGAATTCCAGTGCTTTGTGGCTGTAAGAGAGCATATGACAACATGTGCATTGCTATTCCAACATGTGGCCAGGACAGGAGGATATATCCTAAAAGATGCTTCAGGGTGCAAATGGAAAAAGTCCAACTCTGGGTTAGGCACATGGGTACCCACACTGTACCTGAGCTTGCAGATTAGATAGGAGGACTCCAGCGACATAAATGTCAGAATTAGGGTATACTTACCTCACCTACACTGTTCCCAAGTCCCAAATCTATAACCTGTATGCTGAAGTGCAGAGCTTTGGTCTTTCGGCATAGAAGAGAGTGTTTAGATATTAAAAATATAACAAGAAAACATGTTCTCATTCGCTGTTCATTGAATGAAAGTGTGTTTGCTGCTGTTACAAACCCCTGTTCTATCACACCAGGGTCCTGGGAACTCAACAGAAGGGAGGAGTTCTGTTTCAGAGAGCTAGTTCACGTCCCCTGCATTGGCAGCCCAGCCCTGCAGCTTCTGCCTTTTACCCCTCCAGACAGATGCAGTTAGTTGTCCTGTTCTGCGATCGGTGGAAAGCTGTTAGAGCAAGAGCAGAGCCTGCACTGCAGCACAGTACGGGAAGCTGTAAGAGGGTCACAGACACTTCAGAAGTAGGCATGTTCCTAAGGTACAAGCCTTGTGCGGCACTATGTCTGTCACAGGACCTAACCTGATGTCTCACCTGATGTCTTCTAACTGCTGTACACAGAGGTCAAGTTGGGAATAACACAGACCTGCCTGTTGACCGAGCTCCTAGTGTGGTGGGCGCTGGCCAAGCATGCTTCTTCAGCAGGTCCCGTTACAGACCTCCTGCCACCATGCTCTTACATTTTAATGTCACCATCCCACTTCACATACATGCAAACCTGTGTTTAGGCAGCAGGACTCCAGTCAGTAAGCTCAATCTAACAAAAGCCAGGAGCTGCTGATGTGCTACTACACTGTCTGTATTTGATACCTGCGCAGAGTGAGCATAGGCCAGAGGGCTCCCATGAAGAACAGCTTGCTGAGGAAGCATCCTGTCCAGCAGCAGAGACCACGGTGAAATTGTATTTACGGGTCTGAAGTGGTTTGTCTGTATGCAGTGTCTGGAATCAGCAGGATGCAGCTACTCAGATGATACTATCGTGTGTGGTATGATCTGGATATAAACAAAGAGAATAAGGGTTTTGGAGGGAGCACACATTGCAGCTGGCTGAGTAAACAAAAGACAAATGTTGTCCATATGGGGAAAGAGCAGCAGCGGGGGACTACATTGAGCCAGGATTTTGAAAAAAACAAATAAAGGAAAATACAGAATGCTTGAGAACTTCGGGAAGCAGACTCTTAAAGCCCCACCACTGTGTCCTGGCACAGGCCTTTGTAATTTCTTTGCTTAATAAAACAAAGCCAGTAAAGGCAAAAGTCTGAGTGGCAGTTTCCATAGCATCCATCTTTCACATTGCGAGGGACTTGAATGAAAGTATGTTTTTATAGGCAGAGCATATTGAGGATTTTTTTTAAAGCCATTTAATTGTGGGAGGGTTGTCTGGCAACATTGAATTTCCCCATCTGAATCTCTACTCTCTTCTACTCTGCTGGAGATGATGTGTAAATGCATCATTAGTTCTAGTTACTGATGGACAAAACTTGGGAAAGATGGCTTCAAAGGGTGGACAAGGATGAGCCCGTAAGTAGGGTCTGTGGCCCTTTTTGGGGAAAAGGATGAAATGCATACATTTGGGGACACGGACATTGATGCTGGAACAGGAGTCCACCAAGTGCAAAAATATACTGTTGCTACCCATAAACTAAAACTGTACATTTAAGTTTCCTATGGGTTGAAAGCTGACAAATGTCCATTCAAAATAGCACTTTCTTTTGTCAGCAAGAGGGCAGCATTATTCACAATGACAATCTTTGCAAGTGTAAACATTGTCAACTGTACCACAGCCAGACATATCTACATTTTTTGAGGAAGAATCATTTCCTTTCCAGAGTGCTAAACTATAAAGTTTTGCCGTCCCTTTGTCAGATCTTGAAGTGTTTGTTTTTCTGATTTACCTAGTCTTTTATGTGGGCATCTCAAGCAGTGTTAAAGGAGAAGGAGCTAGTTAGCACAGCTGTGAAGAAAAATCTGAAAAATTTGAAAGCTAATGCTTGGAAACTGAAAAGCAAATTAGGACACTCAGAATGCATTATTTTCAACAGATACTGAGTTTTTACCCAAATCATGTTTTTTGAGCACCCAGAAACAGTGCTAGCCAGCTGCTTTGTTCCTAGGGCATCATTTTGCCACAGGTTATGCTTTAATTGCTATGGAAACAAGAATAATGCTGAATACCACATGCAGAGGCATACTGGGGAAACTTGACCTTTTTTATCCTTTCTGTGCCCTGTGCTGAAGAGTCCATATGTCCCAGTGGTTTAGCTGAGAGCAGGGCTGGGCCCTTGTTCCAGGGACATAGTCATAGAGTCTCCTCATTTTTCTGTGCTCTAGCTCTGAATGGCCAAATTAGAACTGGGATTGTTTTATCATTTCCCCCCATTCAATGTCTCTAAGCTCCACCAAAAATTTCCAGCTAGTTTATCCTCATGTCTCACTGGCACCTGTGTTGTCCTCTTCGTCTCCTTCATTGTCCCGTTTTGTCTCCAGCATTCAGCACTGCATGTCTCTGTAGTACCTGAGAGACTCCCACAGAAAGATTTGTTGTTATTAGAGAAATCACTACATGAACTCATAGAAGCTCTGTGTATTTCCCTTTTTGGATTAAAAACCTAAAGGTTTTGACTCTGAAAGCTTGCCTTTTTTTTTTTTTTTCTGTTTTTCCCATTTTTCTGTTGTCCCCACTGTGCTGTTTGTTATATTAAAAGAAATGCGTTGGATAAAAGGGCAGCTGGAGAGTTGATGCTCTTTCACACTACAGTGAAAGCGTGGCCGCCGTCAGTCAGGTGCCTTGGGGCAATCCCGCCGTGCCGCAAACAGCCCTCCGCTGAGCGGCGCCAGCCCCCCCCCCAGTGCCCTGGCACAAACGCCCCGCTGCGGTGGGGGGGGTTTCTCTCCACAGGGGCGTGCCGCAGGTTCTTTCCAGGCCGTTTCACTGGGTATTCTAAGGATTAATTTTAACCTTCTTTTCACGCCTCTGAGGCCTAAAGCTTCTAGGCGTTTTTCTTCTTTTGTTGTTTTTAATGAAAGACGGAGGTGTAATGTCACCGGCAGCCTGACGGACCGGAGGGCGCAGACGGGTCCGAGCCCAGCAGCGGCCAAGCCCGTTCCGCACTGCGCGCTCGTCGCTTCGGCTCCCTTCTGCTGTCGTCACCCGTGAACGCGATGAAGGACAAAGGGAGCTCCTTCACAAGAGGGCGGCGGCGGCTGCGGCAGCCGTGGCTCCCGGTGTTAAACCCCCAAGGACGCAGGGAAGCGCCGCCCTGCAGTCACCGTCAGCCGCGACGGGCCCGTTCTGCCTGCCGGGGGGGGGGGGGGGAACCGGCCCGCAGCTCCCGGCGGTGCCGGCGCGCCCTGCAGGAGGCCGCTTTCCCCGCGGCGCGCTGCACGAGGGCCTTCAGCACGAGCACCTTCGCCCCTTGCCCTTTATTCTCCGCGGGCCCGAGGCCTGCTCGCGGCGGGGCCGCGCCTCAGGGCGCTGGGTGCTGGTGTGGGGGCGGGGCGGGGCGGGGCGGTCTCCTCGGGGGGGGGGGGGCGCAACCGCGCCGCGAGCCGGGCGGTGCCGCCGGCGTCCCGCACGCGCGAGGGGCGGGCCCGGGGCGGGCGGCGCGCCGCCATTGGCTGCCCCCGGGCGAGGCGCGGGCGCTGCCGGGAGCCGCGCGCCCTCGGATTGGCGGCGGCGGGCGCAAGCGCGCGGCGACCTCGCGCACGCCGGGGCGAGGGGCGGGTGCGGTGCCCCAGGGCGCGGCGGGATTGGGCGGGCCGGCCCGCGGGGGCGGGACTTCCCCCCGGAAGCGCGCGGTGCAGCATGGGCGGGCCGTGCCGGTCGCGCGTGCGCGGTGTGGGCCTGCGCGGGGAAGATGGTGCTGATCAAGGAGTTGTGAGTGCGGCCGGGGGCGGCGGGCACCGAGCGCTGGGCGCCTCCTGCGCGGCTCGCGGCCGGGTCCCGGGTCCCGGTCCCGCCCGAGCTCGGGCCCCGTGGGGGCTCCCTCGGCCCCGCCGCACCGGAAGCGCCCGGCCCGCCGCCGGGCCCAGCGTGGGGCCGCGCCGCATCGGCCGCTCCCTGGCGCGGCGGGGCCGGGCGGTGGGGCCGGGCCGGGCTCTGTGCGGCGGGGCCGGGCTCTGTGCGGCGGGGCCGGGCTCTGTGCGGCGGGGCCGGGCTCTGTGCGGCGGGGCCGGGCAGGGCCTCCGCGTCTCGAGGCTCCCGGAGCGGCTCCGCGGCGGGCCCGGGGCGCTGCCGGCCGGGCGGGGCCCGCTCGGTGCCCGGCCGTGTCCTGGCGGCTGTGCGCGCACCCGGCTGCGGCCCCGCGGGCAGGCTCGGCCCGACGGCCCTCCTGTCCGCACCGTTCCGGGCCGGGCTCCCCCGGGCTCGGGCGTTACGGCGGTGCCGGTGCCGGTGTGTGCTGCGTGCGCGGAGCCCCGGGAGCTGGGCTGCTGGCGGGACCCGTCCTGC
This sequence comes from Cygnus atratus, assembly GCF_013377495.2. Lineage (NCBI taxonomy): Eukaryota > Metazoa > Chordata > Aves > Anseriformes > Anatidae > Cygnus > Cygnus atratus. The sequence goes on along the minus strand of NC_066378.1, from coordinate 15,167,481 downwards.
CCGAGGGCGTCGTTCCGGCAGCCCCTGCCCGTCCCGGGTGTGGGTGCGAGCTCTGCCTTCAGAGCTGAAACTTGCCGCTGTCTGAGGCGGGCCCTGCCTTTGAGCCTGGCTGTGTTTTTCCTCGGTTTTTCTTTGGAGAGTTCCCAGCTCAGAGTGAAAGTATTTCAGCAAGGTGCACAGCTAGCCTGAGCCCCAAAAGTCTTCATCCAGTAAGAGTTAAGGAAGAAGTTGCATGGAAACAACAACTACTGGTGTGCTGGGACGATTGTTTCTCTCTTCTCAAGGCTGCTGTGCGTTCCTCTGTGCGAGGGGAGCCGAGGGCGCTCAGGCTGCTGAGGCCTTTTTCTGTAGTAGTTTAGAAGGACCTAAACAAAAACTTGTCAAAACCACTGTTCTCAAACTGTGCAGTTATTAGGGGATAGAAAAAGTTGAATGAACTAACTATAGGTCTTATAACTTTTTTCCTTTTAGAGCAGTGGGCAGGCTACATTCGTATATGTTGCATCAAATTTTAATGGTCGCTCAGTTTGTCACTAAAGGAGATAGCATTACTTAAAAGCCCTGGCATCCATGCAGTTGTTCTATGATACTATTTTGTAACTATAATAATTTGCATCATCTTTGTCTGTTTTATTATGTATGGTGAAACTGCAAAGTATTGTCTGTACAGTGTACTGTTGCTGTCAGAAATCAATTTCTGCATGCCCTCCTGTTGCCGTTAACTGTAGAGTTTATTGCGTTACAACTAAATGGCCTAAAATGCACCTGCTTTTGGCACCTAAATGAGATGTCAGTAGCGGTTGCTTCTGAATGATTCATAACTGCTGTAATTGCCAAAATTCATCTGTGGGCTCTGAGGGCCTGTCCATTTGTTCTCCTTTTAAATTGTATAGGCAGGGCTGTTTGTTGTGTAACGCAAAGAAAGCTGACACCCCAAAGTTCAAACAAATTCAACGCCATGCAAAGTTATAGTAGAGTTGGAAGCAGATCCTAGATTTCCTGCCTCTTCTGCGCAGCTTTTAATATTCTCACCCTGCTGCCCCCGCTCCCTTTATCACCTTTGTAACATGCTTGCTGTCGTTTTGATTTTACTTGGGCTTCCTGCATTATAGTCGTGTAGTTTTGCTGTCGTATAGCATTTCTGAAAAGAAAACAAGTTAACTCATTTTGACACTTCTGTCTTCAATATATTTATTACAGTGTATGTCTGTTATCTGAAACCTAATTATTCATTTTAATTAATTTTCTCTCTTCCTCTTTTAGCCGAGTGGTTTTACCTTGCTCAGTGCAAGAGGTACGTCCTCATCCTACCTGTCCTTGTTTTTGGGGGGATGGGTGGGAAGATGTCAGTGTATTGTTTGAATCTGACTAGCCTGGATCGAAGTGTTTCTTGTGCTCTGCGTCCGCCGCCCTGGCACGTGTAAGATACTGCATGTGTAAGCCACCAGTCCAGCGGAGTTAACTATTGCAGATCAGTGAATTTCAAAGGAGTCAAGAGTCTTTAGTTTTTTTTCTGAGCACTCCACGGCTTACAAGCAAGAGAAGAAAATTGTGCAACTCTGCACTGCAGCAGAATTTTCCTGCTGATCAAGACATTCAGTGACTCCAAGCCTTTTCCTAAAGGCAAAGGTAGGAGCCGTCTTCTGAGATCCGTGGCCAGCAATTTAAGTGACACTGAAATAGATTTAACTGAAACTCGCTCTGAAATGTCTAAACGTATTTCTGAGGGAAAAAGTTTGAACTTCCCACAGTTTCCGTTTCATGGGACCTGTGAGGGCGGTATCTAGTTGGTTAAAAGTATGAATTTGGGAAGGTTGGTACTGGAAATCAGTCACTGCAAAATCTTGTAAACTGAAAATTTATACTTTATCAAATTAAAAAGAACTTACATACTTCGCTTTTACTATGAGAAAAATGAAGAATAACAGATTTGGTGCTCTATACCAACACGTTGCGTTAGTGTGAAACAAGCTGTGTAAAAATGTGGTACCTGTGAACCACAGATAAGACAAGACAACGCTGGTAAAATTTACTAAACTTTTTCATTTATTTTTCTTTCCTAGTCGTTTTGTTTATTCTGTCAAATTCTCTATGCTTTGAATATTTTGTCTGACTTATATATTGAAATTTTGCTTCTCTTCATTTTTCAGTATCAAGTTGGTCAACTTTATTCCGTGGCAGAAGCTAGCAAAAATGAAACAGGAGGTGGTGAAGGAATTCAAGTCTTAAAAAATGAGCCTTACGAAAAGGATGGTGAAAAGGGACAATATACCCACAAAATCTATCACTTAAAGAGGTGAGAAAAACATAAACATGTATTGGTCAGGCAGTTAGACTAAATGATCTTTGAATGTCCCTTCCAACTGAACTATTCTGTTCTATTCTGGTCACTTGTTATTGATCCACAAGTGTTTAACCAGCTATTGCTTACTACTCTGGGGCACTTGCGTTTTTTTACCACCCTTAAATTTGCTGAAATGTGCGTGAATGCTCTAGCAAAGAGTAATGGAAAACCATGCAAAATGCCTGGTTCATGAACAGGCAAAAGCATCTGTAAGTACGAGTGATCTGAATTCTTAGCACACAGCCAAAATGATAGGTCGGTGTCACGGATACTTCGTAGGATAGCCCAAAGGACACGAATGTTGATATAGGGTAGAGAAAAGGAGATTGGTTATTGCATTATAAAGCAAGAATGTTTTTATTTGATCTGCTATTTAACATGAAGTTCTTGTTGCCTGAATATCTTTTTGTAAAACATTCTATAAAGCATCTCACAAGTTCTTGCAGTGTGGTAACTTTTTTCTAGGAGATAAAGAATAAGTTAAAAAGCATTTTTAGAAGTTACGTACGGCACAGAGTGGGTAAAACCTGGGTTATTTTGAGAGCTGACCCAAACAGTGTTTGAACCCTTAGGGTTTAGTGGTTGATGTTAATCCAGAGGGCTGCAGTACCGTAAAGGCAGTCATATTGTTGAAGTTGTGAGGATTAGTATTCAAAATGTTTGTAATTTAGGGGTTTGGGGGAAGAATCTAAAAAATTAAAGAACTAAATACATTGAGTACGTCTGCTAATGGCTACTTGTGGGGGAGGCAGAAGGATGACGTGGGAAATAAATGCTGAACAGTAGTACTGCTCAAAAGCATCTGCAAGTTATGGTGTGTCAGCAATGTGAGTATAAACATGAAAGCAAGCTCCCTTCTGGACTGCGTTATGCGGGATTGTTGCATGCAGTGTATGGGTGGTAACTCTTTTTGGTTGGCTTTGTGCACCGTACTTTCAGATGTACGCAAACTAGAGAGAAAATAGAGTATAGAAAGAAGTGTGGGCAGTATGATGTGTAGGAAAGAACTGAAAGAATTGTTTGCTTATTCTAGAAAAGGAAAACTTCCAGATGAGTGGGACATAAGGTTCCTGCTATATAAAAAGGAATTATCAGTTGGCAGTTTTTTGCCTTGAATCTGAAAGAAAAAAAAAAAGACAGGAACTTACTCATCATCTTTGGGGGAAACTGAGGAAAGAACACTTGCACAGACTGAACTCTGTCCATTCCTTATCCACATGAATACATGTAGTTTGTTTAAACTCACATGCTTAAGGGTACCAGCCTCAAATACCCTGATAGGAAATACAAAATTTACCTTGTATGGAATTTTGTGGTTTTTTTTTTTTCCAAACATCCAATTTTTGTCAACCGTCATGGGCACGGTATAGAGTAGAAGGGACATTTGTCAGAGGTGGTAATTCTGCTGTTGATGCTAAGCTGAAGTTTTCTTCTTCAGGCATGGCTGAAATAGCTGACTGGCTAGACATCTAGGCTACAGGCCAGCTGAGTTAGAGGCTTGCTTATTGCTGACCTCCACTTTTGCTAGAGTTTGGAGGTGAGATCCCTTGGGCAGTGCTGTCCCTCAGTGGTTGTCTCCGCTATACTTGATGAGAAAAGAAAGCTTGTGTAGCACAACATTCATTCTGATCAGTACATCCAAAGTTATGCATAGCTCCCTGTTGATTATCTTGTGATTACCTTTACCAGTTTCTCTTAATTATTTTACGATCAGTAACATTGTTGGAGTTCCCGCATATTAGACTGTGGGTAACTTATACATCATACCCTTTAAAACGCTAAGGTAGGATGTGCCTTTTATTTTCAGAGCGGCAGAAATCGATGGAATGCTACAGTTGGCAAACATTTTCTTAAGATGTTGTTAATGTTTGTTTTTCACAGTAAAGTTCCTGGTTTTGTAAGGATGATTGCTCCAGAAGGCTCCCTGGTATTCCATGAGAAGGCTTGGAATGCGTACCCTTACTGTAGAACAAGTGGGTCCCATATTGTGTGTCTGATGTTGTCAGTGTTCAGGGACGGTCTTAAATGGTTTAGAAGAGTTGGTGCTATCGAGTAGAAAATATATTTCACATTTTGTTGATTTTGTGAGATCTCATGTTCTGAAAAGGAGATCTGCTTCTGAAGAACAACCTCAGTGAATCAGTTTACTGGTTCCTACAGAGTCTTTTTATGCAGTGTCCCTAGTACAAGACTGGAGAGCTGCCTCTTTCTTCAATTGTAGAGCAGAGCCAGTTAGAAAAGCGTTTCATTCTTTATAGTCTGTAAGAATAACTGCTTTATTTCAATGCTTGTAATTGTGTGAGGTCTAAGAGTAAGCTCTGTCTTGATTTTATTGAATAGTTTGTAGTATTATATAATGAACTTAAAAGGTTATGTCTAGTAAGTTGTGTTCTGCTGACCTAATGTGTACAAATCCTGTTTGACTAATTTTGAATGGTTCTTGTTCTGTGACTTTAATTGTATGTGAGACTGTTCAGAAACTGTTGTATCTAATAACATTTTTGTTTCCTTTTCAATTTCATTCCCTGTGTTTCCAATGACCAGTTGTGACAGTGAGTATTTTAGTTACTATCAGTGCTCTAATGTTGTTTTTTTTTTTTTTTGAAATACATTTCGTGTTATTGCTGCTAGAATTGACTCTGACTCCAGCAAGCTAGCTTCAGCCAGTTGTATTTGTCTTGCCAGGGTGCCTGGCATAGAGCAACTTGTTACTCTATATGTCTGCTACTTGGCTATAATTTGAACTGTAATTTGTCAGAGAAATGCTTTCATTTTTCACATCATGTTTTGTATCTTTGCTTAATATTACAGCTCTATCAGTATAATTTTGTACTTATATAAAAATTTGTCTATACCGTCTATCTAGAAGTTAAGCTGGGTGGGCATAATCAGACTCGTGCTTTTTGATTTTAATTCTTACAGAATGAATACATGAAAGATGACTTCTTCATAAAAATTGAGACCTGGCATAAACCAGATTTGGGGACATTGGAGAACGTGAGTTGGGATTTGGATACATAGCTTTAGTAATATTTGCCACACATAGTCATCCAGATAAAGTATACTATTTCTGGTAATGGCAGGTAATTATCATAAAAAGTCAAAGCCCTACCTGTTACTAACATAAAACAAGAAAAGTATTAGTCAAGTCCATCTAAAGTGGTCAAAGCTGTTCCACCTAAAGAGGTACAAGAACAAGAAAAGGTTTTCATTTTTTTATTTTGAGGTCAATGCAGATGGTTGATTCTCACCCAGATACTTAAAAAGGCTTTCAGTAAGTGGAGATTTTTAATTTCATGTTATTCTACTTTAGATAAGCTAATGCTACTTTAGCAATTTTATCTGAAACCAGCTTTGTCAAGGACACATTATAGTTCATCTTCATACATTTTTTTTAGGGTTATTTTTTTGAGGCAGCTGCTGTAAATTTTCCAGGCTTGGTGATAGTCTCATTTTCCTCCCTGGTTCGTTGAGTTCACGGGTCTCTTCAGGAGACCTCTTTATGTACAGTGACAAACCTATTTGTAGAGCAGCCACAAAGGAATAATTGTCAGTATATTTTTAGTGCTGGGATGAATTGCTTCAACCATAAAGAAAGGATCATAGAATCATAAAGGTTGGAAAAGCCCTCCAAAATCACCTGGTCCAACCATCTGTATAACCCACTAAACCATGTCCCTAAGTGTTGTGTCCAACTGTTCCTTAACACCCCCAGGGACGGTGACTCCACCACCTCGTTGGGCAACCCATTCCAATGCCTGACTATTCTTTATGAGAAGAGATTTCTTCTAATTTCCTACCTAAAACTCTCCTGGTGCAACTTGAGGCCATTCCCTCTACTCCTATCACTGGTTACGTGCGAGAAGAGGCCAACCCCCAGTTCCCCACAACTTCCTTTCAGGTAGCTGTAGAGAGCAATAAGGCCTTCCCTAAGCATCCTCTTCTCCAGACTGAACAACCCCAGTACTATGTGGATATGCTACGCAGAAGGAGAGCATTTCTTATGCAGCTTTACTTGCTTTAATTTTAAGTGTAGTTATGCCTAACAGACTACGTGTGTGGTGGTTTTACCTCGCTAGGCAGCTGAACTCCACCACAACTGCTCTCTCACTCCCCCTACTCAGAAGAGGAGGGGAAGAAGAAAAGGAAAGAAACAACTCATGGGTTGAGATAAGAATAATTTAATTAAAGGGAAAATAATTATTAAGGGAAAATTATTATTAATTAAATAATTTAACTAAAGGGAAAGGGAAAAAGGCGGGGGGGGAACAAGCAAAGGCTGTGTGGAAGTGCAGAGGAAAGAAATTACTCTCTACTTCCCACCAACGAGCGATGCTTGACCACGTCCTTGAAGCAGAGCCTCAATGCACGTAGCCATTGTTCAGAAGGACAGATGTTTTTGCATGAGTCCACCCCTCCTCTCTTCTTCCTTTTTCCACCTTTTATTACTGAGTGTGACATCACGTGGCATGGAATATCCCTTTGGTTGGTTTAGGTCAGCTGCCCTGGTGATGTTCCTTCCTCCCCTCCTGCCCACCTCCAGCCTGCTGGCTCTGGGGGCGTTGCAGGGAGTCCTGATGCGGTGCCAGCACTGCTCAGCAGCAGACACAACGCTGGTGTGATACTAGGGCTGTTCTAGCTACAAGTGCAGAGCACAGCACTGTATGGGCTGCTGCAGGGAAAGTTAACTCCATCCCAGTCAGGCCCAGTACAACATGTAAAGTTTGTTACATCTTATGTACATCTTATCTCATACCTTTATGAACCTTCGTACCACATGCATTTCCTCCAGTGTGGACTAAAGGCAGGCTTATTATTTAGGGAACCTGCTAGATTTAGTCAGGTTATTGAAACCTTCCATGTTTGCTCATTAGAACTTGTAAAGGCTTCTTTCTAAATTAAAAAGCTTGTCCAGATTACTGAATGGGTAATATTTCTAATTAGAGCTTGAATTCATTAGCTCTGATGTCTGTGACGGAAGGATACATATTAATCTTAAATCTAGGTCTCCTGAATGCACAGGAACTGAAGGCTTTGTGCTGGTTTAAAATTGGTTAGTGACTAAATTTGACTCTGGAAAATAATTCCTTTTTAGAAAAGCAGAGGGAGAAAGGATAAGTTTTGAGAACATGCCTGTCTTTAGGAAGTCTAGAAAAAAATCATACATACTGCATGCATACACATAGTATGAAATAGAACACTTTGTTAGATGACAATATGAAAATCATTCATTTTTCTCCTTTGCAGGTGCACAATTTAGATCCAAACACATGGAAGAGTGTTGAAGTTGTCCATATTGACATTGCAGATAGAACTCAAGTAGAACCAGGAGTAAGTAAATGCTTTGATATTGGGATATGGTTGCAACATGCTTCTAATCCCACTGGTGCTTTTTGTTGGTTGTGAATAATCTAGAAGTGGTATGGATTTTATCTGACAGATAAATGAAAATTGGCTTGAATTGAATAATTCCTTCCTAAGTTCCACACTTAGCAAATGTGTTTACAACTTTAATTACTGAGTTTGACTTTTAGTTGCGCAACTAAAACATGAAGGGCAACAGACTTTTCTGGCACAGGTGTAGTTTTCACTTGTAGATAAAGTAATTGATCATGCAAGCATTTGTGTGCCCATCTTGGTTTGTGAAGCCAAGAGCAAGAATCTACCCCATGTGTCCTGCATGACAGAGCATGGTATTTCCATCAAGCTGCTCTTGCACTTCTGCTGCTACTTTTGGCTAGAAATTCTTTAAATAATTCTGTCCATCCACCCATCCTTCACTCTGGGGTTCATGCAATCTCAAGGGGAACCATCAGGGTTTGCCGTTGAAATCTAGACTTATTTTTTTTAATTTTTAAACTTCATTCATTAGAACAGTGCTGAAGAAATGAACTGCTTATTTCTTCTGAGAGCTGTGGAATTACTCGTTCATTTTCCTTTTAGTGATTGCTTTGGTGAGCATAAGCACCCTGGATATACCCAGAAGTCTGTCCTTAAGAGTCTGTGGTTCTTTACGTGAGAATATGAAGTTTAATACCTTGATACAAGAAGGAAAAATTTAGAAGGAGAGATCTTATCAGTAAGAGCACGTGGTTACTCAGTGAAGTTGTATGCAGAGCAAAGATAGTGTGTGGCGTCTGTGTAAGATTGCTTATGTGTGTCGTGGAAGTAGGCTGCTAGATGAAGAAGAGGGTGTGACGAAGTTTAGTGTCGGGAATGCACACTTTCAACTTGCCCTTTCAATTGGAATTTGTACAGAAAATACGTGTGCTCTAAATCTGATTTTATCAAATTCTGCTGAAATAAATACACAAAGATGTGTAGTTCAGCTTTATCTGGTGTGTTGAGATTTTGCTGACAGGGCGACACTTAATGTTTGTAATAGTTCCCATTCTGTTGCCCTCTATTGTCACTTTTCTGTTAACCAGCTCACAGTGTGTATAATTGATCTGAATAAGAAGGTGGGATATGTTGGTTTATGTGACTTTAGAGGGTAGCTTCACTATACTTAAGTGCTTGTCCTACTTCCTTGCTCTTACTGTGGTTGCTTTTTATGCTTTTTTTTTTCTACTGGAGTTGTGTGGTTTGTTTAATTCTAACAGCTGGGTTGTTCTATGTCTAATCATTTATTTCTGAAGAGTAGGAAAACGGTATGGTCTGACACCGACACTTACCTATATGTGTTTGTGTGATAACTTGCAGCCATTCTTGAAACTATTTGTTATTTTCTAAAAATAAATATGTGGATATCCAACATTGTGGGGAGCAGTCTTCTTTGCAGGAAAGTGAAGGAAGGAGGGAAAAGGCTATGGTATGTGAAGTGGAAAGGATTCTGCTTCATAAATTGCTATTTCTATCACCAACATAAGTGTATAACCTGCACTGTTGCTTAACTGATGTTTAACAGATGATCTGTGGATTTACATGTATGAAAATACATTGTTTGGAGAATCTCCCTGTAAATCAAATTAAATGTGTCTTGCCTATTTTAATGCAGCGAGGAATCGTTTTGCTGCCCCTTGTTCTTTCAGACATTCCATATGACCTTAGAGCTGAACTGGCAGGTAAATGTATGTTGTGCATTCCCTATTCCATGCCTGGAATTGTGGCAGACAACTACAATGCTGTCATCTGTCAGAATGCTTGCTCGATCGCAGTATGTGTAAATAAAGGGTTGTGCTTATTACTAATGTTTGTTGAACTTAAGTAGTCTGTTCTGTCTGAAGTACTCTTAGTGAACAGCACTGCTTGTGCTATGTGCACTCTTGCACTATTAGATGACATGGTCCGCCTTTAATGGTGCGTTTCCTTTGTACTGAAGACTGACAGATGGTGGTATGCTAAAAGAAGCTATATTTTTGGCTCAGGACAAAGATCCGTCTAACCCAGTATCCTGTTAGTGGCCAGTAGCAGATACTTTGTGGAAGGATAAGAAACTTGGGAAGCAATAGAATATGAGAAGCTGAGAGGTTATCTGTTTTTAAAGGACTTGCAGACCCAGTGGTTGCATCTGCCCTGTTAATTAGCCACTTACGTTCCCATGAGCGCATCTAGTCCATTTTTGAAACCATTTATACTTATGACCTTTTTGGCATCATGAATTCTATGGAGAGTTGGGAAGGAGGAAGAATACTTTTTGCCTGCTTGATAATTTAATTAATTTTGTGGGGGGAAAAATAATTCCCTTTTTGTACTTTCTGCAAAACTTATCCTACAGACAGTGATCAGACTTCATTCATCCTCCCCCACCTCCTTTTTTTCCTATCTTTCCAAGCCAAGGGTCCTCTATCTTTCAGTTCATCTTCATGTGGAAGTTCTTGGAACTATTTTCAGTACGTTATCCTTGTGTTTTTTTTCCCTTTTGAATATTACAGAGTATCAAAACTGTGAGGTCAGAATGGTTTAAGCCAGATCCTCTAGTCACTTTTGATGTTTCTAACTTCTTCTTTTCTAGTAACTCCTAACAATTTTTTTTAGCTGTAGCTAAGTGTTCAGTAAGTATTTGAAAGTTCAAAGTCACAGTAGAGTCTATCATTGTGTAGGAATACTTGGGAATAATTTTCATCATGTGATTCAGATTTTCATTTCCATTTCATCTCCTAGACATGTAGTTTTGCAAATCCTGATGTTACCAAACAAAGAGTGGCTTTGTATTTAAAATTTTATGCAAACTTAGATATAACCCTGAGTTATCTGTAGGCTGGCACCCTTTTCATTCCACTTGTTTGCCCCCCTTTCCTAGATAGTTAGGAGTTTGTTTTACAGCAGAAATTCTCTTTGACACAGACTTGTAGTCTCTTCTGTTACAAAAATCTGCGGTTTCTGGCTTTTGTTTTCTCTGCCTTTACTGGTTATGAGTCCATGAGAAGACACTTTCAATTTATGTTAATGACTTAGGTTTGCTGTGAAATGTTTGTAATGGAACTTGAGTAATTTTTTTGGAAGTTTCAGATACCTGATAGTAACAAAATTGCCTGATCCGCTTGCTTTATGCCTTCAGAAAGGGCTTACGGTTTTGGAAATAAAATGTCCTGTATGAAAACATTTACTGTTTTCTATACAGTCTCTTTGTCCAAAAGGTTTCCCCCTACAATTTCTTCCTGTTTGTACAGTGATAGTAGAACATAGGCTTGTTCGATCTATTGGGTGGTTTCTGAAGTCACTCACGTGGTAGGCAATTTTTTAGTTACAGTGTTTGTTCTTCAGCTATTATCTTTCTAAGTGGCTGACTGTTTTTTTCTCGTGTACTGTGGTTTTTTTAGGTGCAGCGGGAAAAGGAATACTCAGTGTTGCCAAAGGAAAGTTTTATGTATGCATTTATTTTCTTGATCACAGTTTGGCCTGGAAAAAGAATCCAAATGTACTAGTTCGTATAACATTACGACTGAAGGAATGGAACTGCATTTATAAGATCCAGCAATCTTGATAAAAGTTTTGATAAATATATTCAAGATTTTTTATCTTGTATTAGTGAGTGAACCTTGGCCAAGCCATTGTAGTATGACAGTTACTTTAGTTTCAGAACTGCAATCAGCATAAATACAGAAAATAGTAAATTTCTTTAAGATACTGATGTCATGCATGTACTAACTTGTGCTCATTTACGTATGCATAGAAATAATTTGGCCAAAGTCTGTGGCTTTCTTCAGGTATACATTTAACCCTGGCGTCTCTTAATCATGTCCAGTGTACGATCCAAGTAGCTTTGTGTGATTTGTATATAAAAATTATTTCCCAAGAGAGTAGGACTTTTTAAAGAGTAAATTTTGGAAACAATTTGTAAGAAACTGGAGTGTAGTGAAAACAAAGAAATTGAAGTCAAGTTTATAGCAGTTTCTGTACAATGAAGAGAAAATTAAATATCTTGTTCTAGGTCATTTTGGATCTTCATTATATTACTTGAAACAAAATTCTAAAAATGCAATTTTGTACAGATCAGTCAAATTATTTAATGCTGCATTAAGTGCTAGAAATAAGGGTTGTCTGTTCAGTGTGCAGTACCATCCCTTGTTCTGTGGTTTCAAGAAATATAATGGAATATAGGAAATCTTTTTCTTGTGTAGTCTGTAAAAGAGTTAAAAGATTCTTGAGTGAAAGAGCTGGGTTTTTTGATAGCAAGGTGGATTTGTCCCAGTTTGGACTCAATTTATGATATAGGCACCTGAAAGGTCCGTATTGCTAGTCCAGTGCTCTTTGGGATGCTGATATCCAGAGAAGTGTTGAAAACAGAGTGACTGCTTCAGGCCTGACTTTTTTTGCCCCAAAGTGTGTTTTCTCCTTCACCTTGTTGGACATTGATTGTTAGTAAAGAGCAAATGCCATTTAACTAAACCTACCAAAATATGCAAATGGTGTGTTTTTTTTTTTTTGCATATCAGTTATGTCCACAGTAGTGCTGGTGACTGTTTCATTTATGAGACTTGGGAATCATGCACTGAGCTGGGAATTTGACATACTTCCAGCCTAACTTTCTTCTTTCCTCTTGATGTGAAAGAGGATTCACAGGTCTGTGGGTCATAAAAGAGAAAAATACTAGTATGTTTTTCCTTCCACGGTCAACTTCGTGTAGTTTCTGCTAGATAATATTGGTAATATGTGTGTTCTTCCATTTAAAGTTCAAAGAACTAATGCAATACTGAGTTGGAAGGCCTGAAATTGTATCTGCGTGCCCAGTCAGTCTTACACCTGTGTAGGTGGTGTTCAGGAAGCATTTTTCATGAATTTGCAGATCCTATATCAGACTTGTCATTTTTATGTTATGTTCAGGAAGTTTTCTTAATATTATTCTATCTAGTATATATGCTTTTGAGTTTTATAATAATTAGTAGACTGAACTATGAACTATCAGCAATACTGCTATTACTTTAACAGGCCTTAATAATGAAAGGAACTGGTATCACCAGTATAAAGTTGTTCCTAATGTATTGATGCACCTTGGCATAACTTAGCTTCTGTTGATGGGCAAAGAATTGTAAAGAAACACGTGGTTTCTGGGTTTGTTGTGATTCTTACTTTATTGTTTGTGGTTGCTGTTCACAGTCTCTATTATTGCTTGTTGCATTCACATGTTGTATTGAGATTTTGAGCAGGAAGCGCATATGAAACAATATTTGTGTATTTCTTTGAAAACGTCTTAATTCGTCCATATTCTGACACTGCTGCCTAATGTATGCCTGTCTAGCTTTCAAGAGGGCTTCAGTGTTTTCCAGCTGTAGTACTTGTTCCAACTGTTGCCTGTTTTTCTTCCTAAGAAGGAGTTGTTGCTGTCAGGAGTTAAGCTCTTGCTGCACAGATATTTTCCTTAAACTCTGCAAAGAACTATTGTTTATTTGTACTCTGGCTCTAGTCCAGTCTCCTTCCTTGCATGCTGGTAGGGTTTGTGTATTGAGAAGAGTTCCCACAATGCTCTCTTGTCCTTCTAGACTTCAATCTAGACAGATTTTTTTTCTGTCCTTAACCAGACTTGGTTTAAGTGATTCTTGAAAGCTCCTGTATGTGGTCTCTGGCATAGAAAACTTTGCCATGACTCATCTATTTTCTTTGAATTTTTATTTTTATACCTTTTACTGTAGATAGCATTTATTTCCAGTGTTTCCAACTGCGCTTATGTGTGGGTCCTAAATGCAAGAGCACAGTCACTTTATACCTGTGTTTCTGTGCAATGAGAGGCTGGCAGGCAATGTCTGATCAGGTGGACTTGGGTATCCCTGTGGTATCTGGCCAAGAATTCCACAACATAAAAATCAAATCAGAGTTGCATATGTAGGTGAGTTTAAATGCAAAAATGCCAAAGCAAAAGTAAGCAAAGTTCCTACCATAACATGAGTTATCTGATCACTGTGTATTTAAAAATCTGCATCCTACAGTGCGTTTCTGTAAGCTTGCTATGGTATCCACCATAACATACAGGTATAAAGTACTTATGGTATGAGATGCTACAGGTTTTGTTAGTGAATGAATGCGGTTTCTAATATGAAGGTTGTGAAGGATTTCAGATAAATAGCTTGTTACTTGGTGATCCTTGTTGATTATTTTTTCTCCTTTCAGGAATGAGGTTGGAATGCTAATGTAGAAATTGCCAAGTATATTTCACTTTAATCATTTGACAAGACTATGTATACTTCTGCATTATACTGCGTGTGGAAACTGGTGGAGAAAAATTCTGTTTCCCAAAGTTTGCTTAGCTTTCTTCAAGCAAGGATGCTAACTTACTGAAATTTGCTTGATTTTTTCCATTGATGTTTTATGTAGAGCTTCCATTGTAGTGCTTGCAAAGGACAGTGGATCAGTGAAATTCCTATATTAGTAGGCATGTCTGGAAACATTTTATTGCAGAATTATGACAAAGCTTCATGGCAGCTTGTAGGGATTTGAGGTGTTTCATCTTCAGTGTGTGTTTAGCCCTGGGTATCTTTTTTGGTGTTGTGAGTTTGGATGTTTCTTACTTGCATTGATGCTTTCAGATTAGAAAAGCACACTGTTGTAGTCCTCCAGTACTGATCAACACTAGATGTTAAAGAAGTTGAAACTCTGCTCTGTTGCTTGCTTCCCTTGCTTCCCAAGTGAAATGGATGTAGAAAGGAATAGTTAGGCAGCCTGGGGTGGCTGCCTGGGAATTGCACCCCAAGCTGCGGAGTGCTCTTCACTTTGAGGAGCTTCCCATCTGTGTAATGGGAAGACCTTTACCAGCTGTTCTGTATGCTCATGTGTTCTGTGTTGAAACAGAGAAATGAGTCGTGCTCTGCTATAAGAAAAAGCAGCTTTTCTATTCAAATGTAAATATATATATTCAAGTGTGTATGTATTTTAGCTGTTATTTTTTTTATTTCCTTCACCTTAAAAAGAAAAAAACTTAAGTCTCAGAGTCTCCTTTCTGGTTGGGCAAACTATAAATTTAACATGTTTGTGAGCAGTGAAAGCTGAGTAGGCACAACAGCAAGCTTACAGGCTATTTCTTGTCATTCTTAGTAAACCTCCTTTAAGTCATTCTTTTGAATAATATTGCTGCTTCCTGGGTTTCCGTCTTTCTTGATGGTTATTGACCATTGGTAGATTTGATAGTGTTCAGTGTATATTTGTGTTGAAAGTTGTTGAAAATTTTTGATTTGGATTGCATGTTAAAAATGTACCAGAGTTTTACTGTCATAAAATATTTTTTGTTTTACTCTCACCTGGTTTCCTAATAAAATAAGTTGGACTCATTTTGGTCCTGTCCTTTTGTTGCTTTCAGACTTGGTCAGTTGTGCTCTGTACTAAGTAATAGAAGTTCGTTATAATTATTCTTTCTTCTTTTTTCCTCTAAATAAAGCACAGAGATGAACCTCAACTATGAGAACATCCTAATTATGTTATGTTTGTGCTCTAAGGCTGCAGCATCCTCTGGGTATTGTTAGTACCACTGAAGCATGTGCGATTGGTCCCCATATGCCCCAGACACCAGTATGAGTGTCGGGCTCTGCTGTGGTAGGGTACTCAGACATTTGAACTAGGAAACTCAGGGTTGTATCAAATGCTGTGCCTGTTTTTGTTTACAAAATTGGCATTAAAATATGGAAGCTCTCGTATTTTATGGTTGTTAATTGGCAAACTGCTTATATGTTACTATAGTTTGATCCCTTTCTCGGTGTCTTCTATTCCGATGTTTGAATGAGGTTGTTAAAAGGCAGTGACTATCAGTAATTTAAAACATGAAATAAATTTCTGTAAAATTACTTTGTTTTACTATTTAAATACCTTTCTTAAAGGTGATTTACTTATAAAGAAAATTCTTTTTTTCCACCCAAGTGTTGTTGTTTTTGTTTTTTTAAGCAAAGTGTATGAAATTAAGCCTTCAAAATATGCTGTGGACCTGAGGATTTGAGTAGGTTGCAGCTGTCTTCACCCATAGTATTTGGATATAACAAATGAGATGAGAATTCTACAGCTGGTGGCAAGCTCTGTAAGCTCTGCACCCTCTGCTCACCTCCCTCCTTGGCTTCCCAAAGGAGACAATGCTAACAAGGCCAGTGGGCTAACTCTTACTGGGCTACTGCTCACTTGCAGCAGCATTGAGAGTTAGGGCTCTATACTATATGACAAAGCTATCATACATAAAGGAGTACTGCTCATTTTGATGCCTGTAAAAAGGACATGCTTTATTCCAGTAAAATAATAAATAAGCAGGGTTTTACAAAAGCGCAAATATTGCTATTAGTCCTGCAATTGTAATAATTCAAGAGTGGAATTGCACTTAAGCGTTGCTGAATTTTCAATGTTAATGTACAGTTCTTATACCAATTAATTAAAAAATTCCTGTGTGGTAGATAAAGTATTATCTTAGTACCTGCGGGAGCACCCTGCTAAAGCTGTTTGGCTATTATTTGGGTACTTTATGTAAATGTATTGTTTAAATTTAAAGGGCAATGTAGAGGAAAATACTGTGTTGTGGAAGTTCGTAAAATATATCTACTGGCAATGTGATTACATGTCTTTTGAATCACTTAAATGCTTCTAGGAAAGATGGTCAGTTTTTAGTCTGTATTTAAATGTTTAACACAAGTTTATCTGAATATCTATAAATGCTTTCTAAATATATTAATTACAAAATGGCTGAAAAATTATGTTTTAAATCATTTCTTCAGCCCATTTTAATACATAGTCTAGGTATTTTAAAAACTCAGAAGTATGAAAAAATTGTAGAGAAGAAAGTGTTGGAGTGTAATAGCTGAGCTTCTGTAAGTGAAATCAGATTTGTCTGAGAGGACCTGAAATCTTCTAGTCCCATCTAGCTTGCAAAAAAAGTACATTGTAAACATCAAAATGGTTGTGTGAGCATTAATGACTAATTTATATAGCCTCCCTCTGTGGATTTGAAATTTCGGTTTAGAAGTAGCCTTCATTCCTCCATGCTAATGGAAGAATCTAGAACTGAAAACTGATGTGTTAGATGGGATCTTCTGTACTTCTGACAGCTGAAACATTGAATTAGTATAGCAACTCCTCAACTGTATGTGCAGTAGTACCCTGTGATGAGTTCAACTTACATGAGTTAAACATTGAAAATAGGGAAATGGAACTGTTTTGGGAGAGCTGGGACAAGTTCTTTTGTGTGGGTTCTTATTCTCAGGCTCATTTAGGATTTTCTTAGTAAATAAATACGGTGAAAAATGTTACATGTAAAGTTCACCTTTCCCGTGTCAATACAAGGTTAATAGAGAAGCCAATAAAATGGGGAGGAGGGTGGGAATCAGACCCTTTGGAAGAATGGGAGAAAGAAATACTTTTTGCACAGTTCATAATTCATTAGTCACTAATTACCACTGGCTGCAGCAAAGGGCATAGTGGATAGAAATATCCAGTTATATGATGCTCTATAAATGAAGAGTTTATATTCTTTCCATGGAAAACAAAACAAAACACCTTAGTGAAAACCAAACTTTTACTACTTGGATTGATAGCTCTGCCAGTGGGGTATTTGCATCCTTCCATGCAGCATCTGTTACTGGCCACTAAGACAGAATATTAGATTAGAGTGGGCTCCTGTTTAACCCAGTCTGACAATTCCTGCTTAATAATGTTAAAGTGTTTGGGTTTGTTTTATGTACATTTGTATTCATACCTTCACCTACAAGAACTTTTCAACTCAGTCATCTATGGAAACCAGCTCTCCACAACACACTGCAGTGAGGGTGTAGTTAGATGCCTTCAGAGTGCCTCAGAAGAAATATCAATATTGCAGTTTTAGTATTCAGAGATCCTTTCTAAAATGTATTTCTATCCTGGGGCTGATAGGATTTAATTTTGAGTGTAGGCGGATGCAGTAAGAAAGATGAAGGTACAATTTTAATTCATCTTTGAAGCAGTTTACAAACGAGATTCTTTGTGACAACTCTGCAGAAGTGGGGGGAATGACGGTAGCTACTTTTCTGGTGGTATTTCTTTCATGCTCTGCAAATTTTGTCTTCATTAGAATTGCTTTTAAAAATTACACATTAACTTTGCTAAACTCTGTTGGGGCCTTTCTGCAGCACCTACCAAGTACTTGTTCTGCTTAAAAGTAACTTAAATTTTTACAGTTCTCTTTGGTTGCCGGGGTGTAGTGGTTTTCTTAGGCGGATATTTTTGAAACCTTATTAGGTAACCTTACTTGTACTCAGTACTGAGGTCAGGGATTTTTATCCTTCCCTAATTCCCAAAGAAGCATCTTTACGAAGTAACCATTTCCATACCATCCATAACCATCAGTAAAATTAAGTAAATTTGTATGTTGGAAGCATTTGTAATCTCTCAGCTCTATTGATTATAGCTTTGTTTCCACTGTAAGCGACTTGATAAGTAGTGATGTCTGTTCTAAAGCAGTGCCACTCGGATTGCTGCCTTGTGCCCTCTCTGTGTTTAGCCTGGTAATGTCTCTCGCAGACTTGAGATCATGCAGTTTCTAACCTTGCAGGTTAGCTCACTTACACCTTCTTCCCTTTCTGTTCTGTTTTCTCAGAAGTGGACATGTTGCAATTTGATAAATGTTAGTATACTGATTTCTGTAGTACTGTTTTCCTTTCCCCAAGAAAGCTTAAAAAGCTGAAAGGATAAGTGCCTGTGTCACACAAGATAGTGACAAAGACAGTGCCCAGCACAAGAAAAGTCTAACCTATGAGGGAGCCCCAGAGTGCTACTGTGGTATGAATAGATAATAATCACCATTGTTCATTGGTGATATCCAGTGAATGAGCAGGTGTGATGGAGTATTCAGCAAAAGCTTAAACACTACTAACAAACGTGCTCCCCACACCCTGCTCCAGATCAATCAGGTCAGTCAATTTGGTAGTCTTGAACAGAACAAGCTCAGTACTATGGGACATTGTCTGTTTTTATTCTGACTCTCGGATTTTTTTTTTTTTTACATTATAGGACTACAAAGCTGATGAAGACCCTGCGTTATTCCAGTCAGTTAAGACTAAGAGAGGACCTTTGGGGCCAAATTGGAAGGTAATAAGAACTGACTTGACAACCTTATGAAGTCTTATCAGCAGGAAAAAAGAAGTCTGCGGTTTCTTAGAGATTAGTACTAGTGATGTTAGCCTTAAAACAGAGGGCAGAAGTATTTATTTCCTTTTGTATTCAGTTAAAATTCCAAACATGTAGATAAGCAAGGTACTCTCTACCAGTTGTTTATTATTGCTACTGAAAACAAAGCAATGCAACTTAAATTGGATGAACATTATCCTTACTCAAGACTGACATTTGAATCTACACTGTGATGAATTCCATGCAAGTGTTCATTCTATTGTGGTAACCCCTGACAGTAACTTAAAATAAAAAATAAAATTAAATAAAAAAACCATAGAAGCTTCCAACTATATTTAAATGGTTATAACAGCTGTGTATCAACATACTAAATCAAAGTCTGTCTTCATCTTGCTATATTTTTAACTTTTGTGGTATGCATATAAAATGCACACACAAAAAAGTAGTATTTCATCATAAGTATTCTCCTTCAGTGTGATAATAAATCTTGTTTATATTTCTGTATGCGTGTGTACAGTCATGCACAGATGCATCTACCGCGTTGTTGAAATTCTTAGTCTGAGTTATGTAATCTGACTTGGTTTGGGGAATACGTTTTCCACGTGCTTTGGTCATTTGCCGGCTTTCTGTTAAGTACAGCCATTGTACAACCACAGGAAAATGGCTTGACCAAAACTTTCATTTCAAGGTAAAGCCATCTGGCCTTTACCCAGGGCTGCGGTTATCTAAGCCTATGTACTAAGAATTTTCTTTTAAATGCATTATGCAGGCTGCTTTGTTTAATGTTACCAAACATTACCAACCAAAATCTAGTGTGCTAGATTTCCTTCATGTCCTTAGTGAATAATGGAATAAATCTGTTTTAAATGAGACATAACATTCTGTGAAAGTTCCTTGGCATTAGTGCCACCTTTCTGCACACATTATTGAGTATTGGTAAATGCTTACCACATAAAATTACATCCAGTAGGAATTTGCTCTGCTTATGTATTCAACTATAGGAAAGTCATGCTTGAGAACTGACTCTCAGGTAGGCTGTATACACAACAAATTTCAAAGCAGAAATAATCTAGGGCATTTTTAAACTAGATTTCTTTTAACAATTCAATGGACAACTGCTGTTAGTCGTGCACAAATTAACAAGATTTATTGTAAGGTATGTATAATGTATAAAGATCTTGGTCAATAATGTATATTTATTTAACATGGAACGTTTAGCACTAATATGCATCACCAGAGAGCTTTTGAATGAAAACCAGTTATACTCAGAAGACTGATGTTCTATTCATGAACACGAGAAAAAAAAAAAAAAAAAAAAGAAAAACAAAGTGCTGTTGTTGTTTTGTGTTCCTAAACAGCAGAAATCTATGTCCAGGCATTAGTAAAAGGACAAAACTAAATGGAACATAAAAATTCAGTGCTGCCAGTTCCAGGCAGTCAGAGTTCTCCTCCTTTTGCAGCTGTTTTTAAACAATAAAAAAGTGATTCCCCTCTTTCCTTGGGTCACACAGGCCCAAATAGGCCAGTCCTGTATCAGCCCTCCTGCCTGTTCCCTGAGGAGGAAAGAAGAACAAACATCTATGGCAGAATAAAAATCTGTGCACTTCATACAGTAATTTTTTGTTATTCAAGCCAAACACACAGGTGTAGGTTAAGTTCTGTTTGTCTGTTTTAAACCTTATTTTTTATCTCTTAGAAGGGCTGCAGTAACCAAACGTGTTGTTAGACAAAAACATGACAATAGTCTCTTCTGTTACATAAATTTGACCGCATGAATTGTAGGAAAATCACTGTGCGTGATGTTACAGGTACTTCAAACTTGTTTGGAAGTAGGAACTCTGATAGAAACCTAGGAATTAGAGGAGATGGTGGTGGGCGTCTCCTGAATTTCCCCTCAGTTAGTTCTGGGGATTCTTTTTCTTCTACACAAAGTCCTTGAGCCATAGCTCCTGTCTTTGAAGTGGAGTTTGTTGTCTTATGGCCACCTATTGCCGATGATGGGAGGTTCCTGGGTTTATTCTATAGTAGCAGTCAGAAGGTTGATAATTCATTATGCAAAACATATGTATATTATGCCACGCAACTAGAAATTACATCTGTGACTGGGTAAGGACATACCCTTCTGTCATTGTCTTCGGGGAAGGAAGGTGAGGAAGAGAGGAATAGGGGAGAGCATGCCAGGGTTCAATTTCTTTTTGCAGCATATAGGCAAAGCAGGACTGAAATGAAGTTGTTTGATGTTGTTGTGAGAAGTAAACTTCAGGGGTAGTTCTGTGCTTTTTATTATCTGATTTTTTTCTTAGTGCGAATGTTTTCCACAATCATACTGAGAATGAGAAACTTAGTACAACTCAGGTTATAATTGCCTGTAGGTGATAGACCCAGAAGTGTAAAATAAGTTGGCACTAGCTATTATAATTAAGCTTCGTTGTCCCCTCAAAATGCCTGAAAGTATATTATAGTTTAAGTCATGAAAATGAAAATAATGTTAAAACTTAAATTTATAATATATGCTTGCAGTATGGATGGAATTGTTTTATATGTTTAGCCTGATTGTCTGTTAATCCCTGTTATCCTATGTTGAGATTACAGTGCGGTCATTTTCTAATACCTAGAATGATAATTTCTAATAATAAATGTTTCCATTTATCTGTAAACAGAAAGAGCTAGCAACTGATGAAGAGTGTCCTAAAATGTGTGCTTACAAGTTGGTGACTATCAAATTTAAATGGTGGGGACTGCAGAACAAAGTTGAAAACTTTATACAAAAGGTAAGTGCTTCTTAAAAAAAACACTGATGTTGCTGGAGAGTTGGGATTGGTGGTGGGCAGGTAGGTAGGCATGGTGGTTCTGTTCTGGCAGAGTTTTTTTGTTTGTTGTGGTGGTGGGTGGTGTTTTTCTTTTTTTTTTCTTGAGGTGAAACAGTGTAGAAGTTTTTCCTGTTGCTTGCAGTCAAGCAGTTCCTGTTCATTTCTTCAGCAAACAGAACCATTTGTGTCTTGGTCTACCAGCAGTGATGTTTCACTGATGGTATACTAGAATAACGCTCTAAGCTAAAAAAGCAAAAATATTAGCAAAGAGTCTGTGTCATGTAAGTTTAACTCATGATTTTGTAAACCACAGCACTTGACAAATCTTTGATTTGTTTTGACCTCATAAGTTGAAAGTTGCATAAAATACGTACTGGTGTTTCTTTAGTATCTTCTATTCTAGTTTTCATATGAAAGTGTTCTTGCATTTGTACTAATTCTACAGTATTTGATATCTCTGGAATTAAATGCTTGCAAAGCGAGGTCTGATGCAAGTATAATCCAATACACTAGGTTTTAGTTGGCAACTAGTGTTTTGTCAAATTATACGTGCATCTTATTTCATTACTAGTTTATCATCAGAATATGAATTTTGAAATTTCAAAAAAAAGTCGAAACATTCAGAATGTAAACTTAACGTGTAGTCGAAGTGTTTGATCTAGACTGCCGTTCCAGTTCTCTTCAATCCAGAGAAAATGTGCTGTAAAAGTGAGTAACAAAAACATATTCCAGTAGCAATTGGGCATGGTGTTTCCTCACTGACAACACAAGTGAGACCATTTTCATTGTGGTAAACAGGGCGTTCAGCTGTTAGTGGACTACCTAGCAAACTACATTAAAAGTCTTGTTATTTTAATAGTGATGATAGCAAAAGAGAAAAGCTTCAAACAATAATAATTGAGAATAAGATAGAGAAGGTAGTTTGTGATATCTGCAGTACAAAGGAAGGGAAAGGAGATGCTTTGGTGTGGTGGTGGGTTTGGGAAGGAATTGTGCGTTACACGTTTCAAACTGAAAACTGGTTGGGAATAAGCTACTAGAAGAGCCAAGACTGATTCTGTGATCTGATGAGGGGAATACTTGAAGATAAGATTTTTTTTTTTTTTTTTTTGCCTTGCTTTAATTGAAGCTGATTCTTCAGAGGAAATTGATCTCTTTCTGCCAGTTGTCAAGAACTGTGTGTTAAAGGTGATCAGCTTTGTTTTCAAGGACAGTCAGCAGCTTTAACAATGCAATGGGAGCAGATGAACAAGACCTGAACTTTAGGTGGCAACCTGGGTAATTGAATACATGCAGAAGTCTGAGTTTTAGTAGTGAAATAGATTTCAGTGTTGCATGACTGCTTTTATCAGAGCAGCCAGAAGCAATAGTGATAATTCTGCAAATGGGATGATTTATATGATACCTCTTTCATCTTCCAAGTCAACATTGTAAAAGTTAAAATTCCATGGCACAAGAGCTACACTGGGCTAGTACAGATCTTCAGCACAACACTGTGTTTTTAGGGGCAGCAGTATTTTAAAAATGTGAAACCTAACAATTTGAGTCACAATGACAGTGTTCTTACTGAGATCGATTCAGAACCCAGATATGCCTGCTGTAATGAAATGGCTGTGGAATCCTTAGCTTAAATATCTGTACTCTCAAGGGTTTTGTACCTTTGAAATTGCACATCAGGTGTTGCTGAGATGCTGACTCAGTACAAATCACAAGTGTGCCATCTTTGGAGTCAGAACTACCCCCCATATTGCTTCATTCTGCCTCAGGAATTGAGCATCCTTGTTGTTGTTTTTTTTAACAGCACAGAGCCCGTGACAGTTCTGGTCTAGATTTTTACACAGTGCAAGCTAAACATTCTAGCTGTTATGATGCCATTTTTATTTCAGCTTGGTGCTGCCTTGGGTAGAACAGATTTTAGAAGGATTCTTCAGGATCTTCAAGTAACATGAATTGCTGACCTTTTTCAAAACCTCTTTTTGATAGTGAAGTCTGTTCATTTTTAAAATGTGAGAATTAATATGGCTTTAAATAGGATCCAGTAATGTGAGGAGGCAAAACCTCTAGCAGTATGAAACATTATGCACCTAAAGATTATACTTTTTCAAAATGAATAGCTGCAATCAATTCACCAGTCTATGGCAAAATGCAGGCCTGTATCTAATGTTTACTTATCTTCTTAAAGCAAGAAAAAAGGATATTTACCAACTTTCATCGCCAGCTGTTCTGTTGGATTGACAAGTGGATTGATCTGACTATGGAAGACATTAGGAGAATGGAGGATGAAACCCAAAAGGAGCTGGAAGCGGTAAGACCTCCTTAAGGCTGATGTTTGTGTGTTGTCTATAGCTATGCCATTTAGACTGTTAGAAATTGAAGCAAATTAAGTTGTGTACATTCCCTTGTGTGTATCTGGGCAACTGCTGATGAGCATTATAGCCCCTATAAAGATTCTCCTATGCAGAACCACGCACTTCAAGCTTCTGCATGCTGTGTTTTGTTAAGGTGGAAGTGGCTGTAAGGTAAATATTTCTGATGTCAGTAAATCTGAAATGTCTACATTGCCCCTCTCTTCATTTATGTTATCATACTCATTACATAAAATCCCTTTGAGTGCCTGTTTACCACTTGTCAGGTAGAGCTGTCATCTCGTTTTGCTTTGTTTCGTTTCTAATCATTGTTAGACATGATTACTTTTTCTCTTCAAACGTGAAGCAAACTTATGTCACGTGACAACAGTTGCACTCATCCTGATAAGCACAGCAAAACTAAATTTTACTTGAGAAAAAAAAACAGTAAAATTAACAGGTTTGAGGCGGTATCAATTTTCCTGCATTAGGGGCTGTGAGGATCAAATATATTTAGTTTGATCTGTCTTTGGACTGAGGGCTAGAAGGAAATCCATCCATTGGGCACTTTCCCAGCTCTTTCTTTTAAGAGGTAGAGAAACATCATAGGCTAAGCAAGAAGCCTTCTTCTACAGTCTCTATCCAGAGCTCAACCTTTGGCATGAGCCTTTCTCGTTCTAAGTCCAGCTATCTTTAGGTTCTTTGCAGTCTGGAGTTGCAATTATGTTTTCTTCCCATTTTGCCAATTGCTTTATGCCCCAAACCTGTTCAGCTTGTCATTTTGCTTCCATTGTCTTGGTGCTGTCAGGACACAATGTGCCTTCAGCTACAACTTGCTTTTTTGCATGGTTTAACTCATTTCAGCTGCCAGACAGCTTTAAATACTGTCTTATGCTTTTGACCTACTGTTGACGGTGGTTATAAAGTGCGTTTTGTGGTTTGAGCCTAACACATCTTTTCTTTTAGTATCAAAACTAGTTGTAACTCCTCCATCCCCACTTGTTATGCTCTCTCTGTTTGGTCTTTATGAACTGCGTGGAGCCATCTTGCATTGTGTAGAAATGTTTTGTGAGTTTGGAAGAAGTACTTCTTCACCATTCTGTGTGTTAAGAGGTAGATGGTCTGAACTGGTAAAACCAAACTTTCTTTTCAGATAAGCTGAAGGGATTGTCTGCCTTGGCAGCTCCCAGAATATATTTTGGAAAAGAATGATGTCCATACACTCTTGCAAACACAGTACTTTCTTATTGGCATTTGGATATTTTTTTATTATGGAAGGCGTTCTCTCAAATCACATGGATTTCTTCTTTAATTCTGCTTTATGCCAGAATCTATTGCTAGAACCACCTATTCCTAGGTGTCTGTGAAGGAGGAAGAGTAACCACTTTCCTCTCTATACCTGATTTTTTATCAGAAGGGTTTTCTTTTGCACACCCATAGTTCTTTATTTGGAATGAAACGGACTTCATCCAATTTCTCTGAGAAAGGATAGTGGCAGTGTGAGTATTGCATACAAGGTATGTATTGGAGAGAGTAAGCAGTGCTTGATGCAGCCCTGTGCATGAGAAAGTTTCCCTTTTGTGTCTCTGGATGTTTGTCTTCCGTAAAGCAAATGTTATTTCACAGTTCTCACTGGTAAGTAACTGTTCTTTTAAATACTTTTTGCAAAACATTTGCTACTCTTTTTAGTTAAGCAAAGCCCACTTCATGTTTCTCGAGTGTAACATTTATCCTTGTTCTTAAATATCAAACCTACTTGTATACTATTTTTCTTGTTTTGCTGAGCAATGCAACTAACTTATTTCAAGTAGCTTGTCGTGTATGACCTTACTTTCAAGAACTTAAATGTATTACTTTTTGAAAAAGTCTATTTTTCATGAGAAAAATGCATTAAGTTACACTAACACAGCTTTTCTATGTGTGTTATGAAATGTGAGAGAAGTGAAAACCTACCGCTAAAATATTTTTTTCTTAACTAAATAGAGGTATCTATAAATACGTATAAATGATGCCGTTACAAGGTTTTTGCGGTGACATGCACCTTTTTTTTGAAAAATAGCCTAAAGGCAAAAATGTCACTGCAAATACAACGCGAGCATTAATTTTGCCCCAAATTGTTTGTGTTTCATAAGCAGCTACTTCATTGTGCTAAATAGTAACTTTCATTAAATCCCAGATATACAACAAAACATTTTTTTTTCTATGGCCTGGACTACTGGGAAGTAAGGACTTTAGTGGTAGGGTACTTAGCATGTTGACAAAAATATGTTCATGCTTCCATCTCTACAGAGAAATGTTTTTTGACGCTGTTCCATTATGTAGGTTTACAATGCTTAAACAGAAACAACTGCAGAAAGCAAGCCTCCTAATATTGGCAGCGTTACATTTCCGTAGAATACATTGCTTTGTTTTGCTATTTCCTTTTGTCATTAACACCCTTTCTTCTTCTTAGTTTAAGCTAATCTTTCTATTTAGATTCTGTGGACGTTTCAGTTCCTTTTTGGTCCTGTTCTTCATCTTAAGTCAATTTTTATTGTCAGGGTCCCTGCTTTTTTTACTTTTTTTTGTTACTCTCTGAATCCTCATCAGTGTTCTTCCAGAGTTTCTCTATCCCAGCCCATCCTTTTCTTGTTTTTTTCTTTCTTTCACTTAGAGTTTTATGTATCTGGCTTCTGGAGATAAGGAGCACCTGTGCCTCATTAAATACACATCAGCTAATCAGTGCATAATAGAAGAGCATCTGACCCTGCAAAAGCACTGTGATATATCTCATGTCTTCGGGTATTTCAAGCAGTATGGCTCTGAGCTGAAGCATCATGGCCTGTTAAAAATCTAAGGGGTATCATTTACAGCTGCTGTATGGTTCCCAGGCTTTCCTCACGGAAAAGGAACACTCTGTATTCCCAGTCTCCAAAAAACTTCAGCTGAGGCTGGTTCTGGTTTTGGTCCTGGCCAGGGAAAGTAGTCCTGGCTGTGTAGATCGTTACTTCTCTCGTACTAACCACAGTATGATAGGTTCTTTACGTGGTAGCTCACAGTTTTATTTTACGTTTAGATGCGTAAGAAGGGTTCCGTTCGAGGCACATTGGCTGCTGACGTCTAGAGGAGGTCTCTCTGTAGGTTCTGAGGCAAATCAAGCTGTGTAAGTCAACTGCTGGATGGAAAAGGAGAAAAGTGACTAATATATGGATGGGAATTGCTGGCAAAATTATATCTAGACAATGCTTCTGGGCTGTAAGCTCACACCTGTTTGAGAACCTCGATGTGATCAACAGCTGAAGGTGACCTTTTGTGTCCAGGATACATAAGAGACCTTCTCTGTACATGGACACTGATAAATTGCAGGTGCTCAGTCTGGTTGCAGAATGCCTTACACACTGGCAGTGTAACCCAGTTCTTTGTGCTCCTCTAGTGCAGAAACCCAAAGTGTGTGACCATTGTTATCACCATGCTGGTACTGAGCTCTGAAGCCTGCAAGTAGCTTTCTGGGCACAAATCAGAAAAGTCAGTATCACACGATATGTGGACTTAATCCACATAATTGAGGGAAACTGTGGGCTGTCATCTTTAAAGCGTGTTAACTTCATAAAATCCAGTTCCATACAGATATTTATAAATACTAAATTATATTAAAATTATTACTGCAGGAAGCAGGGTTTACAGAGGTTTGCAGACTTCTAAGTATTTGTGTCTATTACTTTAATGTTGGTATTTCCCACTGTGACTGTTTTAATACTGCAGGTGGGATCCCCAGCCAAAGCATTTTTTTTAAATCCTGCTGATTGGTTTGAGGTTTCTCAGACTGGAGCTGCTGTCCACCAGTGAGGATAGCACCCAAATTAAGATTCCCTAACAAATCTCGCATTGCTTTGGTATGATTTGTTCAGTCCTGGTGATGTTTTGACTGGCCTGCCCTATTTTTCTTGGAGGTTAATGAAACTATCTATTTGGAACTTAGTATTCAAATAAACTGTTAATGCTTAATTGTGTGTCTTCTTTCTCCACAGTTACGTAATCAAGGCCAAGTCAGAGGAACAAGTGCTGCCAACGATGAATGATGATGGATTTAACCATCACATGCAGTGTTGATATACAAATGTGTGTGTGGATGCATGATTATTTGTATATAATTATATATACGCACATGCATACTGAAGGGAGTTGTTACAGTGTCTCCAGGGTACTATACCTGTCCTCAGCAAAGATGCAAAGGAAACTGCTTTCATTATGTATACCTGAAGCAAATAAAAATCAACTGAGTAGTGTCATTTAAAGGTTGA
This sequence comes from Cygnus atratus, assembly GCF_013377495.2. Classification (NCBI taxonomy): domain Eukaryota; kingdom Metazoa; phylum Chordata; class Aves; order Anseriformes; family Anatidae; genus Cygnus; species Cygnus atratus. The sequence continues at coordinate 15,139,199 of NC_066378.1, read as the reverse complement.
ATTAACTGCAGATTTATGTTAACTGGTATGTTTCATGAATGTCAATACTGGACCAATTTGTTCCTTACATTTTTTCCTGTCTTGAGTCACTCTATAACTTGCCCGTATCTCAGTGTAAAGAAACAGATTCAAATAAGTTGATTTCAATTTTGTGTCTTCCCTATGTCGTCATTTTTGGAATAGGAACAATGAATGTATTTATAGCTATTTATTTCTGGATTGTCATTATCCTATAGTCAAATCAGAAAGAAATTTCTATTAGCGGAAATTGGAAGACTTTTACTGTTGAATGAGTTTGACTCAAACTTTACCCATTCACTGATTTAAAAAAAAAAATAAATAAAAATCATGTTTTATTGGACTTTTGTACATTCAAATGCTAATGTTTTTTCTTCATTAAAATTGGCAAGATTAAGGAAAAATGGCTGGTGATTTATAAAATACTTGCAATTCGGAATTTTCCGGAAGCTGGCTTTCTAGACAAAGAAACCAACAATATTTCAAGTATATCTTAGGCCATGCAGTGAAAATGGAGGCAGATAGACCTTCTCTAAAGTAATACTCTTAATAAAAATTGCAGTTTTCCAGAGTTTCACTTTGGAAGCTATGCAAATGGTCTTGATTTCACACACATTACACAATGGAATATAATGGTGATTTTAGCTCTTTTCATGTTGAAAATACACTTAAAAAGAGATGTATACTTTCAGATATTATGAAAGTTTAAATTGTAGCATCTAACATGTTTCTCTGATATTTGTTAGGAGTAGACACACAAAAGATGGTGTAATAAAGGTGATCTGTAGATAACTCAAATAGGAAAATGTCTTCAGCATTTTTAAGAAAATATTGAGATAGAGCGTATCATAGGTATATATTATCAAAATGCTTGCTAGATCAGAAAAATTATTTTAGAAATACTAGTTAAGTTCTAATACTGTCTGGTGTCCCCAGAAACCTCGGTAAGGCAATCCTTGCTTAAGCATCCATCTTTATAATCTCACATACATCCAACTATTCAGAACCATTTTTCACTTAGGCTGCTTACAGAAGGAGTCATCTGATTTCTGCAACCATCAATGATAATATTTGCCTAAACTTGAAGGGTAACAGGGCCAGGTCTGCCATATGGCTGACCCTGCCACTGCATGCGTCTGCTGTGAGGGCTGGGCACTGAAGTGCCTGCCAGCAAGTGGACATTTGTACATTTCTTCTGTGCAATTTCACCTTCCTGTCCTTCATGCTGCAAAGCTGTTGTTTTTTCTTTTTTTTTTTTCCTGTTTGAAGTAGCAATTAAATGATACTTGTTCTCTGTACCATCAGGAGGTTGGTTTTGCAAATATATGTACATACACACATGATTTAAAAAGGAGGGTTGTTGCAAACCTGGAAAACTGAGGTCTCAGTTCTCTTTCAATGGTAGAATACAAGTCCCACTGTCATTAAAATGAGTCAAAAATGAGTCAAAATGGAAACTGAGGGAAAGGGACCCTACAACTTTCATATTGGACTTGTGAAAATTTGAGAGAATCTTGCAGTGAATGTAAAATGTTGAGTTTACTTTGGCAGACTTTGGTGTGACCTACAGCAAAACAGTCAATGAAATTTAAATAAATTTGGTGATAAAATGCTCTGTCTCTTGTCTTAGGTGTTAGTATTTGTGGTTTGCTAATGATCTGGCACTTTAGTTTTACTGAACTGTGTGAGAAGGTTGGAAGTCCTCGAAGGATGAGCTTCGGTGGTTGTGAGCTCAAATGTGTGCTTGTATGTTAAAAACAATTGAGGTGGGGGATTGTTGTTTGGATATCTGTTTTGGTTTAGGATTTCAAGCAGAGTAACACATAATTAGCTTGAACCTTGCCATTATCTGGAGTATGGAGAAGGTGGTTTGCTTTCATTGTTATGACTTCCTACCTTAATATGCCAGGCTAAATTTTTGCAGACATTTGCATCTGGTATTCTTGGAATAGAGTGGTGCTTTGGTTGGTATATCTTCATATGTTACAGGTACTGCTGATTCTGTATTCTGCCTTTGTAAGGAAAGGATCATCCCACTGCTCAGAGTGAATGGGGTGGAAAACATTTATAGGTTTAAGGAAGAGTCATCAGCAGTGCCAATTTGACATTAGAAAATGGAAGCAAAAAAGTCACCTTACCCTGGTGTAGAGGCTAATTTACAAAAACGTGGCTCCTTCAGACTGAATTAGTGTGCAAACTTTCTTACAGAATACTTGAGGAAGTAGCAAATAAATTTTCAGGTTCCCTGGATAAGACATCTGAGAAACCTTTTAAGTTGGGGTAAGATATATAAGTATACGGCAGGTAGGGGGGAGTGATTGAGCAACTAACAGGCTTGTTTATTCTGGTGTCAGTGATATGCAAAGCTTCAGAACAGACTTCAGGAGAAAGAACTGGAAACTTTAATATAAAATTATCAGAGGCAGCTGCAAATAGGTTGCATGGGATGATTCTGTTGTGTGTCAATTTATTGTGGTCATAAGAGCAAAGATATGTATTAGGCTGGGAAAGGTGAAGCAGTTACAAGCAAGTGGTGGAGAGTCTGGACCAGAGAAGGGATTGCAGAGCTGCAAGTGACCCCTGATCCAGGTATGGTGTTGAAGAGGAGGTCCCATCTTGCCCATGGTTCATGGCCCTCACCTGCCCAGCAAGGCTGCAGAGAGCACTTGCAGCTGCCTTGGTTTTGGAGACTCCCTGGCCTGCCCCATGGGAAGGAAGAGAGGAATGAGGCAGCTCTTTAAGCTAAAAAGGGCTAAAATATCTGTGTGTCTGTCCTGACAGTGCGGGCCTGTCTTGGCAGCATCAGTGACCAGATAAATCTCCTTATAAGTTAGCTGGCCTCAAGATTAGGAGCAGGAGCTTGCTGACACTGATTAAAACCATTGTCCTATGGGAAGAGAAATCTGGAAATGGACTGTGGGCTACCAAATCTGCAGAAATTGCTGGATTTCAGGAACCATTGATGTTTTGTTGGTTTTTTTTTTCCTTAATGTATAGTCTTTGGCAGCATGTAGTCAGAGAATCATTTAACAGTTTGGGTTGGAAGGGACCTTAAAGGTCATCTAGTTCCAACCCCCCTGCCATGGCAGGGATGAGCCATCCACAACTTCTCTGGGTAATCTGTTCCAGTGCCTCGCCACCCTCTGAGTGAAGTTTCCTCTAACATCTGATCTAATTCTCCCATGTTTTAGCTTAAAACCATTCCTCCTTGTCCTATTGTTATCTGCCTGAGTGAAAAGTCTCCTCTTTTTTTTTTTACAAGCCCCTTTTAAGTATTGAAAAGCTGCAATGAGGTCACCATGGAGCCATCCCTTTTTGAAGCTCAACTTCCCCAGCTCTCTGTCTTTCTTCATGGGAGGTGCTCCAGCCCTCTGATCAACTTTGTGGCCATCATCTGGACCCATTCTAACAGGTCCATATCCTTCTTGTGCTGAGGGCCACAGACCCGGATGCAGTACTCCAAATGGGGGCCCAGTCCTCTTGCTCACTAATGAGGATGTGGTAAGAGCAAGAACTGCGAAGTGGAGCAGGACAGGAGTTTGTCCTCAGTGTACACCAAATAAAAGCTTGCCTCTTCGTGTCGCATTGGATGTAGGGCTTTGGCCTCCCCTCCCTGACTTCAACTTTCTCATAATTGGCCGCTTCAGTAACAATGTCATGTGTATTTGAGGTATTTAAAAAATAACCTAATTGCTAATAAGGTAGAGGTGATCAGGATTGTGACAGGGAAAATATTCTGTTCAGTAATATATTTACAGAGAAACACAGGTAATGGCTATTTATTGCAAGCTATCTTTGCAAGTTGTACAATTAATTTTTTCTCTCAGGGTCCCAGTTTTCAGAATTCCCTGGTGAAAGCGTAAGGTAAGCTGGCATCTGCATTGCCTCTTGGAATTGTCTGCAACAAGGCTTTACTCCTACTTTTCCCGTCAGCACTTGTCATTTGTGAGCTATTGCTGACAAGGTCACTGGTGCTGAATTTGTGGCCTGTCCCTGCTGACCGGGCAGGCCCAGGGTTTGCCCCTGACAGCGGAGGCTGCTACCATTGCCAAAGAGCAGATGGAGGGCTCAACGTGGCTGGGGCAGCAGCTGCTGTCACCTCTGAAGGGGGGACCTGCAGTAGACAGGTCTAATGGGGATGCTGGAAGTGATTTCCAGCAATGGCTTAGCTCAGAGAGGTCCTACAGAGAGCCTTTCTCCACAGAGCTGGGTGCATGGAGCAGAGGGCCTCACACAGGAGTCTGTGGGCAGCAGGCTGGCCCCTCTCCACAGCTCTTAGTGTCTGCATCTGTCTTGGGAAGAGCAGCAGCTGCAACAAAACAGTTCAGACTGATCATTTTTCTACTTTCAGCAGGGAGTCTGTCAGTGGGAAGGATGCTTATTTTACCTGAGGTCAAATGGCTGCATATCAAATAGGAAGCAAGGTGTGTGCACCTCCATCCCCAGCCTGGTGTTGGAAACCTGTGGCTGGGCACCAGATAATGGCTGCTTGAGAATGGCACCAAGGCAAGGAAGAGCTTTGTGCAGACCACCTTGGTTTGGGCATGTGGGCAATTCACCACTATACTCAGTGTCCAGGCAGCGAGGACTTGTAAATGGGTGTGTTGGCGCACCCTTCGGTGGGCCATAGTGGCCGCCTGTACCAGAGAGTAAAAGGGAGGCCTGGGCCCAGGCTCTGCTGAAAGGGGCGGGACGATGGCGTTCCGCGGCCTCTGCCTTGGTGCCAAGTCACAGCCCGGCCTTGGAAAGGTCCCGCTTGGTGACAGCCTGGTGGCTGGTGCCCTTGGTACACCTTTGTTTTGGGCAGCGGGTAGTGACGGGCTGCGTGGTTCATACTGCTTTGTCTTGGGAGAAGGCTCAGAGCAAGAAAATACCACTTTTCAAAATGTTTATGAGTACCTAGTATAAATGCTGATAAATCAGAATAACATAAAAAACTGATGCATAGTGTGTAGTGAGCACTGCCACTCCGCTCTGTATTTGGCTCTGCATGCAGTCCTGTTATAGTAGGTGGGAAGAGTTTCTTGTGAATGTGTTTTCAGACGGGGCTATAGTTTGTGGCTGATACTGCTCTGTGAAATTGGTTCCCTGCGGACCTGCATGGCATGACTGTGCCCCACG